>NW_012267228.1:25704103-25721508 GCF_000151885.1 Dipodomys ordii | reverse complement strand
TGCAATGCTTGGTAAGAAATGTACGCATTATCCTGCCCATGTAATTGTAACCCCTCTGTACAGTATGTTCACAAATAAAATAAAATAAAATAAAAAAAGAGCTCTGCATCCTATGGTAGCCTAGACAGAAGGTTCTCTCGTCTTATTATATAATGAATTTATATGATCAAATCATGGTGCCTTATTGAACTCTGGGTTGTTTTTGCCAGAGGGGCAGAATGGCATGAACAAGGAGCATGGAAAAATGAGTCTGTAATGACAAATTATGAGTTATGAGTTACTGTATAGGGAAGCTTGGACATTGGAAAATGACTGAATAGGCTGTAGTCAGTGCCTCCAGAAAATTAAGAAGGCAAATTATTATTGAAATGACGTGTAGTAAATAGAATGAGCTAAAATGTAGGAGACAGTAGTCATGAGATTGAGACTATGGGAGAAGGATTTCTTTATTCTTGATGATGGGGACAATGGAGAATAAAACTAAGGGAGCAAGCTAAGACTTATGACTATATCACTAAAGGTGGAGTCCAGGAAATGAGAAAAGCCACTAAGTTGAAAGGATCACCACAATAACATTGAAATAACCACTAATTATGATAATAGTGGAGACAGAGTTACAATTATTTAGGACTTGGACTCCTCCAGGAGGGAGATGGTGGATGGTTACCACAAGAAGGAGAAGGAAATACCATGGTTTGATGCATGGATTTCAAGCTTGAAGGAAGGAGAAAGGAGGAAAAGCAAAATGGCAAAACGAAAGTCTTTCTGTTCTACCTTCTCCATAGCATGAGGAATGTTGGGGGGAAAACAGAGCTCAGCAGTAGAATGTCAGAGAAAGCAGCATCTCTGGGGGAGAGCTGGGGACTGCTGAGAGGAAATGAAGAAAGGAAAAAGCAATACTGAAACAGGTGCATTTCTACTATTTTTAAAAAACATATTCATTTAATACTCAAAACAAGCCCACTGAGGAAGATACTCGTTTTGCTCTTATTTTATAGATGGGAAAATTAGAGCTCAGAGAGGTTAAATATTCTGCTTATGATCTTGAGAGTAAGTTGGCAGAGCTGGGTCTTGAACTCATATGATCTGCCACAAATCTCAATGCTTGTAACCACTAGCAGCAAGCATTGGAAGAGCAGGATTTGGTTAAGGTAGCACCATCCCAGTGAGCACAGAGAAGAATCTTTGGAACTTGGGAGAGAGGTAGAGGAGTCAGATTCAGGATTGAAGAGAGTGATTGAGGAGTGATAAACTGGGATTTGCACTTGTCTGACTTGAAAGAGTCAGTACTGTTGGCCCCTGGAGCAGAAGATCAGGAGCTTGTGTGTTTTGGGGAATGGTGCTCAGGGCAACTTGGAGGCCTTGCCAAGAGTCTGCATCCAGTGTCTCCCTTGTAACATTTGCTAGTGAGGGCAGAAATGGGAGGAGGCAGTACCTTTTTGGAGTATAGGAGATATGGGGTCCTCACTTCAATAAGCACGGTCATTACCTTGTTTTATAATTTAAAAAAATTACTGGGAACATCCAAGTAGTCTCTGAAAATGAACAATATCAACTCCATCCCATTTTCCATTTTGTGAATTGAATATGAACCTGCTTATCAATTTATTAAAGAGATCCTATCACATTTACAAGAAGGCAACCCTTAAAATCTTTTTACATCGATTTGTGCTTTTTAGTTTAAAAAAACACTTTTACATCCACTATTTCCCTTATCTATTTTGTCAAGTGCCAGTGTTCAGCCTTGTTTGTAGATTATTTTTGGTGCTAAAAATTTGCATATATGGAGGATGGATTAGATGAATATTGAGTTTGGTAATGGGGGAGGGGTGACGAGGCAGGACATCTGGAAATGTTCAGCATGTTCACTGAACCTTTTTTCTTCCAAGTTTCTTCAAAGATAATATTCTCCTATTCTTCAGAAGGCAGACAGAGAAAAATTAGCATGAAACTTGTTCTGGTGGCTTTTCAATTAGCATTTATTATAGTAATCTGCTGAATTTTAAGTAGAATGACTTAGATTTTTCAGCTTTGCACTTGGGAAAGCACATGGTGAACAGGGGAGAAACCATTGGAAGTGTCCCAACTGATCTCACTGCATTTCCAGTATTATTGATGACTCAGCAAGCAGGCCACTACACCCTGCAGTTATTTATTTACCTCTCAGCTGTTTAAATACAAATTCAGAAGTATTTGCTGTTAATAGAAAACATCAAGAAGTTGGAGTCGATTTTCAAAATGATTTTTCTTTAATGAGAACAAAGAATGGGACAAGAAGAAATCAGTAAGAGAGAAGTAATGACTTTTTTTCTTATAAAAGTAAAGCTCCTGCTTCTTTTAAAATATATTTTTATTATCTTTAAGTAATTGTACAAAGGAGTTGATAGTCAACAAAGCAGTTTATGAAGATGATGCATCTTGATCAATGTCATCCCTTTCCACATTCTCCCTCATCCCTCCCACCCTAGACTTTCCCTCAATTTTCTTAATTTTGTAGGATATGTATTGGATTTTATGACGCATTTTCCCCGCTTCCTAACTTCAATTGTCTACCCTCTCCTTTTGATACCTCTTTTGAGTACCTGGTGTTTATTTTGTTGGACTGTGGGTTAGACTTTCTAAGGAATTACACTATTTTGAGTTCTCCCCTGAAACTAATATATTTCAATTAATACATTTTATACCCTTGCATGTCATAATAAAGTGGTATGCTAGACTATTTACTTATTTATTTATAAATGAATTCTAAATTCCACATATCAGAGGAAACTAGAATTAATTCTTGTTTCTCTGGGCCTGACTTACTTCACTTACTTCATGTAACATGATTTATTCCAGGTCCTTCCACCTGTTTGCAAATATAATTCCTTCTAATGGACAAATCAAATTCCATTGTGAATATTACCACATTTTCTCAATCTACTTGTTCATTGAGGGGTACCTTGGCTGATTCCATATCTTGCCTATGGTGAATGGTGCCGCAATGAACATGATTGTGCTGGTAGCTTTACTGTATCCTAGTTTGTAAGCCTTTGGATAAGTGCCCAAGAGTGGAATTGCTGGATAATAGGGTAGCCACATGCAGAAAACCAAAACTGGTTCCCTATCACAGTGCACTAATATCAATTAAAAATGGATCAAAGACCTCAGTGTAAGATCTGACACCATGAAACTATTACAGAAAGGAATAGGAGAAACATTAGGACTCCTTGGCACAAGTAGGAAGTTTCGGAGTAAGACCTAGAAGCCCAGCAAATCAAAGAAAGAATTGATAAATAAGATTGCAGCCAACATTATGTGAGGAGATTTTTTACCAGCTATCCATCAGACAATGGCCTAACATCCAGAATATACAGAGTGCTTAAACAAACTAAACCCTCAAGAAATCAACAACTCAATTAATAAATGGGCAAGCATGGTAAATAGAAACGTTTCAAAAAGATGCTTTGCATCTATAACCATAACAGAAATGCAAGTAAAAATAAAACTGAGATTCCATCTTACCCCAGTTAGAATGGCCACCATCAGGAATATAAACAACAACAAATGCTGGCATGGATATGGGCAAAAGGGAACCCTAATACACTATTGGTGAGAACATAATCTTGTTCAACTACTCTAGAAAGCAGTATGGAGCTTCTTCAAAAAATTCCCTACTTCTTAGATGCTCATAATGCTTGCTTCTAAGTGAGAGAGACATTCTACTGGTATGAGACAACATATTTCGTTCAGCTTTTAAAACTCACTAGTGATATACTTGATTGCTAAGCTTGAGAAAGCCACTAGGATTTCCTAGCATAGCTCTGCCTTCGTGTTTAACCTAGATCAGAACTAGGGAGTCTGTGTGCATAATACTTAACTCCAACAGGTCATTTGGATTGTGGGGGGGAACATTCCTCCCTTCCTTCTTTCTGTTTTGGGCAGTACTGGGGTTTGAATTCAGGGCCTTTACATGTTTCGTAGGCAGTTACTCAACCATTTGCATGGAAGCATGCCTCTAGTCCTATTTTTTTTATATTTTTCTGGATGGTTTCTTGAGTTTTTTCCCTGCTGGACTCTAGTATGCATTCCTCCTATCTATATCTCCCATGTTGCCTGGTCTCTTGTATATTATAGCCTATAATGAATGATAATTAATAATATATGATAATTTTGAAGTCACCACATGTACATCTTTGCATTATTCCTCAAATTGTTCAGGACACAGTAGTGTTGTTTATTGTGATCAAGTGTAGCATATTCTAGGAGACTTCAGAGGCCTCTGCATTGGGTTAGAGGCATGGCCTGTGTGTTTTCCCCTTTCATATCTCTTAACATACTTTTCTGTTGGTTTGATGCTTCTTTACTGGAATATAAAGTTTATGATAGTGACCAACTTTAGAATTTTCTTTTCTGGATTGTTAAGATCTACTGTGGTGCCTTACAAAGTGTGGAACCCAAATTGTTAAAGAATGAATGAATACTCTCTTAGAAAAATATATATAAAAGATGCAGGACACAGGAATCAAATACAGTGAAAATGAGTTATACCATGGGGGAAGAACATACAAAAGAAACAAAAAAAATCACACAGTACATTAAAAACAATAGCATCAAAGATAAAACCTTTTGTTTCCCTATCTTGGTGTTCATTTCGCTTAGGATAATCTTATATGGTCATAGGTACATAGCTTTTGACCTTCTCTGCTTGTCCTAGACATATACGAACTACTGCAAATAAGGGAAACCATGGGACCTATGTTTCTTTGGGCCTGGCTTACTTCACTTAATATAATTTTTTTCAAGTCTTTCCATTTCTGTTTTTAATGTTTTTTTATTGGGAAAACTGTACAGAAGGGTTACAGTTATATGAGCAAGGTAATAAGTACATTTCTTATCAAACATTGTTGCCTTCTTCTTTGTTTTCCCCCTACCATCCCTTCCCTCCCATCTCCACAACACTCCACCCCTCCACCCCCGCAAAAATTGTAAAGTTCGTTTTTTTTGACATAGCGTCTTGTAAATCACATTGTTGCAATGGGTTAACCTGTATCCTTATCTAAACAATTTTTTTCCCTTCCCCTCCCCAAATTATACCAACATCAAATACAATGAAAACATGGGTTATACCGTGAGGGAGGGACATACACAGCAACAGAAAAAGTCTCGCGGTACCTTATAAATACGTTAGAAACAATAGCAAGAAAGAAAAAAAACCACTGTGTCCTTATCTTGGGGTTCATTTCACTTAACATCATCTTATCTGACCTTTTCTGCTTGTCTCATACATATACTAGTTATTGCAAATAAGGGAAACCATGGGACCTATGTTTCTTTGGGCCTGTATGCCTCTTCTATTGTTATAACCTGGGTTCTGTAGCTGTGAAAAACCCCAACTTGGGTGGGTGATACAATTAATTTGTGCTATGATGGACTTGTTTGTATCTTGATAAAATAGTAGTACTTTAATAATAGCTAGTAGTTGCTGAGCACTAAGTACTGTGTTAATTGCTCATCTTGGCATTACATCAATGAATCCTCTTAACAGTTCTATGTAGTAAGGACTAATATTATCTCCACTTTCCATGAGAAAATTATGTAGTGAGATTATCCCACTTGCCAAAGTTCAGTAGAAATTGATGGTTCAAGCAGACATATACACATTTGATTCTGAGTTGTTAAGTTTCTTTATTTTTTTTTGAGACAGGCCTCACTGTGTAGCCCAGGCTGGCCTTGAACTCTTGATCCTCCTGCTTCAATGTTCTAAGTGCTGGGATTATAGGGCTGTGCCACACACTTGACTGATTCTGAGTTCTTAATCAACTTTAAGCACACATTCATTGATCCTCAAATCAGTGATCTATATTTATTGTTGATTATGGCTCTTCTAGGCTGATGTAAACTATGGCAGTAAAACTGTCAGACTCCTTGTCCAGCTATTAAAGGCCTAATCATAAAGAATGGAAGAGAAATAAAATTTGAAAAAAATGATTTACTTGCTTTTATATAAACGCTGTACAATTTATGAAAAGTAGTTAAACCAGGGTATATATGATTTTATTACATATTACTACTCCACAAGCTATACTATAACTTAGCAATTATAAAACATCATTAACAAAATATTCTCCACCATGAGATGGTAGGGATTGTGTTTGTATCTGCTTCAGCAGATACAACAGTCAATCCGAAGTCCTTATATTTCATTTTCACATATCCACTTATGCATACAATGCTTCTTGATCATAATCACCTTTCTGTCATTCTCCTCTCCTTCCTTTCCCAAGCCAGTCTCAAGTTTCTTTTCTTTGTTCCATTATCATATATACATATATTACATATATATGATCTCTCTCTTTCTCTCTCTCTGTCCCTCCACTCATCTATCTATTTTTTGTCAGTCATGGTGCTTGAACTCTGGGCCTAGGTGCTGTCCCTCAGTTCTTCAGCTCAAGGCAAGTGCTCTACCACTTGAGCCACAGTACCACTTCTTATCTATTTCTTTTGGAGCCTCAATGACAAGTCCTTAAATTTTCTTTATGGACAAAGTTGAGGGTCAAAACCTGCTGTTGCAAATAATCCTTTGCAGGAGATAAAGGCATATGAAAATACCCCCAAATAATGGAATGGGAGGTGGACTCAAATGATAGAGCAAAAGGGTTGAACAAGACAAGCACGATGTGATAGCTAGACTAAGACCTTGGAGCTTAAAAAAAGCCAAGCATTTTTTCATTTTTCTCTCCTCTTTTCTTTCTGGTTAGTTTGAATGGGAAAAAAAAAGGTTGAGGGTTACAAGTTGAAGGAAGTTAGAAAAAGAAAACCAAATTGTTCTCTTACCAAATGTATCTGTCAATCAAACCAAGCTTCCTGGATAACGAACAGCTATTCTTGGTTAAGGCTGTCTCTGCAGTCACGCCACCTGGAACTGCTTACTCCTGGCATGGCAACCAAGTACCCTGGGGATTTTCAGCCATCTGTCATGCCTTGCCTTGAGGAGCTATGCTTTAGTTTATCTACCTAGGCAAATAGGCCAACAGCAGGTATCCCAGAGCACATGGGAGGCCCTCTTCCCTTGTGAATGCAGATGTGGGAACTCAAGCAGCCAGCATTCACTGCTGCTGTAAGCAGGTGCCAGGCTGAACCAGTCAGGGAAGATTGATTTTTATTATGGGCTGAGTTTATGACTGGGGAATTGTTTCACCAACCTGCTTTTGATTAAGTCAAAGAGAAGTGCTAAGGATGCTTCTTGTTGAATGCACGGGGCTTTTCAATCAACAATAAACAGCGTGAGAGGAATCAGCAGTTTCTGTGAACAGCCTACAGCTGTTTATGGGCAGTAACATGTGCCCAGGTCCTTCACAACTACTTCAGGGGTGAGGGGAATCCAAAAATATTGCAATGAAAGAGAGGCAATAAGGCCTAAGGATATAGGTCATTCATTTAAAGGTGTTTATTTTTGTCATGTAAAGAAGATAAATGAGGAAGCCTGGTGGGGGGGAGTACTTTTGATTGCATTCTTCCAGAAACAGGTCTGAGAGAAGGATATGAATACATAGTTTATTTAGGAAGAACAGACTGGGACTGGGAAAGTGAGAACAGGAAAGGAAATGTGGTAGCGAACAAGCTCTTACTTTTCAGTTCTCAATTCAACTCTGGGATTTGGGGAGATGACATGGAATGTACCTTAATGTCATCTTCTTATCTGTCCCACTTCTAAAAGGTAAGGAAGCAGTAATATTCACTCTCTAGTCTTACTGGCCAAAGGATGTTCTCTGAGGAATTGTGAAACACTTCACTAGATGCCCCTCGACCCCCAATTTCCTTGTTTAAGGAAGAATTCATTTCTTTTCAGTGGGGGTGCTGTTGGTGGACAAGGATGACCTTCATTGGTCAGTCTTTCAGTAATTGGCTCAACTGCAGAATACTTCTCCACTGAGGTCACGTCCTCCCTCGATTGGCTCAAATCTAATGATAGCCACTTTGGACCAACTTGGGTTAACCACGATTTAGCTCTAAAGCTCCCAAGAGGAGTAGCTGGAGGCTGTTCTTGCCCTGCATCAGATCTTGACTTCCCTCTTTCCCATCTTCCAATCTTTTCCACAGGCTGAAGCAGAGCACATGATGGGTGGCAGCTACGTCTTTGATCAAGAGAGGGGAGATCAATCAATGGAAGGCAATAGGACATATGGGGTGTGATGAAGAGCTGAAGAATTAGAAGACTGTAGAGCATAATACCAGGGCTGGCATCTGATAATAGTGGTAGATTGAAAGCACAGGACATGGAGAAAAAGACAGCATTTAGAGGATTGGGGATAATCTATGAAAGAGAAAGAGAAGACAGATCAGAACAATGAAATGTGAGACAAAATAGAATGAATGTGTTAGCTATTATTTACTATTCAATTGCTTAGCAAACCCTGCTAATTCTGTCTCGTGAGTGTCCTGGAATCTACTTCTCTCTGCCTTGTGGTTCCTTTTTTAACTTGTGCCTCTTTAATCTGAATGTCCATAATGATTTCCTGGTGGCCTTCTTTTCACTCTTTCCCTTCCTCTGTCTTCTGTCTGCAGCGTAGCCCAGATGGCAGCCTTGCTTCAGTGAAAGTTCAGCTAGTTTTTGAAGTCTTTAAGGACTCTCCATTGCTTCTGACACAGGCCCAAACTCTTCAACATGGCTCTTGAGGTCTTACTCAGCCTTTAGCTCATCATTGTTCTCTTCAGTTCTACTGCACTGATTTCCTTACTACCCTTTCTCTTACCTCACATATTTGCCTGAAATATATATATATATATATATATATATATAATTGTAAAAATACTGTACAGAGGGGTTACAGTTACATGAATAAGATAATGAGTGCATTTCCTATTGAGCGTTGTTACCTCCTCCTTTGTTTTCCCCTAATATCCCTTCCCTCCCCACCTCCCCAACTCCCCCCGTCCCCCAAAGTTGTAAAGTTCATTTTCAACATAGTATCTTGAACATCTCATTGTTACAATGGGTCAACCTATAGAATCCTGTTCATGCCCAGCTCTCATGTTCCATATTCCTGTGTACAGGGATTATGTACAATATGTACAATAACTGGAATATAATAGTATGCTATAGACTTATCATAATGTAACAATAGATTATAATCTATTTTTGGTGATTCTGTGATTCTGACCTCAGGCCTTGTATTTGATAGGTAAGATGGAACCAAACCACTAGCCCTCTGGGCCACAGTTTTTTCATCTTTAAAGTGAAGATAATAATAATACAACCTGTAGGACATCACTGTTGGGTTTAAATGAATTAGAACATGTGAAATATTTAGAACTAGCTGAATGTGTGGAAAATATCAGCAGCTCTTGGTGGGGACTGAAGTAATTCCTCAATTCACTCAGTAGAACTCAATATCTGTGGTTTCAGTCATATCCATTACATGTGTGGTAGCAGCTTGTATAAGAAAGCAAGTAGCAGTGTCCACTAGAGACTGTCATGGTGACCCTTGTTATATTCATTCTATCCACTCTTCTGCTCTTCCACTGAGCACAAATGCTGAAGAAGGTGTCTTTTATTATTATTTTTTTTTTGAGAAGAAATCTTGCCTCCCTCTACTTCCTCTACTGTGCTGATCTTGTTTGCTTCATCCTTATTCATCAGGTCATGCTTCTATCTCTCACTATCCTGTCCTTGAAGTCATGGAGGCTTTTGTTAGAACCATCAAGAAACCAGAAGCTTGTTAAATAAAAGGTGTTTGGAAATTTCCACTGGGGAACACAATGATCAAGACCCATCAAAATATCGGCTTCTACCTTTGATTTTAAAATAGGAATCTCTGCATTCGATCACTGCATAAGCCCGAGTGCAAATCCTTAGAGAAGCCTGTTTGCAGCCCTGTCAGTGCCCCAAATCTTTACATTTAGCTCATGAAAACTTGTGTCATGTGATTCACAGGCCCCGCTGGCTCCTTTGTCACACTAGTCTGTGACTCTCCATTAAATCTGACATCTGGCTTCCTTGCTTTTATTAAGTACTAATTTATTTTGGACAATTTTCAGGGCTAATCAACCAAAAGCCATATCCGTATGGCTCTGGGAAAACATTTTTCTTCTCACCTCGCCCACAATGTATCATTTAGAATAAAATGCTTTGTTAAACTAGATCTCAGTGACAGACATGTGTCAGGAGTTGTTCTGTCTTGCAGCATTCCTAAGAGAGCAGTGTAAAATAAAATTGGAGCTAACGTAAAAAAAAAATAGGTCAATTTTGACAAGAAGTAAAATTCTAATGTGTGTCACACCATTCCCTATGTGACTATTATTTTCTCCCTCTAGCCATTCTCTGATAACACTGAAAAGCAGAAAGAGGAAATATCACTCTCAATACTTGATTGCTGCTTTCTCCCTTCTCTGTCCTATCTCCTAGGGTTGAGCCCGTCTTCTTCATGAATTCCCAGATGGATCAGAAGTTGGTCTGGTTGTCTCATCTTCTGGCTTCAACTAAGTTTAAGTTGCTAGCTTCCCTCTGGTGTATTGTAGTCAGTCTTTTACTTTCAGTGTAAGTGTAAGCTCTCATGGTCCCAGTTCTTCATCCTTCCCTATAGACAAATATTTGCCTTTGAATTTTTAAGTACTCATCAACACAAAGCAGAAATGATTTACTCTTTTGAAATCCTTGGTGTGGCTGGTTTTCTGAATGCTTTGGACAAAGAAATGTGGCAGAAATATGAGACTGTTATACCAGAGGCCTGTGAAGAGGCCTATGCTTTCCAGTGTGCTCTCATACCTCTCCCTTCATGATGAGAGCAAGGCCAGCTGGAGAATGGAAGGCTTGGGAGGCAGAGTCCAGTGAAACCAGTCTGAATATCTCTAGGAATGTTAAATCAGCCAGTGTGAGCCAAAACATCCAGCCGAAGCTTGGCTGACTGGGTCTATACGGGTGGTAACACTCATGCCACAGAGATTTTGCGGTTATTGATATGAAACACTGTGATAAGAGAAAAGTGGATGCTCTTTCTAAAGTAGAATCTGATCATCTTATTTTAAAAAAATACCATGACAGATAATGCTTACCAATGACCATCCTTCCCTTCCTATCTATGTGAAAAGAATCCAATTTTGTTGGGGACAATTTTATTTTTAGCATCAGAATCTTTTACCTGTAACGATGGTCAGGTAACATTGTGACATTCTTCCAGCCAATGATGTAGGCAGCAATCATTAGATTATTTCTTTTTTCCTTCCTTTTTTCCTCCCTCCTTCCCTTTCTACCTCTCTGTCTCCCTTGCTTTCTTTCTTTTTTTCTCTCATAAAAAGATAAATCATTAGAAAGATCTGAGAAAGGGAAAAGGTTATAAATTGGATGTTAAATCTTTTATGTTCAAAAGACATCATTATAAAAATGAAAAGACAAAGCATAGACTAAGATAAAGGACTGAAAGATATTTTTGAATTACACATCTGATAAAGACCTTCCATCCAAAATATTAATAAAGAACTTTTAAACTAAATAATAAAAAAAAGCCCAATTAAAAATAGTCAGAAAATCTGAAGACATGTCACAAAGAAAATATAAAAATAAAATGCATATACAAATGCTGTTCCATGTCAGTAGGAAAATACCTATTAGAGCCACAAATTGGAGAGCACTCTCTACACACTAGCCTAGCTGTCATTAAAAAGACAGAAAATAATTATTAGGAGTCTGAGATCAGAGGATCAAAGTTTGAAGCCAGCAGGAGCAAGAAAATCAGAGACAGTCCACTCTACTAAACCAGAAAAGCCAGAGTGGAGCTGTGGCTCAACTGGTGGAGCACTAGGCTTGAGCAAAAGAAGTTCAAGTTCCCAGGCTTGAGTTCAAAGTCTCAGGGCCAATGCTAATAAATAAATAAATAAATAAATGAGTAAAAGACAATAATAAGGTGAATGATACCTCATTCCATTCATATTTTTAACCCATCTATCCCTTTTAAAAATACTTTATATTAAAGGTAATGAAGACTAAATATTAAAAATGGTGACACAGAAAGCTAGAAAGAGCCTATATTCTTGCACATATTTTTGAGTTCCTACCAGCTTCTACCATCATCTCCCTCTAGACTTCTGCCCCTGTGAGAATGAGGAATCTTTGTTTATGTTTGTTGGAATTTGTGTCACTTATGGAAGATAAGAAATGCATGCCTTCAAAAGCTTCTCACTGATCATAAGAAGAGTTAAAATTCATCAACCTGACCTGTAGAACCATTCATGATCTAGCCTTTGATTTTTATCTCCATCACATTTCCTGGAAGTGCATGAAGCAATTGGCGGAGGCCAGGTCTCCCTCTCTCTTGGTCTTCATGTCTCTCATTCTTGTGCTGATCTTGTGTTCCACTCAGAAGCCACCCAGTCTAGACCTTGGGTTCCATCGCTTTCCAAAATTAGATCCTTGAAAGATCTCATGCATACCATGATAATTATAGTTAAAAATACTTGGAATTTGCAAAGAAAATAGGTCTTAAAATATTCTCGCCACAAAATGATAAGTATGTAACTGTAAATTATGATTTAAATGTGTTAGAATGTAAAATGTGTTAATTAACTTGATTTTGGTAATAATTTCACAACAAGTATATATATAACATGATATACCATAAATAAATAGATACTATTTCACTTATTAATTATACCCCAGTGAAGTGTATAGTTAATATTTTATTTATTTACTTACTTATTTTTAAATTTTTTACACCAGTCCTGGGGCCTGAATACAAAGCCTAGGTGTTTCTCTGAGCTTTTTTTGCTCAAGGCTAGCTCTCTACCACAAAAGCCACAGCTCCTCTTCTTGCTTTTTTGCTAGTTAATGAGAGATGAGTCTCATGGATTTATTTTCCTGCCTGGGCTGTCTTTCACCCTGATCATCAGGTCTCAGCCTCCTAAGTTGCTAGGATTTCAGGCATGAGCCACTGGCACCCAGCTTATTTGTTAAAAGATAGTCACATGCTTTTGAACACCTTATTGTGTTCACCAAGAAGAAAACAATCTCATCTTAATGGTTTTCAGCCATTGAGTCTACACTGTCAGCTGACTTCTCAACCCCCTCCAGTAATTACTTTTCTAAGGAGGAGAGGGGCTTTCTGCTACATCCCCCCACTCCCTAACCCCCTTTGCTTAGCTCTTAGTTGCAATTCCCAGGGGCATAAGGAAGTCTTAGTATTTCAACTGCTCCTGGGGTCATAAAAAAGCCAGCATTGCCTACTGGCATCTATCTCTCCCTGCTGTGCTGATCCCAAACACAATTGTATGAGGGACACCAACTAAGTCATTGAGCACACTGCAGTCCGGCCTCACTCAAGAATTTCTCACTCCTGGATATTTGAAGGGAGAGTCTCATAGCAGGTGAGGAATATGAGGTACATAGGTAATTCTTCATAGCATTATGTTACCCTCTCATACCTTGAGCTTGATTCATGGTCTTACTATTTGTGTCTCATTTGAATGGAACACTTGGAAAGATCCAGCCTAGTAACTGGAATGGTTAAGATGTCTACTTTGCATTTCCAAATAGCATATTCTATTCCTCTTTGTCCTTACATCCTCAGTAATAAATCTAGCTTGATTTTCCTATGACTCCGTTCAAATTTGAACATTTTATTTTGATCATTTTCTTCCTGGGAGCTGCATTTTTGTTCATTCCAGAAACCGCATGAGTCCCTCAGTTTGTCCTTCCTCTTAGTCCCAGCAGGCCTTGCAGCTGGTACAGCAGGGAAATCTATGCCCTCCCCCGCTGAGGGATAATTATAGCAATTAAAGCCTAGACTAGGATTTCAAGGGAGCCGTATTTCCACATCATCATTAAAAGTGGTTTAATTTGCCATGAAGCCTGAGTGGTAAACATTTTCCCCAATGTTGTGAATTTTAAAATACTCTACTACCAGTAGTATACAAGTCTCAAAAATATATAGCTCATGAAAATGCATTGGTCCAGGTACAAGCAACCAGAAATGCCTGCTTTACTGTACAAAATGTTTCTTAGAAACAGATTTACAACTCAAGCAGAGCATAAGAAATGCTCTTTTAGCAGAGGTCAGTTTAAAAAAATGCTATGGGATAAAGATTGGTAAGAAAAACAGCAACATGCAAACCATAACAATTTGTCTTAGGTAATCAACCTAAAGACAACCAAGCTTGAATTCAAGAGCCTTTGGTTCTAATAGAATTCAGTTCACCAAAGCTGAACTTTCTTAAACTATGTATAAAATATTCATGAACTAAAGTTCTCTTCAACTGACCCCCTTTTCTTCCATGTGTTCACATTTTTAATGGGAAAAAAAACTCATCTATTAGAATCAGAATCACTTTATACTGTTCTGGCCTCCAGCTAATTATGATCCCAAAGAGCTAATGATTTCCTCAAAAGCATCAAATTTATGAACCACGATAATGAAGTGGGGAACTTACTAAAGCTTTACTCTCTATTGATTTTTTTTTTTACTAACTAGACCAAAAGAAATTCTACCTAAAGTAATTTTTTCTAAAAGAAGAGAATTTTCTTTTAAATGGCTTTATGTATTTGTATAATTCATTAAGGACCTATTTTACCCCCCTCCCCCAAATATTGAGAAGACTAACAATCTACTATTAACAGGATCTATTAATTGGAGAGTTTAGACAAATTAGTCAGATTACATGAGATTGCCTGAAAATCTAGCTATATACTTTTTCATTTATTTGATTACAAATTTAGATGAATGATTTTTTTCTGATCACATCTATTTATCAGTAGGGAATTTTCCATTCCCTCCTTCCTAAACACAACATTCATCACTTACCTGGGGACACAAAAATGCATTTAAAAGTCACAAGATTTTCTGGGCACTGGTGATTCAGGGCTGTCATCCTAGCTACTCAGGAGGCTGAGATCTGAGGATCGGGGTTCAAGTTTGGATCAGGCTGATATATCTATGAAACTTATCTCCAAACTACCAAAAAGTGATAAGTGGAGCTGTGGTTCAAATGGTGGAATGGCAGCCTTGAGTGAAAAAGCTAAGACAATGCCCAGGCCTGTTTGTGCTCAGAACCAGCACAAAGGAAAGAACGCCACACCCCAAAGATCTTGATAACATATTTTGATAAACATTTACTTAGTGTACAGGTTTGTGGATGGTCTGGAGGTCAGATGGATTCTATTGAACTTGGCCATAAGATTCAGGTTCACAAATCATTCATCTTCCTCTTGGGAAATGGTTAGTTTGATCATATTCTTCTCATAACAGTGAATACAATGTACAAAAATTTGAGTGAAAACACTCATGGCCTGTAAGGTTGCCTTATCTCTGTAAGCTGCTACAGATCCAAATGCAGAAACTGATTGCTCCAGTCAGAAGAAGAGAGTGTGTTGAGCATGATAGGAAGTCTGGTGCAATCAGCCTGTTATAAGACAGCCACCTGGAAGCCTTGTCATTACCCTAAAGAAATGGGTTTATATACCAGTGCTTAGGTTTAGTGACTTTGCTGACAACTTGAATGTCCACTGGTAGTACTGGGCATTGACTTGAGGGAGGACAGGGGATTCCGCTGTGCCATTACCCTGGCTACTTGGTTTATGCCTTTCCCTGAGCAAAAGCAGAAGCCAACTGACATTTAGTAGATGAGTTGTGTGATTATTAATTTTCATTTCAGTGAAACTCTCTGAAAAGGAGTCATGTGGGATATTCTTACCCTCACACACTGGGGCAATGCTGAGAGATCTCCACATGTATTGTTTCCTCAAAACTTTGTGTGCTCGTTTTCCAATCTTGATCTCACTAAATCACCAGCCACTCTCCATGAATTGATCTTCAATTATATTGTGAACAGTCTTCTTTGTCAGTAAATGTGAACAATGATATATACCGCCTGTGGTACATTATTGATACTTTCCCTATATATACCCCCTTCTATAAAAGAAATATACGGTCCACCTGTTGGGACCATTTTGATTAGACTTGACCGTGTAACATGTTGAACCAATGCAATGTCATCAGATGTAACACCTGGCCTGTACAGATAAAGGCAGGTGACTGTAACAATCTTTGACTTTGTCTCTTTTTTACTGTGATATAAAACAGAATCTCACAGATAGGAATTGCTTGTTGCATTTTAGATATAATATTGAAACAACTGTGCATAGCATGGCTAACTGTCCGTAGCATTGGCATAGTGCACAAAGAATGTAACTTTGCTGAATCCACTCAGGTTTGGGAGTTGTTTGTTACAATAACTCAGTGAGCAAAAGCCTGTTCAAGTCTTCTACCCATGGGAGCAACTTCTTTCTATTGTTTTTCATACCCTCCATTAAGTAGAGTTATAAGATTACTCTTAGTCTACTTCTGATTGGTCAAGTACTGGTATAGAACTATCTATAAACTGTGCTCACCTCTACCTGACTCAGATCATTGGACAGAGGAAACTTTCCCTCAGGATGTTATAAGTGAAGGCTGAGGGAGAGTTGGCAGAAGGCAAGAATGAGTATTCAGGGAGTGCTAATAACTAACTCAGCCAAGCTTATTTTACCTTTCTCTCTCTCTTTCACTTCTCTCTCGCTCTTTCCCTCTCTCACACACACATATATACATGCAGAATACATGTTACCAGTAATTAATACATATAGTATATAAATACATATTAGTATAAATTAATAACTGGATTATGACTTTTGTTGAATATACCATTGATTGGATAGCACTTCATACATGATATTACATGGAAAAAATGACATGGTAATTTGGTGTCCTATGATGATGTATTAGTTCATTTATCCTGCTAACAAATGAAAAGATGTTTTCCCAAAGGATGATTGCTTGAAAAGGCCTTGTTTGTGTATGGGATATAGGAATTGTCTTGGAGATATTTGTTCATGAGTGGGTTGCCAATACTTAATGGCCAAGTAGCCTATAGAATCGGTGGTAATAATCTCTCTCAGGTCTTGAAAACCTTTACAGATCAAATTATTTCTGTAAGCCTTTTACCCAGAGACATTATAACCATAAAATTCTTTACATGGACACAGTGTTTCACCACATTGCCGACAGCGTATGTAGGCGTCCACAAAACCAACTTAGAATCCATGAGCCCTGGCAGGTGGGCTTATTTGAATGGGAGAGCTCCTGGGTGGCTTTATGAAGTTTGATTTAGGAGGCTGGAAATCATTAACTCTCTTGACAAATACAGCTGCTCATTTCTCTCAATGGCATTTCTTTATCACTGTCAATATTTTGCTATGAGCCCTTTCCTACTCTGGTTTTGATTATTGTAATTTTTCATTATATACAATATTTGGAAACCAACAGCAGAGGAAAGAAAACCCTTTAAAAAGAACCAGATGCTTTTATTCAGAACTTGGCAGATAGAATGATTTTAGTATAATGATGAAAAAAATAAAGTTATGATGAAAAAAATAAAGACTTCACATAGAACTCCCCTAT
>NW_012267228.1:25528547-25702906 GCF_000151885.1 Dipodomys ordii | reverse complement strand
TTTTTTTTTTTTTTCTTTTTCTTTGGTTCGGTCGTGGGGCCTGAACTCTGGGCCTGGGCACTGTCCCTCAGCTCTTCAGCTCAAGGCTAACGCTCTACCACTTGAGCCACAGCGCCACTTCCGGCTTTTTTCTTTTTGCTTATTTTGTGCTGAGGAATAGAACCCAGGCATGCAAGGCAAGCGCTCTACCACTGAGCGCTTTCCAGTCCCGAGGTAAGATTCTTATACACTTCTTTCTGGGCTGCTTTGAACTGTGATTCTCAAATCTCAGTATTTGGAGTAGGTAGGATTATAGGAGCAAGCCACAAGCATCAGGCTTAAATGACTTAAATATTTTAAATTATTATGATAAAGGTGATGCACAGAGAGTTTACAGTTATACGAGTCAGATAGAGAGGTCATTTCTTTTTGGACAATATCATCCCTTCCCTCCTTCTCTCCCAGTTTATCTGAAGAATACGTGCAAATGGTCATTGTGCACATGAGGATTTTTCTCCTAATCATTTACTGTTAGAGAAAACCACACACACTAATGAGACAATTATCAGTCTGGAGCTATTATAGCTCAATGATAGAGCTTGAGGAGCATGCAGGAGGCCCTAGATTCAATCCCTATCATTTTCCTAAAATACTATAAAAATGATATAACATGGCTGCTATCAAAAAGTAGCAACTGGTGGTATATGGAACCCTGTCTTCTGTTCATGGTATTGTAAGGGGACAGTCTGTCTGTGTGTGTGTGTGTGTGTGTGTGTGTGTGTATAATTTGAGATGTCAGATGGAGCCCTCAAGAAGGAAATCTACCTTTTGATTCTAAGATGGGCATGGACTTGAATGATGATTTGAAGAACAGGATGTTGTCCTATCTCTACTCCAAGTTAGTGAATAAGACTGTGATTGCCAAGTAGAGTTGGAAGATCCTCCCCCCCCCTCGCCCCGTCCCCCGAACTCCATCTTACCAAATTGTACATGGCACGTGGTAGTAAGTGGTAGAAGAAAATGATTTTTTTTCAGACCATTTAAGGAGGAGATACAGTAGGTAGTGCTGGGGCTTTTCTGGCTGAACTGCCTTGTTTGTTGTTCATCACTCTGGGGCTAGATACTTCTGGTCCTAGTACTTCTCTTGTCTCAATGTCATAGACAACACTTGAGTACAAGCATAGCCCACAAAGAAGTCACCATATCTGGTCAGTATATAATGACTCACGTGGCATTACAATTTTGGAAGCGTATCCTTTCCTTTTTCTATATATTTGAAAAAAATCGGTGGGCTGTGGTAGTACAAAGCAACCTCAATCCCTCTCCTCTCTTCTTCTTGTTGAAAAAATACTAGGACTCTAGGGTTGTGGAGTTTTTGTTATGGAGCCAAATTCAATTTCAGCAAACTCATCAAGAGCAGAAGGAAACACTTGACCTTGAGCAAAGACCTCTGATTGCACAGTGAAAAACAATGATTCCATTTTATCTTTTCAAAGGCCATTGATAAGGTCCTTTGTGTCTTTGTGTTGCAAGAGGTTTTCTGGGAGACTTTTATGCCAAATCCGATCCTGGGATTGTAGGACATTTTAAGGACAAGGTGATTTCATACAGGCCTAGAAGTTGGTGGTGAAGTTCTTGCATAATGTTTTTAAGTATTTGTAACTATTTGTTAGTCTGTTTTCAATCATGATTTAACCTGGCTCTTTTCCAACTCTAGAATAGTATGAGGACATACAGGGAAGTTTTCCCATAATAAAACAGTGAGGGAATACGAAACAGATTAAGGTGGATTGATCAGCAGGCTAGATTTTCTAACCATTATTTCACTGAGTTTTATACATTTATCCTTTACAAAATGCTGGACTGCATGTTTTCCTTTGTGAAAAGTTGAGGGAGTTGGGTACTTTGAGGTTAAGTTCTTTAGCACGGAACCCCACCAGGGATATGCTGTGTACTAGGTGTGGTGTTCTCAACGGATCATTAAAGATGTCAGCTTAAAATAGCTCTAACTAAAAGTTGTCCACCTGACAGACAGAAAAGGGGAAAGGAAAAGGGAGCACCCTCGAGAGGAGAAGCTTGGTTTCCTTTGTGGTGCTGATTTCTTCACAACGGACTCTATTTTCAGGATCTGGACATTGCTGTCTTTCTGCTGCTTCTGTCCCTCTTCATGTCATCTGTTAAAAAGCCAAGCAGTACACATTTTTTTTTTTGCATAAGGTTAGTAGAGCATATTTGGTATGGTTATTTTTGTAGTTTGCCCTTCAGAAGGCCCCAAGTCAATCATTTATCACCAGCAAAATCCAGCCTCTAAGTTGTCACCTGCAGATTTCTTTCAACAGCTGTTTTAGCTTCTGTTGATGTGCACGTTCCTGTGTGTAGCTGTCAGATCTCCACCATGCTCTTCCTCTTCCTGCAGATCCAGGAAAAATGGTTTCAAACCTTAAACATCTCTTTGTAGCGCTTTCTAAGTTTCCAGAGTATCCTTTTCTTTCCCAGGGGTTCTGGATTTGCAAATTCCCAGCCTTCTTTTTTCATGGACCAGTATTTTACCCCCAGAGTGCTAGCCTATTTGTCTACCATATGTATGTAGACATGAATCTGTGCTTTTCTTAGTAAATTAATTTAATTTTTCATGTGCTGGTTCTGGAGCTTGAACTGAGTTCCTTGGACACTGTCCCTGAGCTTTTTTGTTCAGGGATAGTTCTTTATCACTTGAGCTACATCTCCATTTCTGGCTTTTTGGTGTTAAATTGGAGATAAGAGGCTCACAGATTCTCCTGCTTGGGGAGAACCCTGATCCTCAGATCTCAGTTTCCTGAGTAGCTAGGATTTCAAGTATGAGCCATCAGAGGCTGCTCTTTGTGTCTTTCTTAATGTCCCAAAAGCTTCTGTCCACAAGGCAAGTTCTGTGGTTAGTAGGTATAACTAAAATTTGAAAGTAGAGATAGCCTTGGGGATTTCAAATTGAGCTTCCTTTTTAACAAGACAATTCCAAACTGAACACTAAATATTTTATCTTTTAAAAATTTTATTTTGAACACTAAATATTAACCTTCCCTTCTTCCTTTCCATCTTTTCTTCTCTGTACCACTCATGCAGGATCAAAATCTGTTTTGCCTCTCATACTAGTTCAGCCAGTTGCACCTCTTCCATGTGCATCTATGCCCTTAATCTCACTTCTCCACATGGGCATTGAAAATAAACTTTCCATGCTGGGGGCTGGGCCTGGGGGCTTATCTGTAGTCCTAGCTTCTTAGGAGGCTGAGATCTGAGCATCAGGGCTCTAAGCCAACCCAGGAAGACAAATCTGAGAGACTCTTCTCTCTAGGTAACCTGCAAAAAGCCAGACATGGAGGCATGGCTCATGTGGTAGAGTGGTAGCCTTAATTGAAAGAGCTGAGAGTGTGAGACCCCTAAAAAAGCAAAAACAGAAATAAAATTCCCTCCTTTAAACAAATTCTAGTGTCTACTTGAAAGAGAATGCCTTATTTCTTATTCCTAATTTTTCAAACATCACCTGAACCATGTCTTGCGCCAGGGACAGATTTCAAATAATGCAACACACTCAAACGATGGTGTAATTTTGGTAAACCCTGGGCTATTTTGGTTAGGCTGTCAAGTATGCAAATGTAAAGTGCTGGTTGCAGATACAAAAGGTTCATATATAAAAGAGGTCAGCATAATTTCTGAATGTCACATGCAGTATAAGTTCACATGAAACCAAGGGGCAATGAACACACCAGGAAAACTCTTCCTCATTTGTTGCCTCATAAGAACAGGAAATTATGGCAAAATAAATAATTTGATTGATTGGTTAATAGATCTGTTTTTCTTCTGGGAAATGTATTCTTTCTAAAGAGTTGGCCCCATACAGGAAGTTATATTTTCAACAGATTCAAGTTTTACTTTCTTCTACAACCGAGTAACATTAAGAAGAAGAGAGGAAAGATAAATTATTAACTGGCCATTTGAAATTACATCAGAGTAACTTTTTGGCCTTGAAGATAACTGAGTATAGACATGGATGAAGATATAGATAGATACATCCTAGATGTGTGTCTCTGTGTGTGTATAATCAAAGTGTATACAGAAGATATATGTATATTCATGTATATAAGCATGTATGCATGTAGTAAGTGATTATTTCTGAAGTATGCTAATGATTCTCTCACATTGGAATGGTTGACGGTCAAATGGTCTCAACATTAATGTGAATATATTGACCTATAGTGTTAAAAACTTGTGAGGTGATTTAATCAAATGATAACTTAAGTGACTGATTATTGACCCAGAGGATCCAGTTGCTGTGTGTGTATGGGATAATCCTTAACTCTGATCCTCCCATCAACCCCTTATCAGTCAGTTGTCTTTAGTTCTAATTTATACATATCTCCCCAATTTCTCTCTATTTTACAACACCGTGTTCAGGCCAATACACTAGCCCTCATGGATTTTTAACAGCCATGACTTGCTTTCAGGCTAGTCTCTTTTCAATCTTCTTTTTATGTTTCCAGATGGATCTTTCTATAATATAGACCTGATTTAGAGCCAGTTCATGGGCTTGGATCCCAAGGATCATTTTTACAAATACTTTTAAGTTGTGGAAAGTCTATATAAAAAAACTCCCTCCAGATTTCGTGGTTCATTTTGGAGATGGAATATTTCATTTTAGTGACAAAGAAATCAAGTGATGAAGATTAAGAGAGAGAGAGAGAGTATGTGAGAGAGAACAAGAAATGAGACAAGGAGAAAAGGGGGAACAGGGGAGAGAGAGAGAATACCTCTGGTACTATTCGTTCTCCCCTGCATGCTCTGGTTTCTGACTAGGTAATTAACATGCAGATCAGCTGCACAAGGTCTTGAATGCATTAGCAACTGAGCACCAGCTTTCCAAGTTCTTCTCTCAGCTTCTTTGCAAATCTACACACCTTCTGGCTGCTCTGACACAGAATCCATTAACTGAAGATTTAGGCCATGAACAAAAATGATCATGCATGTTCATGATTAATGAGAAAGTGACTTCAAAATCATAAGGCACTATACTAGGTAGCTAACGACGATTGTTTCTCTATATCATCATAATACTGAGAAGTCATATCATCATACCAAAACAAGTTGTTCAAATTGGCTAGCTTGAGTAAAAAAGTATACTGTGCATGGTGTTGGAAAGTAAGTATATTCTCACATCTTAGATTTTTGAAGATACTATATATATGTATATGTATATATGTAACACATATAATATATATGTTTATATATGAACAGGAGGAAGGGCTATTAGATAGTACACAGTGGTGAATGAGGGAGCCTGGGTTAAAACAATTGCTCTAGAGCCCACATGCTAGCTTACCCCATACTGGATTAGGAAAGGAGACTACTTGTTAGGGTAGGTCCTTGTTGTCATTGTTAGGAACACTCCTGACTGTCCTGAGTATTGGCAATCTCAGGCAGGGTATGTGGATTAACTGATGCTATCCTCTTCAGGGCTGTACAAAGACCAAGGAGAAGAGTAGAGCTTACCCTCACCCCAGTCCAGGGTGAAAAGTGGTAGTTGATATGATCTAAAAGATAGTGAGATCTACTTAAATCTGGGACTTTTCAAGAATTTACTCTGAAGCAGAGAGAATGGTAGCATGGTTGTAGGTAACTAGCAAACCAAGATTCAACAACAACTACAAAAACCCCCACACAAAACAAAACAAAACCACTTGTCGGCTCAAGTAAAAGGAAGGATGCTAGCAGCAGGGGCAGAACTTGGCTGAGGTGTCACAGTGGCTTATAGTACCAGGCTTGATAGTCAGGGTGGTCTGGAGCCTTTGGGACTTGAACTTGTTTTGCACAAACAAAGGAAAATGATAACCAGGCAGAAAGACAATGGGAGCACTCTACAGGCTTTGCAAGTACCTATTACACCTATCAAATCAGGGGTTGTCATTTGAAGATCTTGTCATTATTGAATCATTACCAATAACCCAGTGGAGAAGGAGGGAGCAGAGGTAGAGGGATTGCAAAGGTGGGAGAGAAGAATGGAGTATCCTGACATCATTATATTATTATTTTAAAGCAATATAATCTTGCTGGGTTAGCTTCTTTTTAAATAGTATGCTAGAGTTACGATGTGGAAGAATATACTTTCTTAATAGAATGAATAAATACCATTAGTATAAAATATAAAACTGGAGGAAGGGATATTAGATTGTGCATGGAGAATATACAAAATGTTCTAAAATATTTAAGTAGTTTGATTCCTACATATCTTTTAGCTTTTATCTCAAATATAATCTTCCATAAGAATGCGTTAAAATAGCTACCTTCCTCCATCTCTCAGTGTCACATTTTCCTACATTCATTTCTAATAACACTACTATCCCATATGATTTGTTTATTTGCTTATTGTCTATCTTTCTCCTGCTAGAGTGTATGTTCAAAAGTTCCAGGTGACTTTCATGTGACCTGGAGGTATTCTTTTCTTTTTCCCACCTATTTCTTTCTTATTGTGGTAACAGGGATTGAACTTATGGCTCTGTGCAAAGGCTCTGCCACTTGAGTGACACCCTCAGCCCAAGGAGATTCATGCTTTCTGCTGCTATGCTTTTGCCATGGTCCTACTATGTACTCCAGGCTGACCTCAAACTCTCAACCTTGGGGCTGGGAAGGTGGCTCAGTGGTAGAGTGCTTGCCTTGCATGCATGAGGCCCTGGATTCAATTCCTCAGCACCACATAAGCAGAAAGAAAAAGCCAGAAGTGGCACTGTGGCTCAAGTGGTAGAGTGCTAGCCTTGAGCTGAAGAGTTGAGGGACAGCGTCCAGGCCCAGAGTTCAGGCCCCACGACCGGACCCCCCCCCCCAAAAAAAAAAAAACCTCTCAACCTTTCTGATCCTAAGGCCTCTGCTTCTCAAGTGCTGAGATTACAGTCATGTACTAACAGGTCTGGTCAGAATGATATTCTTTTGATTGACAGTGTACTTCTCCTGAACAAGAAAGTGAAGATTCTGTGCTCTAGAAGGTCAAGGTCCTATTGCAGTGGCTGCTGTGCCAGAAGTCTTTTCTGTACTGATCCGGTTCATTTTTCTCCATGCTTACTTTTAAGAAGGAGGAAACATCTGGGAGATTGGCTTGACCACAGAAAATAATCACACACTTGTACTTGAGGCAGATGGTATTGTGAAGTAACAACATCTGGAGCTGAGCATCCGGCTGACAACAGGGGTGATTGTCAAAATATTTAAAGACTGTCCACGTTGCTCATTTCAAATTTTATCTTTGTTCCTGCTTTGCTGAATTGATGGTGCTCAGTCAGCACATAAAGGTTGACTTTCCTTCTGTCCATAGAGCATCTCTGCGCTGTTTCCAGCCACTGAAAATGAGCACTGGTCTACATGCCTGGCTTTGTTGTAGGTCCCAGATGGGGAGTGTTTGTTTGCCTGGAAAGACTTTGTAAGACAGCCAGACTTTAGGAAGGAAATGCTTCCAGGGTATTAGGTTTCAGTGAATATGATTAGCAATGAACTTGCTGGAAGTCATGATCTGATTTTCTTCCAAAGATATGTATCTTATTATGGTTAAAACATTCTGGAAATAAGCAGAGTGGTTAGAAACATGAAACAATCACCTAGGGATACTTGGCCTTGCACAGATGCATTTGGTTGCTGCTTCAGAGGATGAAAAGAAGGCCGCATGGAGGCTGTCTCCGTGGGGCCCCCTGGTACAGATTAACTCAAGGGACCAGATGAGTCTTCACTGTTTTTCCATCAAGGACAATGCCAATTATTACATTTGGGCCTTCACACGTTATTACTGGGCTGTTGATGAGTCTGCAGTGTCTATGAGCTGGTAAGTGTGTTTGCTTAGATTAAAAATGAATCTAAGCCAGGCGCCAGTGGCTCATGCCTGTAATCCTAGCTACTGAGCCTGAGATCTGAGGATAGTGATTCAAAGCCAGCCTGGGCAGGAAAGTCTATGAAACTATTATCTCCAATTATCCTAGAAAAAGCCAGATGTGGTGCTATGGCTAAAGTGGAAAAGTGCTAGCCTTGAGCAAAAGGAGCTTAGGGACAGCCCCCAGGCCTAGAGTTCAAGATCCATGCATGCCAAAAAATAAAAATCTAGCTGGGCGCTGGTGTCTAATCCTAACTGTACAAGGGGCCCAGTTTTGAGGATCACAGGTTGAAGCTAGCCTGGGCAGAGCATCTGTGACACTCTTATCTTCAATTAACCACCAAAAACCCAGAATGGCGGTGTGGCTCAAATGGTAGCTTTGAGCACAAAAGCTCAGAGAAGGGATAGCACCCAGGCCCTGAATGCAAGCCCCAGTACTGGCACAAAGCAAACAAAAAAGAATCCAATTTGATCTGTATTTCTTTCAAAATAAAGAAGTGCTTCTGAAATTTCAAAGCTCTTCTGTCTCAAGAGGAACCTTGACTTTTATATAAAGAAGAAATTGTATAGAAACTTGATCCTTGAAGGCTGAAAGAAGAGAGTTTAGTTCATGACCAGAGCAGAGTCCTAACTACAGAATACTGATGTCCCTGGAAGTCTAGAAAGGGTGTTTTCTTTGAAAACTGATTCCAGGTAACACAAAGTCTAGAGCAGCTTAACTTATATGGCTTTGTTAAAAATATCTTTTTTTCCTGTATTCATAAGTATGACTTTAAAAAAGAAGACTGTAGTGTTAATGTTAGGAATTATGCTATAGGAATTTTCTCTTTCTTCAGGAAAGTCTCTGGTAGGTACATGTCCACAGATACTTTTATGCAAATACAAATAAGCACTGTGTGTTTACACACACATATGCACCCTATATATATATATATATATATACATACATACATACATACATACACACATACACACATGCATACACACTCGTATGTGTGTGAAAACATAATGCAGGAATTTATAATTCAGTCAGCAGATAAAGATAATCTTGCCACTTTGCATGTATAATAACATCCCTGTGATGCTTTCGGCCTTTGGAAATGAGAGCTATCTTTTACACTCAGCCCTTTTTGGTAGGCCTCAAATGGGAAGGATTGATTGAAGGGAAAGTCTTTTTTTTCCCTTTGGGTGCTAGTAACTGGTGTTTGAAGTCAGGGTGTGGGCACTGTCCCTTAGCTTTTTTGCTCTACCACTTTAGTCACAGCTCCAGTTGCAGCTTTTTGGTAGTTAATTGGAGATCAGAGTCCCATGGACTTGCCTGTCTGGGCTAGCTTTGAACTGTAATCCTCAGATCTCAGCCTCCTGAGTAGCTAGGATTATAGGCCTGAGCCCAAGCACCTGGCTGGAAATTCTTTTTACAATGGCCAAACCAGCAAGAAAATAGAAGTAGAGGCGTGGCTCAAATGGTAGAGTGCTAGCCTTGAGCAAAAAAGCCAAGTGAGAGCACAGGCTTTGACTTCAGACCTAGTAGTAAGAAAAAAAATATATGTATATATGTATCTACATATAGATGTAGATCTATAGATTTAGATGTACATATACATTTAGATGTACATATACATTTAGATGTATAGATATGTAGATACATATATGTATATTCAGAACTTTGAAAGGTAAAATTAGAAAGCAAAATATTGATAAATCTAACTATATTAAACTATAAAAATCTGTGATAGAGGAAATCACATACAAATGTAAAAACAAACCCTGGATCAGGAGGAAAGGAAACATATATAAAAAAAGGAAAGTTTTCCAAAATGCAGAAGTAACTCTGGCAATTAGTGAGAAAAATCTTTATAACCAAACAAAAGTTGATGTAGGAATTATGGATATATTCCAAACTTGTGGTTTGGGACTTAAAAAAAAGCAAGGAATAGAAAATATCTCATAATGCTAATTATATAATGTGAAAAAAACTTCCAAGCCCTGTGGACTGCCTGTATGTATGATTCATATGTAAATTAAAAACATAAATGTATATACCAAATAGATAATTATCTACTTCAGAAAGAATTGCATTTGTGTGTGTGTGTGTGTGTGTGTGTGTGTGTGTGTGTGTATGTAAAAAGAAACTAATCTAGGTAGCGTCACAGGCATAATTCCATGGAATTCATAAATTTTAATCTTGAAAGGATAAAAGATCTGAAGAAAAGAATACCATCAAAATTAAAGCTGGCTCTGCTTCTGAGGGAATAAAATGTTAATATATGTCCATATTTGAGAAGTTAACAACTGAAAGGCAGATTTCAATTCTTGGATTCTGAAATTAGAATCAGTCACATCTTGAATAGGTAGGGCTGTCTATTACACTGCAATCCATGGGGTTTTTTTTCTTCAGTTGCTCAGATCTTTACTGTTGTGAACGCCATTCAAGCCTCTTTTCCTTGCTGGGGCAAGCCCTACCTGTACGGTTCTCAAAAGACCAGGACAAAAAAACAGGAGTATCTCTCCTTGATAATAATGAGTCTGTGAACTCAGAAAACCTACATACATTCAAGAATTTCCTTTGTCTGTAGCTCTTGTAGACATTTCAAAACTTAGATGTAATACTTTTGACTCACTTTTACATTTGGATTGCCTTCTATTTTACAGAGAACAAAAGAATATGTTCCCTAATATGTTCCCCATACTTGCACTTGTTAACCTTGGTAGACCTCTGTGACCTTAATAAAGATAGCTAAGCCTTTCTTAGTGCTGCCAGGTTGGCAGAGATTTTATGGCTAGCCCCCAGAAAGGAGAGGGAATGATAAAGTGTCATTGTACTGTCTTCTTCAACTCCTTCTATTGGGTTCAGTGGAACTGAGAAATGTCTTGAAGGTGTAGATATGGGAAGAAGAGGCTTTTTACGTGAAAAGCTGACATACAATGGATATAATTGGTTGGTTTTCTCTCCAAGATGCTGATCAGACACAGGAACTTTAACAACATAAACTATATATGCACACCTACAAACATGTATAAAGATAGACTGTAGATGCCCAGGCCAGGTGGTTGGGACTATCTATTCATTTTACTTGGATTTTCTGGTAATGTAAGAGGCAGTGATTTTTGTGGTGGACAGGTCCTGAGGATAGAGGACAGGTCCTGAGGATAGACCTAAGAGTAGCCTGCATAAGGAAGGTCCCAGGAGCCAAAAGACAGCATGATGGAGGCCAGCACCCATTGGCTGTGGGAGTTACGGGGAGCTGTCTGGACGTGAGCAGAGAATAGCAAAAGCTACACATACATGAACAGAGGCCCAAGGTGATGGTCAAAGTTGCAGGACAGAAAGGTGAAAGATAGCTGTTCATTCCACTGTTGATGAAAATTTTCCAGTGGGGCTTTTCTCAACGATGTTCCTCATCCTGATGTTTCACGAAGGGTTACTTTTGTCTTGGGTTGGGTGCACCCGGTACTTGGGGAGCATGGTAGACAGGAAACATGTGCACAGATCTGTACTTGATTTGGTAATCTCTTCCCAATAGTTTCCCTGAAAGTTTTAAGTATGTATTAGAGAGTCAATACATATAAAAGTCGAGTGCTGAAGCAGGTCTGTAGAGCCAGCACTGAGGAACTTGAGGCAAGAGTAACTAGAGACCTTGTCTCAAAACAAACAAATTTGAAAGTGAAATAAACATTAAAGAATAAAATGTACACAATGTTTTGCAGGAAATATTCTTAGGTTGTGTGGTTGAACTGACTTTTGTGTTATCCAGAAAGGCACATTTTTAAAATTTTGTTTTAATTTACCGATGCTTTGACCCATCATGAACATTGAGTTATAACTGTGTGATTTTTCATTAATGATATGATTTTCAGTCAGCTGTGTGTTCCAGATCGACTGGGGTGTCTGCTAGCTATTTAATTCCTCATGGTTGCATCTAATCACAGCTAACCCCAGCTCATTAATGTGAATTTCCTATTGACATTGAGCTCAATATCAGCTTCTTAGTTTTCTGCCAGTCCTTAGCTGCCTGAGCATTTATTTATATCTTACTTGTAGGTCCATGGAAGGGAAAAACAAAGACCTATGCAAATTAGAGGGATGGAATCTGGCATAGAACAAATAGCTTTTGATTTCCAGGTTTTGAAGTCTGCAGTCTTGGAAATCAATTACATAAGCCGGTGTGAAATCTGGCATGAGTTTAACTATCTAGAGATATTTTGTGCAAACTCAAAATAGCTTTAGGTTTGTGACAGAGAGATGGGAAGTTCTGCAGTGGGACCTGGCCTTGGAGAGGTTTGGAGTCACTGTGCTAGGATCCAGGAAGAGTCTCAGATGTTGTTTCCTTGTTCTTTGCCTCCCTGCCCTTCTTTACTCTGGAGGTGGAATTGTAATACATTTCACTTTACCAAAACCAATTGTGGATTTGATTCTGAGGGAAGAACATAGGTTGAACTGGCTATGGGAAATAAATGAGGGATTATATTATAGGATTTCATTTCACTCATGAGTCATGAGTACCCATTCTGTCAGGCACTGTTCTTTTTTTTGGGGGGGGGTCCAGTTGTGGGGCCTGAACTCTGGGCCTGGGTGCTGTCCCTTAGCTCTTCGGCTCAAGGCTAGCGCTCTACCACTTAAGCCACAGCACCACTCCGCTTTTTTCTTTTTGCTTATGTGGTGCTGAGGAATCGAACCCAGGGCCTCAGGCATGCAAGGCAAGCGCTCTACCACTGAGCCACTTTCCCAGCGCACTGTTCTTGATGCTGGAGATAGAGCATAAACAAAGTTTATAGAAATCCTGTTGTCATGAAACTGATGATATCCTATGTCACCACCAAAGAGCAGGGGTAAGACTGGGCTTTTGAAATCAGGGACTCTTGTTTTTGTCTTTCTGTTTTCCTCTACATTTTTCACTGTGCTTTTTTATCCTATCTGGTCAGACTCCTTGATGTGTGAGAGAACTTGGCGGCCACTTGCACCCAGCCCTCTCATCTATCTGTTGTCTTTCCATTCTTTGTAGGAAGAGTCATCTAATTGGCCAGGCAGAGATCATGGGTTAAGTCACATGTATATTCCTGACCTATAGATGTAGCCAGCCAGGGTATGGTTTCGATAACTCATTCTATCCTTCAGTGTTAGGATTTCAGGAAGATGCACGTTTTCCAAGAAGGAGAGGTAGTTTCCCAAGAAAAGGAACAATCTATTATGACATTGTTTTATGACACAAACATTTCATTCTTTACTAAGGTTTTTCCAGATAGTATGTATATTCCTAGACACAGTCTCCAAAATCCTTGAGGACAGAGGCTGTTTCATTCATCTGTGTTCTATTCAAGAGTTCAGGTAGCACAAAGGCTTGCTTATAATAGATTCTTCATAAATGATTGATGAGTGAATGGCTTTGAGTTGAAATTTCTCCACCAACTCAGAACACACCAGGAATTAGAATAGAAACTATTGTTTATTGGACACTTACTTGGTTTCAGGGTTGTATTAACTATTTACATTGATTCTATTGTTTAGTATTAGTAACAATTCTATGATGACAATATATGCATGCATACATTCATTTATATGATGTGTATGCTATCATATCTATATATCCTATAGGTTCATATATCATATCTATATGATCTATATATAGTGATATTGGGTTTTCGAACTTAGGGCCTTGTACTAGATAGGCATTCTATCTTTGAGCCATGCCTCCAGTCCATTTTTTGTACTGCTTATTTTAGGGATAGGCTATTATTTCCTGCACTGGGACCACAATCCACCTATTAGGTTTAACAGGGGACCTGGAATAGTAGTTGTGTGCCATCATGCCCAGTTTCTTTTATTGAGATGTATTCTTACAGACAGTTCTGCTCAGGGCTGGCCTCTAATGGCAATCCTCCTGTTCCCAATTTGCTACAATGTGAGGATAATAACTATGGGCGGGGAAGGGAGGAATCTCAAGAACTTTTCTGCCCAGGCTGGCCAATTGAAATTCATTCCCAGCTTCCCAAGTAGTTAGGATGAACAAGTATGAGTCATCAGCTCTTCGACCGACAGGATTGTCAATTTGTATGAAGTTCCACAAAATTCCACTTTTCTGTCAGTTCCTCTTGACTGGCCTCCTTTATACAGGAAGATGCATTGTACACATTCTTTATTCCTTACTCGTTTAGCATGGGATTTAAAGAGCTTAAGGCTAGATGTACATACAATACCACTTACAGAATACAAATACCAAAGTGTGTTCCTAGGTCTATTATTCATGCATATTATAGAGACAAGATATTGGAGAAGGCACAGCAAAACAGTGAGTGGGTAATGGGAAGAATTGGCTTTTCAGCTAAAGCCCAAAGAGAACTTCAGATGCATATACCTATTTTAATTTTTTAATAGAAAGAATTTTTCAACTGTTAATTATTCAGTGTGTGAGAGCTCAGTAGGGTGGTGCATACTTGTAATTTCATCACTTGGCAGGAGGATCTCGAAGTCAAGGCTAGTAATTATTCATGAATCTGGGTCATACCTTGAAAAGTACACCCATCTCACATGGCTAAGTGAAAAGCCCATCAAGGATTCCTCTGCCAGTGTTCCTCTGTCCAACAACTAAGATTTGTCATTCGCGTTCCCCTCTGGGGAGATTTATAACCCAGTGAATAGATCAATATCTTTAAAGAATTCGAAATAGTTATTTTGACCTTCTCTTTGGCGAACATCCTAGCTTGAGCTATTTGGATGAAGTTCATGAGAAGGTTGTTATTGTTTGAGAAAGTACGTTATTTAAAGAAGATTTTCATTTTAACTTATTGTTACCACTTGTTTCTTTTCTTGTCTGTAGCTTTTGCTTGTATTTCCAGTGGTTTTGCATCTAACTTAAAAAAAATCTGTTCTACTTTATATTTCTTGAAACTTATTTCTCACATTGAGTTTTTGCATGATATTCACAGCAGGTTTCCAAGTGAAGCCTTAGGAATGTTGACAAAGAGTTGAATTAAAAAAATAAGTAAGTACACTTATTGACTTAGTCTGGGTTATTGTATATATTTTTTAATCTCAACTCAATGGCACATCAGTCCTCTTTGGCTTTTAAAAATCATCTGATGATTCCAAGCCCCACGGTAGTGGAATAATTAAAATAGGTATGATAATGTCTGCTGTTTTCTTGGCTATATTGTACCCCTTCTCTCACAAAGAAGATGTCAGCTCCAGACACTTTCTCACCAAGAGCAGAACCTGAGGCTGTGTCTGCTTGGGAAACAGGTTGAGGAGTTGGACTCTGCCCTCCTTCTGGCCCCTGGTTCTGTCTTACATTTCTGTTCACAGTAGGATCTCTCATTTCCTGTAGCTTCCCCCTGGTGAAAATCGAAGCAGGCAAACACCACAGGATTCTTGTAAGTTTCGCAGTTTTGCAAGCAGTGTGGCAGGAGACGGTAAAATGAAACTAAACACAAACATACTTTCACTAACAAAATCTGTAAAACCAGTCAATACAAAGGGCCTTAATTTAGCCCACAGGAGAAATTCTTCTTTGTCTTCCTTTCTCCTTCTTTCTCTCTCTCTTTTCCTCCCTTTCCTCCCTTCCTCCCTCCCTTCCCTCCTTCCTTCCTCCCTCCCTTCCCTCCTTCCTTCCTCCCTTTCTCCCTCCCTTCCCTCCTTCTTTCCTTCCTTCCTTCCTTCCTTTCTTCCTTCCTTCCTTCCTGTCTTTCTTTGTTTCTTTCTTTTTTCTCTTTCCATCCTTTCCTATCCCTTCCCTTCCCTTCCTTTCTTCCTTTTTTTTATTCTTCTATTCTTTTGCAGTACTGGAGACCAAACTCTGGGCCTCACATTTGCCAGGGAAGTGCTCTTCCATTGAGGGTGTATACGACCTAGTCCATATGTATTTCTTTGTTGCAGTCTTTCTTAATTTCTAAGAAGATTTTGGATTTTAGAGCGAAAAAATATTTTGAAAATGTGCCGAGGAGACTTACCTGAGACTGGCTATCTCTGTAATACTAAGAAGGGGTTCCTAGTCCCTAAATCAGAATCTTAAGAACCTAATATACATACCATTCTTGGGACTCTGAACCCAATTTTTCTTCTTAGTATTTACTTTGTTTTAAGCAGGTGAGTGATCAAAAATGAATCAAGAATATATTTCATCAGAATATATCTTCTTTGCAAGTTTTCTTCCCAAGAAACAGACTCATATAATCATTACCTTTTAAAAAGGTAGATTTAGTGATGACTGAATTAAAGTTGAATGAAATGATATTATGTTTAGTGAATGAAAACACATACAAAAATATATTCATGGAGCCAGGTGTTGTATGTATTCTGGGAGTTCACAAATATAAAAGTATATACACATGAATATTACCATGTGTGAAACAATGCAGTTTCTCACATTGAACAATCTCAGCCAAAACTTATATGAAAATTACAGCAGTTTATTTCAGTTAACAGTTGTCAAAGGATCTGCTAAATGTCATTTTCTTTGGTGGAAAACTTCTCTGCTTTCATGTGGCCACATTATCTTCAAGACACTTGGAATTTTGTACTTCTTTAATACTTCTATCAAGTTAATTCTAATTTTAAATAATTATAAATTCTCTTTTCTTCTGTTCTTTTGGATAGTGTTGAAAATTGAGCTAAGCTAGCCATGAAAGAAATGCAAATCAAAACAACATTGAGATTCTACCTCATCCCAGTGAGAATGGCAATAATCCAGAAATCTAATAACAACAGATGCTGGAGGGGACGTGGACATAAGGGAACCCTACTGCATTGTCTGTGGGAGTGTAAACTTGTTCAACTACTCTGGAAATCAGTATGGAGGTTCCTCAAAAGACTCCACATAGAGCTCCCCTATGACCCACTTTTGGGCATTTACCCAAATGATCATAAACAAGACCATGCTAAAGCTAGCAGCACAACTGTGTTCATTGCAGCATTATTTGCCATAGATAAAATATGGAACCACACTAGACATCCCTTGGTAGATGAATGGATCAAGAAAATGTCATGTATATATACAATGGAATTCTATGCTCCATCAAAAAGAATGACACCACTGCATTTATTAGGAAATGGAAAGACTTAGAAAAAATCATATTAAGTGAAGTAAGCCAGGCCCAAACAAACGTAAGTCCCATGCTTTCCCTTATTTGCAATAACTAGTATATGTCTAGGACAAGCAGAAAAGGTCAAAAGCTATGTACATATGACCATAATGGATGATGCTAAGTGAAATGAACCCCAAGACAGGACATAAGAGGTTTTATCTTTGTTGCTGTTGTTTTTTTAATGTACTTATAATGTACTAGGTGATTTTTTGTTTCTTTTGTAAGTTCTTCCCCTATGGTAGAACCCCTTTTTCATTGTATTTGATTCCAGTACCCTGTGTCTTGTATATACATTTTTCTAATTTGGGGAGGGGAAGGGAAATGACAAAATGATGAAATAAGGATACAGGTTGACCCATTGTAACAATGAGATGTACAAGACACTATGTTGAAAAGAAACTCTTCAGCTTGATAGGGAGAAAAGTTGGGGAGGTGGGGAGGAGTTGAGGAGGGAAGGGATGGTAGGGGAAAACAAAAGAGGAGGTAACAATGGTCAATAGCAAATGTACTCATGTAACTGTAACCCCTTTGTACAGTATCTTTACAATAAAAATATATATTCAAAAAAGTTGAGCTTAGGGCCTTAAAGTTTCTAGGCAAGTATGTTGTCTACCATGTAAAATACTACTCAGGTTTTTTTTGCTTTTAAATTTTTTCTCCAGTAGGGTCTCCTACTTTTACTCCAACTCCTTCCTCCATCTCCTGAACGACTTTGATTATAGAGGTGTGCTGCTACATCCATTTCTCACATGCATCTTGTACTAGATATTGTTAATTCCCTAGGACAGAGATTCAACTGTACCCTCTTTTTTTTTTTTTTTTTTGGTACTGGTCCTGCGGCTTGAACTTAGCCTGGGCACTATGACTGAGCTTTTTTGCTCAAGCTAGCACTCTACCATTGAAGTCACAGCCCCATTTCCTTTTATCTTATGTTACTTAATTGGAAATAAGAGTTTCATGGACTTTCCTGCCAGGACTGGCTTCAAACCATAACCCTCAGATTTCAGCCTCTAGAGGAGCTAAGATTACCAGTATGAGCCACTGGTGCTCAGGTAAATATACCATTTTTTTGTTGAGTATGGTGCCTGGTAGAGTGTCTGCTGAGGTCCTGCTCTGTGGTATATAAATAGTGAACAGAAGAGGCAAAGCAATACTTTGGGGTTGTCACTCAAAACCACCTCCAGTGTTCTACCTCCTACCATGTTGAGATGAAATGTCTACATATTACACTTGGGGGGCCAAGGACTTTCACCTCCTCAGCACCTGGTTGACAGAGTGTCTGAAAAACTAAAGTTGTAAGGAGTACTGAAAGTGAGGATACTTCAGGAGTTCCTTCCAACTCCAGAGGCTATTTGAAGCTTAGTTTTCCCATGGCTCTTCTGCCATGAGGAATTGCAAAGCAATTCATAGCTAGATGTTGCAGTTTCTCTAACAAGATTCTAGGAGTTGCTCTTCTAATTAAAAACAGTGGGCCATACCTATTTGGTGTTTCCTCTGCCCAGTGAAGCAAAGAGAATGTTTGTTTATTTTTCAAATTCATTTTTAAAGCAAACTCATTAATTCTTCCCATTGTCATCTGAGTTGTACTTAGGTGCTTTAGTAGCAATTTTGGCTTTGGCAACCATGTGGGAAATAGAAAAATAAAAAGGTGACTTTGATTCCAGGTTTATTGCTTTAAGAAAGAAGCTCAGAATTTTCTGTCACACAGCCTGATTTCCCACTGGGATTTGTTTCCTATAAAAAGTTGGAAACTTTTTTTTTACTTTTGTTGGTATTTTTGTGCCTTTGTTGATTAAATTCCCAAGTGCCCAAGGAGAGGCGCGTGGTGTTCATGGGTGCCTAGCTTCTCTGGGCGGTTTCAAGTGCCACCAAAGAAGGTAGTAGATAGAATTTTACAGATTTTTGGAGAAGTGGTATCTACTCATGCCTGGGGCTAGTCAGTGGCTGAAACCAGCATTTTGCCTGTAAAGATGCTGTGGTAAGTGGTATGGGAACTTGCCTGTGGCAAGCCTTAAGAGAAAGAAGAGCTCAGACCAACCGAAACTCTATTTAGCCATTACTATAGACAGCTGTTACAGATTTGAATACTTATTTCAGGGAGGTGAGGCATTTTTAACTGTGTCTTCAGAATGGGGACATGATTGTACGTCAGCATTTCATACTTTGGCTCTTTTCTCCTTTCCAGATAGTTTTTCCTTCTACATTTTCTACAACATTTTTCTCAGTTCACTTCCTCGTCCATTTCTCAGTCTCCTCCTCCTTGCCCTACAGTGCTCCTTGGGGTCTTGGCATGGGGATGCTTCTGTTCTCATCCCCACCCCCCTTTCCTGACATCTGCTTCATACAGTCAATATCAACAGCAGGTGGATGAGTGCCTGGACCCCATGATCCTCAATCCCAAGATTCTGTCATTCATCCAGACTCAGATCCAAACTCAAGCCTCTCTCCCTCTCCAGAGCTTCAGCCCTGCCTTGACTCTCACCAGCAGTGAGAAATGATGGTGGTAGAAATGACTGTCAAGAGGCCCCTTGATCCTTTTCATTTCTGTTGGTCACTGTTAGGGCTTGTGGCAGCAGTGAGTTGATTCTGTTTCATGAATGTATTTTGTTTGATAGGCAATTTGACATTTTCACAGCTTGATTTTAGAAGTTGATTTTGCACACACAGAGGCACTTTGATATTTTATAGCCTGATTTTAGAAGTTTATTTTGAATACGCCTTTCCCATTTCATCAGAGTTGTTATTAATGTATGACAATCTTATACCTTCCACTCAGCCTATTTATGTTATGATCTATCTATCTATCTATCTATCTATCTATCTATCTATCTATCTATCTATCTATCTATCTATCTACTTACCTATCTATCTATCATCTATCTATCTATCTATCTATCTATCTATCTATCTATCTATCTATCTATCTATCTATCTATCTATCTATCTATCTATCTATCTATCTATCTATCTATCTATCTATCTATCTACCTATCTATCTACCTACCTATCTACCTACCTACCTACCTATCTATCTATCTATCTATCTATCTACCTATCTATCTACCTACCTATCTACCTACCTACCTACCTATCTATCTATTATCTATCTATCTATCTATCTATCTATCTATCTATCTATCTATCTATCTATCTATCTATCTATCTATCTATCTATCTATCTATCTATCTATCTACTTATCTATCTACCTACCTACTTATCTATCTATCTACCTACCTACCTATCTATCTACTTATGTATCTATCTATCTATATGACCCTGAAGACCTTTGAATTTGTGAAGATGTCTGATTTTTTTCCTCCCCATCATTATGATATCAAAGCAGATCCCAGCCCCTATCAGTACCATCTATTTAGTGGTCCCCAATGCTTTCCAATCTCCTTTCTCACTGGATTACCTGACACCTGCACTGGAAGCCTCGCTGCTGTGCTCACCTCTGATGAATACTTATGAAAGCTCTTCAAAGTGGTGGCAGTTCCCTGACCTAATGTTCTTAAATTACTTCACAGCTTTACCACATTGAGGCATCTCTCTTCATACTGCCTCCCTCACTTGTTCTAGCTAACATCTGTCTATTTGAAAGTTTATCTGTGTTAAAGTGTGTCTAGTTTAAAGATTTCTCTCACTTCTCTGAGCATCAATCACCCCAGCTATTTTGCCTTTGTATCTTTGCTCTGACATTGCCTCTTCAGTGCTGTATGTTGACCTCCTGTTGGCCCAGGAAGGTAGAGTTCTATGCACTTGGGAGCAAAGCAGGGCAAAGAAAGACATGAAGCAGGTTTTGTGTCAAGCAGATGGGAAGAATAGTAACAAGCTAGAGAGCAACTATTCTCCTTTAGGAAATCATTTCCAGGTTGGAATGCAGACCCTTGATTGTTCAATCTTCTGATTTTGCTAGAGAAACCAGAATTCTTAGTTTTTGTGTGTGTGATTCTAAGGTTTCAACATATGCAGCAAATTCACAGAAAATTCTTTAAAATATTGCAAATGAAACCAAATCTATGCATAGGCCCCATCCATTAACAGCTTGGAATCCAGCTATGCGTGAAGCTGTTGCTTGTTTCTCCTTGATTGTGCTCATGTTTCTTTCTTTGATAAAGGCCTCTGTGTCTTGCTGTGTCCTGCCAACCAGCCTTGAATGTGGGTGATTGCTATTCTGTTGTACCTTACCACTACCTTGGAAACTCAATCTGGGTCTATTCATTGTGTCTCAAAGTCTCCCAGAAATGACAACAGGGTTTTGAATACATTAGGCAACTTTGTGGATATATTCTAAAAATTGTAAATGTATCTTAGCTACCCCTAATAATCATGAGTCAATAATAGACATATGGTAACCGAACAAATGGAAGCTATTACTTTTGTTCTTCATCCTAGTCTTTCCCCAGATATTTTTCAGGACTTATCCATCCCCTTCTACCTGCTTTTCTAAATTCTAAAGGGAGGCCTCTGTAATACTTCTTCCTCTGCTCAGCACATATGAATAAGCTTGCAAGAAAAGTAATATGCCAGCCTGGAAAGAAAATGCAGGTGCTGACTCCAGAAGGAGGCTGGCAGGCTCTGGTGCTCTGGAGACAGAGATCCTGCCTCGGACTGGATTTCCTGCCAGTTGTCTCATTGGAACGCATTATATCCTATAAAAATGAAAATGGTGTTCTAGGCACAGGCCCCACTTTGGGGTTTCCAAATGCCAGGTTGGCTACTCAGTCCAATATACCAAGTAGAGATGAGAAATGGTGAAAGATAGAGAAATATTTGTTTTATGACACAAGCACAACACAGGAAGAGGAAAGGTAAGTACTTTAAACCCATCTTCTGATACAGACTTGAGCTTTAGGTTTGAATAGATTAAAAAAAAGATGAATAATGAAAAGCTATGTGCACTTCCCAGTTGTTGGCCACACTGGCATTTTGTATTCTCTTAGCCCTGGAAATGCCTCTCTCAGTCCAAGTACCATTTCTACTCTTTAGGGCAGTAATTCATAATCATTTTTTCCCCTCCAGTTTACCTGGATTCTGGATACCTAATGAAGAAATACAGATAAGAGGTCCACCTTTTATATTTATTATTGTCATTATTATTATTTGATGGGAAAGAAACAAACTTAAGGCAAGTGTCTTAAATACCTGGTCGTAAACCTGTTATCTACAATGGGCTTACTTCTGGATTTTTTCATTACCTTTGAATATTTAACAAATTTTAGAATACTGAAACCCAGAGCTAAAGGCATTTTGAGGTGAATCTAATAAGAATCCATTTTTCTGCTCCTTTTGCTCTGTTTTTCATGAAATGAAAAATGAGACTAGAAGGTCAAACTTGAGTGCTTTGTATTAACATTAAAATTCAGTAAAATCTCATGTCATATAAAGTACAGAAAAAGAGAAGATTTCTGTGGCAAAAGCAACAAGAATGAAGGCTGCGGTTCTGGAAAGCTGAACAGGGAAGTGTAACCACTGAGCCCTACTTTCCACAGCCTGCCATCTTTGGGGCAGATGGAAGGAAGTGATTGTTCTTCTGACCATCACATCTGATGCTGTGCAAGGCAGAGGCTCAGAATTATGCATGCAACCGGTGCTTAGAAATGCAATGGTGCTGTCTGGTTGCTCCTGTGAGGCAGCATTCACCTGTCAAGGTTGCTCTTCTTATTCATTTTAACTTTTATTAGCAAAAGATGTTGGAATTGTAAGGAGGACTCCATTGCAGACGCAGCCTTTATGGATGTTATGATTATGTATTACTGCATAACAAATCACTCTGGAGGTTTATGGCACGTAGAGAATAAGTATTACTATGTTCATAGAATCTGTGGGTCAGTAATCTGGACAGGAAATAACAAAATATCTTTTCCACAATGCCTGAGGTTTCAGATGAAAGATTCAAAAAATGGAGGGCATTGACAGCTAGGAGTGGGAATCATCTGAAGTCTCTGTCACAACTTTTTTGTTAGTTAATCTTGGCTGATGGCATTTAGCCCTGGGTCTGCTGTTTTGGGAATCTGCCTACATTCTGTCTGTATAGTTTATACATTAATTCTGGTGGGCTGTGTTACAAGTGTGATCAGAGAAAGGAGGGGAAAAAGAGGAGAGGAGGGAGGGAGGGAGGGAGAGAAATAGAGAGAGGGAGAGAGAGAGAAGAGAGGGAGAGAGAGAGGGAGAGAAAGAGAGAGGGGGAGAAGAAGAGGGAGAAGATTTCCATTTACAAACCAGCTAACTCTACAGGTGTGGCTTTCAAAGCATTCTACTCATTGAGACAGTGACAGAAGGCCAGTTGGCTTCTTTGGGTGGGGAATAGACTACACAATAGAAAAAGTGGCAGGGTAATGGAAGAGTCCAAAAGACTGATGCAGCTATTTGTAGAAATACAATTTGCTACAGTCAGCTGTTTGGCCACAGCAATGAACATCCCTTTTCCAAACATGCCTTTTCCCCTCCAGCTCTAAAGCCTCATCAGACTCAGGCTAAGAGCCAAGAGTTGGGCCAGGGTTGGACATTGCATAATGAAGAGGAATCAGGTTTTGACTCATGCTTGTTTTCTTTTATTTGTGGAGGAGAGGGGTCTTGGGTCTTGGGGTGCAGTTTGAGTCTCATGTAGTCGAGGCAAATACTCTACACCTGAGATGCTTACTTTTATGCAATCATCTAGGATCCCCCATTCTGGGGGTTTATGCATCTATCAGTCATCAGTTAGTGATATAATACTCTGTCTCTGTTTCTAACCCGCTGTATGCTTCTGCTTGGAAAGGGAAGCAGGAGCAGGGCCAAAGGAAATGTACACATGACTATTTCAAAGAATCAATAATTCCAGTGAAGAATCTGAAAATTGCTACCAAAGAGGATCCTCCCTACTGTCCACCAGTGAAAATGACAGTTTCATCTTCCAGACAATAAGAAAATGTTGTCTCAGATCCTCTTTAGCCCTGTACTCCTGAGGAAAAATAATATGTTTGTCAGTCTAGATCTGTAACACAGTTTCTTGTATTTCTATCACAGGAAAGACTGAGAGGAAGACAGACTGAGATTTTTCAATTGTCCTGGAACTGGAGTTGCTAAAGCTGAGCAATTGCCTGAGGAGATAGCTTTAGCTTATTTTATTAACATTTTGCAGCTACTCAGATTCAACCTTTACCTCTTGGGTTCAATTCCCCCCTTTTCACTGATTTAGGGATGGAAATTGTAGATTTTCTTGCTTCCATGGCAGTAATATGCATAACACTATCTTCTGCTGCTCTTCGTATAAATCATTGATGAGCATGTCTATCTCATTAGTAAACTTTCTCAGATAAGAGTTTCTTCAAGTGGCTTTTCAGTAACTGGATTCTCTACCTATATTTTATGTTTTCTCTTAGAAAGGTGAAATGGTAGAATTTTCTGGAGACAAGCTTCTCAGATTGAAATCCTCACTGCTAACTTGGTGATTTGAACAAGTTCTCTGGCTTCTAGGCTTTACCTTCCTGTATTGCAAAATGGAATCCACCAAAACAGTGCCTAGCTCTTTGGAAGGCAGTGGTAGTGTGACGAATAAACAAACATACACATTCATGCACTTATAAGTCACATTAGAAATTGTGCCTGATGGAGAAGATACATACGGGAGGTGGCTACTATTATCATCAGCACATGTCTGTTATTTGATCAAAGACATAAATTTAACAAAATGATGGAGAAAATATGTGATGGTCTCATTCTTCTGTTAAGCACAAACAACTGAAATAAACATATTACTGATGAGTGGCCATGTAGGGAAAGATCCCAGATTCTTGGTGTCGTCACCTAGGAATTGAATAAACATACACGCATACACGCACCGTGGCAAAGTAAGGAGTTTAATAGAGAATATACACATTAAGGAAACAGGCTTGAGTTAGGTGGCTCAAGAGCAAACACGTGGTTAAAATGTTCAGTTTTCTAGGATTTGAGGTACATGGGAGGATTCTATCATGATAGTGGGCTGATGTTAGGGAAATGAGGGATCATGCCTTGGCAGATTTTTGGAAGGGATCTGTGTAAATACAAAGTTGCCATCTTATGGTTTTAAGTATATGTATATGAGATGCAGCCCATGTGCATGAAGCCTTAAGTAGGAGTTTGTTGAGCAAAGGTCAGCCTAAGTACTCAGACAGTTCCACTGTACATATAGGTATCTTAGAACTAGCCTAGAGGTTTAATGCCCCTAGAAGGAAGTCCTAACAGCAAACTGAATTATCTCCAAAGAAGAATGCTTACAAGAGGTACTAGGGAGGAGATAGAAATTAGGGGAGCCTCCTAGGCCGGGAAAGAGGGCTGGTTTTAGCATTCTTTCCTTGCTTCAACATACATTAAGCATCTCTTCTTACCCAGAATATAAAGCCCGTAGTCATGATGAGGTCATTTGAAACCTTTCCCAGTCTTTTCCCATCTCCACCTCATCCCCAAATTCTCCAATTCCCAGTCAGTGCAGGCTCCCCAGATCTCTTCCCACATATCCTTCTGAAAGCATGTCACAGGTATGAACAGAAGCCTTTCTGACTGCCCTGCCTCTCTAGAGGAGTGACTCCCATTTTTCTCAGCCTGTGGAAGGCTTGTCACTTCCTTTGTGAAGTCTTCCTGTTTTCAAGTCAGAATTCTTCACAGTCTTCTTTGACATCTATCACACTTAAATATACAAGAAAAGTCAGAGTGGCACTCATTTCTCAAACTGGGCTTTTAGAACCAAGCCCCAATTCCAGGAGTCTGACCTGGGCAGGCTCTATCACTCATTCCTATGGACCAAATAAAGATACATGATGAAGGGCAGAGAAAGGAGATTGACTGCAGCCATGGGAGGGGAATTCTTCAATGTATTTTTCATTCATTTTCAGCCATCTTCAGGGATAGAGACATTGGCCTTAAGTTGAGTAGGGAAAACTAAGCGGGGAGACTGATATAGGCATGCATAGCTCAATCAATATCAAGGTGCAGTTATGTTTGGACGAGGTCGGAAGACGGGCCATGTTACAGTAAAAGTCTGACACCTGCCTGGCAGGATATCTGGAGCTTGCTGGATTTCAAGATGGCTGCAAGGTAGCTGTGGGGAGAGAATGGCTCAGGGCAAAAGGCATCTACACAAAGCAGTCTGGGATGCCTAATGCATCTCCTGCTCCCAGTTAATTCATGGGCCTAAGTTTTTTTTTTTTAATTTTATTTTATTTTATTTGTGAACATACTGTACAGAGGGGTTACAATTGCAGTTGCTACTTATATTGCCTGCATCAAGTTTTATAATTAGTTCTCTATTAATAGTTCTCACTCTATTGCAGATCTTAATACATTTTTCTATTATAGTTTTCCCAATGTTCCTTTTTTAGATTAAAAAAAGAGATGTCGAAAGAATATAATCCACAAATTTACATCCTATGTTCAAAGCCGTTTCACCATCATGTTGTCTTTATGAGAAGATGTAAATATAAATTTGTGTACTCACATGCATTTTTCCCCCAATGAGGCATTTAAATGTCAGATACCATGAAACTTTAGCACTAACTACTTTGGCACACAACTCTCCAAACTGAGGACAACATATCTAATAACTAAGAAAACAATAATTCTCTAATGCCTCCCAATACACATTCTATATTCAGTTTCCCAAACCAAGGACCATCCATGTCTGCATTTCTATTTGTGTGTTAGTAGAGAATATCACATTCTGCTGAAATGAAGAATTGTTCATCTTTCTCTCTTGAAGGCTGCCAATGCCATTAAGAGGCATTTTCTGGCAGAAATTAGCCTTTTCTATTGCATTCTGAGACTTGTTTCTCTAGACCTAGCCTTTGTTTCTCTCTTCTTCCTTTCTTTCTCCTCCCTCCTGAGCTGTGAGAATGAAACTACATGGTTTCATGTTGGGATGGGAATTTTAGGGAGATGGAATTACAATCCTGTTCAGTATGCTGAGTCCTTGTGTTTGCATGAAATAACAGTACTGGAGGCTGTGACAACATAATTAAGCCTAGCGTGGGGTTTAGTTTCTCAGCCAGAGGATTATGCAGAGATTTGCTTCTGTCTGTCTACCTCTAGGCCATTTTAAGGACTGAAGTATTTTCATGACAGTATAAATCAAAGGAAGCAAAACTGAATGTGCATTCCCTTATTAACAGCTCTGATCAAAGACTTGGTGGTAATTGATTCTCAGGCTGATTTTAGGCTTGTAGATTATGAGTGAATTTTCCTTCCCCAGATTTTTTATATTTATATTATTAAGAATGAATTATATTTAATAAATAAAATGATAAAGGAACTCAGAGTGTGTATCCATATAAGAAATGATTATTATAAAGAATATCAAAGAAGAAATAATACTTCTACTGATAGGAAAGAATAGTCTCCTATGGTTCCAAGATATGCTTCTCATTTCGTATGTTATGGCTAGATCCCATCCTCCCTCCCTCCACCCTCCCTCCCTTCCTTCCTTCTTTCCTTCCCTCCTCTCATCTCTTCCTCCCTCCCTCCCTTCCTCCCCATTCCGCCTTCCTTCTTTCCTTCCTCCTGTTCTCCTTTCTTTCTTTCTTTCCCTCCACCCTCTCTTCCTCCTTCCTTTCTTCTTTCTCTTTCTGTTTCTCGCTTTCTTCTCTCTGTCTTTGTCTCTCTGTTTCTCTTTCTGTGAACATGCTAAGAAAGAAATGTACTTTTACTAGACTGAAAGAGGGTTATTTCTAGGGTGAGAATGATCAAAATCTAACTCTGGGATTGGGCTTATAATTTACTTCTTTGCCATTATTCTACATTTTTATTTTCACAACTTTTTGCAACAAAGTCAAACTATGCTATCCAAAATATGTTAGAGGTAGTATAATCATACATTTATATATTCCCAGGTAATCTAGTGAAAATGAATCTTTTTACTTGTGTCATTTGTAGAAGCAAAATTTGCAGTCAAGCTTCTTCACAATTGCACTATTGAATTTAAAACTCACTTACCTGGGAACCAGTGGCTCATTCCTGTAACCCTAGCTGCTCAGAAGACTGAGATCAAGAAATTGTAATTTGAAGCCTGGGCAGACAAGTCTGAGAGTTTTCATCTTCAATTAGTCAGTAAAATTTTAACCAGCATAGTTCAAGTGGTGGAGCACCAGTCAAGAGCAAGGAAACAGTGGCAGTGAGGGACCCCGGGCTCAACCTCCAATAATAAAATAAAACCAAAACAAAGAAAAGTTCACCTTATCTTATTTCCTGATAAGCTCTAGCTTATAAGCTCTAACTTTGAGATTACTCTAGATCCCAGGAAAAATGAGTTCTTTTTGATATTTATTCAATGTTGAATGAATACCTAAAATGAAAAGAAGAGGGGATGATAAAAAGAAAACATGTATAAACAAGCTAATTTTAAAACAACAACAACAGAAATAACACAACATATACTTCATTGGGAATATAGATGCATCTAAGCGCACATTTTATTATATTAATCTGATTTGATTTCTCTTCCAGTGCTCTTTACAGAGCATGAAAGATGACATAAGTTGGTAACTTCTATCTTGTGTCTTGCATCTCAATTTAAGCTCACAAAAGCAAACTGTACCCTCCAGGTCTGGCAGAAGGAAGCCCAGCTCAGAGGAGACCTTCAACTGAGCCCTTCACTGAGTACATGGATGAGTGTCTTATGTAGCCATTTATAAAATATTAAGCAACTTAAGTGATTAAATGACCTACTGTTACAATAAGTTAGTGTTTAAGTAGTGGCTTAGATTGTTGTTGAAAACATATTTCTTTATCTTATTTCCATGGGAACTTATTAAGATGTCATTATGTCCAAAACTTCCAGAATTAACTACAAAGCAGAAAGCCAGGCTCTATGAACTCAGCCCATTTAAAGGTTTCCTTTCAATGAAAACTATCCATTGACATTCCTGACCTTCCAAACTTTCAAGAGAGTAGAGTGGACAGTACATTCAGGAGGGAGGGTAGCCAAACTTAGAGCAAATTTTGAGTTACTTTGAGTTGTGATATTGTCTGTTTCTACCATGTAGTAAGAAGGGGTTAGATACAACACTTCATGAACTTTTCCAGTGTTACCCTAAGTGGATCTTTAGAATGAAGATTTGTTATCCTCTCTGTAGCAGTTGAAATATGAGGCTTATACCTCATGCTCAGATATGAGTTTCAAGTGTATTATTGAACTACAATTTAGGTTGGTCTTTGGACAACCCAAATCTTACCCTTTGTTTCTTCTGTGCAGAGTCAAAATGTACTTTTCAATTCACAAGAAATGTCCAGATTGTTTTCCCAGAACCGTCTGCTAGGGACACAAAATGAAATTGTATTGAAGCTTTGGATGATAGTCATAAAAATGAAGTATTTCTTCTGGTTTTACTTGTGTGTCTTATAAGAATATGGCTGGTTCTTTAAAATTTTGACTCCAGTTTTTGTGACGGGGGCTGATGATTTTTTATTTTTTATTGTGAAAATACTGTACAGAGGGGTTACAATTACATAAGCAAGGTAATGAGTACATTTCTTATCAAGTATTGTTGCCTCCTCCTTTGTTTCCCCTTACCATCTCTTCCCATCCTCTGTCCCTTCCCCACCCAGAGTCAAAGTTGTAAAGTTCGTTTTTCAACATAACGTCTTGTACATCTCGTTGTTGCAATGGGTCCACCTGTATCCCGATTTAAACAATTTGTTTTTTCCCTTCTCCTCCACAAATTATACCAACATCGAATACAGTGAAAACAGGGGTTATACTGTGGGGGAGGGACATACATGATTTTTGGGTTCTTGTTCATCTTTGTCTAAGCAGTTCCTCATTCTTTCTGTGATGAGCGAGCTAGAGTTAAGCTTCTGGAACTTGACCTTGCCAATGACGGAAATAAACTTAGCAGGCAGGCTGCTTAGCCTCTTTATTTTAAATTAATATTTATTGTAAAGGTGATGTACAGAGGGGTTGCAGTTACATAAATAATGAGTACATTTCTTTTTGAACAGTGTCATGTCTTTCCTCATTTTTGTTTAGCCTCTTGATGTCATGGTAGAGGTCTCATTTTGAACTTAAACAAACACCAAATTACTCCGACTTCAATGATGTATAACCCTGAAAAATGCATATTAAACTCAGGTAACCCTTTGCAAATGAAATTTCCTTCCTGCATGTCTTTGACTAAGGAAGTTCTATCTTGATGATGGCAATTTTTTTAAAATCACAAATTAAATGAATCTTTTTTTCTTCAAAACAGTTATTTTCCATCTGCTTCTGACAGTAGTCCTGAGCTTCTGTGTCAGGAAGAGAGCCAGGATGCTACTCCTATCACAACTTCTTTAAATTCATTGAGGTAGAAGAAGGTAGTCCGTGGATGTGCACTTTTCCTTCTATCTGCTAGAGGAGAATTCTGGGATGAATGTCCACCTAGACCCACAGGATCAGATAGGCTCCTCGCTGTCCAGTGCTATGGGTATTCTGGCCAAGGCTGCGTTTTATAATGAAAAGGAGAGTTCAGGTTTTAAATTCTACTCAGACCCTCAAGCAGTGCATGGTTCGGTCAGATAAGCTTTGAGGATGACAAAAGAGATTCTTGTTCCTCCAAGGAAGGAAGGAAGGAAAGGAGACCAGGAGTCAGAATGGTATCCTTCCTTTTTCATACATATTTTAATTTTTATTCACACCAGAAACTGTGAAGCTGTGTCTGGCACAGCTCTCTTGCTTGTCCTGCTCCTGAAAGATATCAAACCCCCAGAAATTCTTACCAGTCATCCCATGTCCTTGACTTTTTCTTTCCACAAACATCAGGAAAAGTACTCAGGCTTTGCTGTCAGAGGAAATGTGTTAGAATCCTGTTTCGGCCATGTTGGAATCTCCAAGGGCAGATGATAGCTTCGCCTTTTTAATCCCATGGGAGACTGGCCTGTTCCTGCTGTGGTCTGTGTTGGTGGAGTATTCCTCTCCATCTACTACCCTTCTCTAGCCAAGACAGGAATCTCCTAAGATTTCAATCTTGAGAAAGGCTTGGTGCTCCTTTATCCCCACAAATATTTGAGTAGTTATTGACACTGGGAATTTTCTGGCTCGTTTCTGGTTTCCTGATTCTCTGTGAATGCACGGAGCCACCAATATTTTATCTATACACTTCTTTTTGTGCCTAAATTTGCCAGAGTTAATTTGTCTAATTTCTTATGTTGGGTTTCTTGAACTGTCTTGGGTCTCAAGTTTCTGCATTTCTGAAATAATGCCTATCTATCTTGGTGGGGTACTGACTAAATGGCCCAGTACAGGAAGGAGACTGGCTCAGTGATAAATTGTAGTAATAGCACATTTAGCCCTTCTCACTCTGCCCAGCTTAAAAACCCTGCCTCTGGGTGATTTATTCAGAGTCACCATATGTATACTTTTCTCTTTCATAGATGACCCGAAAACATGGATTTATGAAGGAAAGACAGACACAGGATGGAGAAGTTAGAGACTAAGTGTGGAACTCAAAAATCAGTGAGGAAATTGACAGAGGAGGAAGGCAGAGGAAAGCAAATGGTTCATCACACACGTATGTGAGCCATTCTCACGGGTCTCAGATCAGAGTTCCCACTAACGAGCTATGTGACTTTAAGAAAACAATGTAATTTCCTTTTGCCTCAGTTTTCTTTTCTTCTCCCCCTCCCCCCAGTGTGTGTGTGTGTGTGTGTGTGTGTGTGTGTGTGTGTGTGTGTGTGTGTTTGTTCTGGGGCTTGAATTCAGGACCTGGGCAGGGTCTCTAAGCTTTCATGTTTTGCTCAAGGCTAGCTTTCTGCCACTTGAGTCTGCAGTTCTACTTCTGGCTTTTTGGTGATTAATCATAGATGAATCAGGGACTTTAAACCATGATCTTCACATCACAGCTTCCTAGGTAGCTAGGATTACAAGTGTAAGCCACTGGTGCCTGGCTGCCTCAGTTTTGCTGTCTATATAAAATGATATGGACATCATGTAGTGAAGGTGAAGAGATAAAAATTCAGAGCAAATCATGAGAGTTCTAAGTGCTCAGGGAATGTTATTTGTTAGAATTGCATTTATCATTACCAGCAGAGATGAACATCGTATACCCTAAGCAAAGAAGAGGAAAGGGTTGGAAATACACTGAGCCATTTGCAGAATTAACAGCAGCTGACATAGAGAATGCAAGGCAGGACAGGATTGTCAGCAGCTAGAGTCCTGTGTAATTTAATTCTTCCAGGGTCCCCTCCCTGACTCTCACCATAAGTGTGCTGGGATTACTACCTCTCCTTCCACATTTCTAACATCCTGAATGTCAAGGATGGAACGAACAGTGAGACTTCAGACCGTGTGGGCAGTCAGATTCCTTCGAACCCACCCACTGCTTTACCCTCCTGAAACACTATGAGCTTTGCATTGCTTCTCCTGTTTATCCAAAATGAAATCACTGTGAGTAAAGGGCAAAGCTCTGGTTGAGCCTGGTGAGGCAAATGGAAGCCCTGCAAAGCCTCAGCTTTTCAATTCTTGTTCAAGGTATAATCCCACAGGGAAAAGTGATTTTTTTAGCCCTGAGATTTTAGTAGGAAAATTCAGTGTGCTATGGATTCTCTTACATCCCAAAGGCTTTCGCCAAACAAAACGTTTTCATATTTTCTCTCTCATCCTGCCAAGTCATAATGTTGAAATAACTTTGTTTAGGTTTATGTTGTTTTCCTTAGGTTTATGCTGTACCTTTAGTTTTGGGAATGTGAATGAAGGGGACAGATCCGTAAATAGATGTACTGAATTGTTTTAGTTCATTCACAATAAAATATATCCCATTAGTGGTGAATCTGCAGCTATAATTTAGAACCTTTCAGGGCAAAACTTTTTGAAGCAATATACCATGTTAATTCTCATATGTATCATCGTATTGAGCTAACACAATCTCCAAAATTGTGAAAGTTCAAGTGGAGACGGGTGATGGTGGTAGGAATTAGCGCCACATACTTACTGCAAGTTGTGTTAAATGTACTGCATGTCTTCATGCACTGTCCCCAGCCACATGACTCCATTTTACCACAAGGGAACAGAAGCACAAGGAGGTGAGGTAATGCATTCCATTTACAGCAGGTAAATGGCAAGCATAGGCATAAACTCCCATCAGGTAAGACTAGTGCCCTACTCTTAGTCATAACTCTGTGTGGTAGTTTATAGTCTGGGACACCAGGGTTCAGAATGAGCAAACAAAGAGATTCCAAAATAAAATAATCATGTTTAGTACACAGCATTGCCAATATATACCACAAGTCTGTCTCTCTCAGAACGCATTTAAGGAATGTAACGTATATCTGCTTCACATCAGTGGCTGTGTCCGTTCAGTCAGTCCATATAGGAACTAGAGTTAGTCCATGAGTGAAATAGGGTTAATCGACATGGAAAGTGAGGGTAGTCTATGAAGGAAGTAGAGTTAGTTCACATAGGAAGTAAAGAGACTGGCGTTTGAAACGGATACCCTAGTCTCCACTATTGTGTGGCCTTTTCAAACAAACCAACATACATTTCATGAATAAAAATGAGCAACAGTTTCTCCAACTTATTTGAAGAGCCTCTATTGAAAATTCTGATTCATTTGTTATGCATAATCTATCAATACAGCAAAAAGGAGATCTTGAAACGTAGTCTCAGAAGTATATCCAGAATCCAGTCACAAGGCATTTTCTGAACTACTTCTTATAATGGTTGTAACCTGAACTTCTGAGAACCATTATTTACAGTTGGCATATGGAATTACGTTTGTCCAAGGAGATATTTTTGTCAGTCCTGGGGCTTAAACTCTGGGCCTGGGTGCTGTCCCTGAGCTCTTCAGCTCAAGGGCAGCCTTCTACCACTTGAGCCACAGCACCACTTCCAGTTTTCTGGTGGTTAAATGTTTTCACTGTATTCGATGTTGGTATAATTTGTGGAGGAGAAGGGAAAAAACAAATTGTTTAAATCGGGATACAGGTGGACCCATTGCAACAACGAGATGTACAAGACGTTATGTTGAAAAACGAACTTTACAACTTTGACTCTGGGTGGGGAAGGGACAGAGGATGGGAAGAGATGGTAAGGGGAAACAAAGGAGGAGGCAACAATGCTTGATAAGAAATGTACTCATTACTTTGCTTATGTAATTGTAACCCCTCTGTAAAGTATTTTCACAATAAAAAATAAAAAAGCATCAGCCCCCGTCACAGAGGGGGCTATACAGAGGGGTTACAGTTACATGAGTAAGGTAATGGGTACATTTCTTGTCAAACATCCTCACCTCCCCACAGAAGTTGTAAAGATAATTTCCCACATAGTATTGTGTGTGTATCATTGTTGCAATGGGTCATCCTGTGTCCTTGTTTCAGTGTGTTGTTATTCCCCTTCCACTTCCCCAATTAGATAAATGTATATACAAGATTCAGGGTACCAATAATCAAATAGAGTGACAACAGGGGATATACCATAGGGGGAAGAACATACAAAAGAAACAAAAAAATCACATAGTACATTAAAAACAACAATAACAAAGTAGAACCTCTTGTGTCCATATCTTGGGGTTCATTTCACTTAGCATCATCTTATATGGTCATATGTACATAGCTTTTGAGCTTTTTAGCTCATCTGGTAAGATTATCCTATATGTATACTACTTGTTGCAAATAAGGGAAACCATGAGACCTAAGTTTCTTTGGTCCTGGTTTACTTCACTTAATATTATTTTTTTCTAAGTCTTTCCATTTCCTAACAAATGGGGCAATGTCATTCTTTCTGATGGAGGCATAGAATTCCATTGTATATATACATCACATTTCCTTGATCCTTTCTACTGAGAGACATCTGGGTTGGTTCCATATCTTAGCTATGGTAAATAATGCTGCAATAAACATAGTTGTGCTGGTAGCCTTAGTATGGCCTTGTTTGTGATCATTTGGGTAAATGCCCAAAAGTGGGATTGCTAGGTCATAGGAAAGCTCTATGTGTATTCTTTTGAGGAACCTCCATACTACTTTCCAAAGTGGTTGAACAAGTTTACATTCCCACCAACTATGTAGTAGGGTTCCCTTTTGGCCACATCCCCTCCAGCATCTGTTGTTATTAGAGTTCTTGATTATAGCCATTCTACCTGGGGTGAGGTGAAATCTCAATGTTGTTTTGATTTGCATTCTTTTATGGCCAGAGAGGTTGAGCATTTCTTCATGTGTCTATTGGCCATTCTTGTTTCCTCTTCAGAGAAGTTTCTCTTTAAGTCTTTAGCCCACTTATTAATTGGGTGGTTGTTTCTTTGAGGAATTGTTTTTGGGGGATTTAATTTTTTCAGTTCTAAGTATATTTTAGATATGAGGTCCTTGTCTGTTATGGCTAGCGAAGATGTTCTCCCAATTTGTGGGCTTTCTGTTGATCTGTCAAGCTATGTCCTTTGCTGTGCAGAAGCTCTGCAGTTTCATGCAATTCCATTTGTCCAACCTTTCTTTAATTTGTTGTGTTTCTATGTCTGTATTAAGAAAATATCAGCCTATGCCAAGGAACCCTAGAGTTTCTCCTATTCCTTCTTGTAAGTTTTCAGGGTATCTGCTTTGACTTCCAGTTCTTTGATCCATTTGGAGTTGATTCTGGTGCAGGGTGATACATAGGATCTAAATTTAGTTTTCTACAGGTGTTTAGCCAATTTTGCCAGCACCATTTACTGAAGTGGTTGTCTTTCTTCTGTTATATTTTTTTGGCTCTCTTATTGAAAATTAGGTGGCTATAGGTCTTCAGTCTTATTCCATTGGTCCTCAGGTCTGTTCTTGTGCCAGTACCAAGATGTTTTGATTACTATGGCTTTGTAGTAGAGTTTGAAGTTTGGTATTGATATTCCTCCAACACTGTTCTTTCTACTAATGATTGTTTTTGCTATTCAGAGTATTTTATTGTTTCATATGAATTTTTGGATTGCCTTTTCTATTTCATTGAAGAATGAGGTTGGGATATTGATGGGTGTTGTACTGAATCTATAGATAGCCTTTGGCAGTATTGCCCTTTTCACAATGCTAATCCTCCCAAGCTAGGAGCATAAGAGGTTTTTCTACTTCTCTAGTTCTGCTTTAACTTCCTTTTTCAGATTTTTAAATTTTTCTTCATAGAGGTCCTTAACTTCTTCAGTTAATTCCTAGGTATTTTATTTTTGGGGGGCTATTACAAAGGGAGCTTTCCTGATTTCAGCTCATTCTTCTCATTATTGGCATCAGAAAAGCCATTTCTTTTTGAGGGTTAATTTTATGCCCTGCTACTTTGCTGAAGTTTTGGATAAGCTAAAGTAACTTGGGAGTGTAATCCATGGGGTTCTTTAAATACAAGATCATGTCATCTGCAAAGAGGGAGAGTTTCACTTCATCTTTCCTTATTCCAAAGAGATTTTTAACCTTAACCTCTTAACAAACAAGTAGAATAACTTGTCTTTCAACAATAAAAATAAATAAAAGCTCTCTTGATAAAATGGTACTTAAGAAAATGAGGAAGAAAAATTTCTTGTGTGAATATAAATTTGTCAATTTTCTCTAAAAAGCAAAACTATTAAGGAAGCAAAACTATAATGCTTTTGAAATTGGGAATTTAGCTAATATGGAAATGTGCAGATGGCCCAGGAATGAACCATATGAGGCCTACAGGTTTATGAAAGGTTAAGAGTTTAGGTTCTACGTTGATTTTCCATTTGATAAATGGAAGCCTCGTCATAGCTCATTTTATGTGACAAAAAATAAATGAGATGGCATATTTCCCTGTGGTAAGTTACTTTGGAATATATGTGTATTGCTAACAATTGTCAAAGGAAGATTTAAAAGCAGAAAGAAAACCAACTACTCTTTTTTTGGGGAAAGGGGTGACTCAAATTTTGACTTTTTTTTTTTTTTTTGTAATCAGGATCTTATCAATGACGGAACCCAGTGCAGGGCAAGAAATCTGAATCTGGTTGTTATGTTATGTACTCAACCATTCTTTCTAGATACAAAATAGTGTTAACAGGTAAGGCTGAGATAGTTCTCCTTTGGGTTTTTCGTGGGAATGTTCATCCATGAGAACAAGGCTCAGCAATGACAGCTTGTTCTACCAATGCCTGCAAACACCCTCTTTTATCTCACTTGGTATTCATGTGAACTATGATTCAAGATCAAATAAAAAAGCATTAAATGTAGTAGAGACACATTTAATCTCCAAATATGTCATCTCCAAGATAACATGCCCTAGAGGAATTCTAGAAAAGAAAACCTCTGGCAAAGTAGCGTAGTTAAAGGCATTAGAGACAATGGAAGTGGATTGTATTTGATTCATTTATTCTCTTAAGTATTCATTCATTTTTTTGAGGGGGGGGTCCGGTCCTGGGGCCTGAACTCTGGGCCTGGGTGCTGTCCCTCAGCTCTTCAGCTCAAGGCTACCACTTGAGCCACAGCACCTCTTCTGGCTTTTTTCTTTTTGCTTATGTGGTGCTGAGGAATCGAACCCAGGACCTCAGGCATGCAAGGCAAGCGCTCTACCACTGAGCCAACTTCCAAGCCCCCTTCATTCTATTTTTTCAACACATCTTCACTGAATATTTATCTTATAACATGCTACAAACCTCATGCATAGAGTCTTGCCTCCTCTTTACCATGAATTATGAGTCAAGAATTTTGAATGCCTCCACTTACACAGAGATTCAGAAAGAATAAGTATCTTATCCAAGTTCACAAACTAGTACATGATATAGCTTTGGTTTGAGTGTTGAGCATTTGGGTTTCAAAGTCCATGACTACTGTTCCATGCCAGTATGTCTCAAATGTTCCAGTGTTAGAATTCTCTGGTGGAAGCGTTTTTGAGCTCAGATTCCAAGGCTCTCTTGTAGATATTCTGATTTTGTTGGTCTGGGGAGGCGGGTGAAGAAGCTCCATGGTTTAGATGCCTTTCATTAGTGGATTGCCCTATGATAAACACTGCCCTAGATGGTGTTTTCATCTAACAAATACAAGTTTCTTTCGGATTAATTGTAATCCTGCCAGGGTCGGTGATCTCACACCTATCATGGCTCGGGTTTCTTCCCCTAAAATCTAAAATAACAAAACCTATTTCCATCCCTGGTTGGAAGATTAAAAGAGCTGTTGGATGAAAAGCATGTGTCTGATTCTTTTTATTCCTCCACAAGGCAGAAATGATCAGTGTCTTCAGCCTTAGGACTTTTAAATAATGATCAATTTATGAGATGACCCACTTGCTTGACCTAACTCAAGGTTGAGGGAAGGAAACAGGAATGGAGTTGACTTATATTTTTAAAAAATCATAGGAATCAAGTACAATTGATCATAGAAATCAACTGAGAAGCCAGAAATGTGGCCTATAGAAATAATGCTAACTCCACGCTTGAAGATTCAGTCAGTATATTGATTTCTTCAACTATAGAAAATGGAGACAATAAAGCCTTCTTTATAGAATCATTGTGAGTATTAAATGGAGTAGTGATACATGGAGATCATAGAAGAGTGGTCATGATACTAGTAGCTTATCTGGCACAAAGTAGACCTGGGAAAAGGATCGTATCATGATAAAACTTATGATATGGTTAGGAGAGTTATGATGATATCATTGAACATGAAATAGTAGAATCCTGGGATCCTCTCTCTCCATCAACCCCTTAATATCAGAGCTTAGAGAGATGGTGATGTCTACACTGGGGGTTGAGAGAACTCCTTGTAGTCAGACACATTAGTGTGTCTGCAGTGAAATTGACGACTATTCACACTATGGCAAAAGTAGCATTATATCAGTTAGGTTAGGTTTTTCATAAAATATTCTCTAAAAAGTTTTTTTTGTTGCTATTTTTCATTTGTTTGTTTGCTTCCCTGGACATCAGTGGTTCACATCTATAATTCTAGCTTCTCAAGAAACTGAGATTTGGAGGATGGAATATCAAAGCTGGCTGGGCAGAAAATTCTTGAGCCTCCATCTCAAAAATGATCAGAAAAAATCTAGGCTAAAGGTATGGCTCAAGTGATATAACATCATTCATGAGCAAGTAAGCTGAGCAAGTATAAGGCTCTGAGTACAAACCTTGATACTGCCAAAAAAAAAGAGTTTTGGTTGTTATAGACTATAGAATTTCATTAGTGAAGATAAGGGATTGTGCCTCTCAGTTTCATTAACTTTATTCTTCCTGGATGTTATTTTCAAATCTATAAAGTGGGCACTACATTAGTAATGACCATAACATATCTATAAGTTCATTCAGTGTGTTTTCATAAAATGAAATCTTAGAGATTGTTTCCTAATAGGACAACTGAATGGATCTGACTGTGCTATTTCACTTATTCTTTTTGAAGATTATGTAAAGAAAAACAAAATTTAAATAATTCAGAAATATAAGAGAAACCTTATCTGTACTAAGCAATCTAAAATCAACTACTATCATTTATTACACACTTATTTACAGTTTTAAACTAATTTCTTATATAAACTTCTTAGTTTCATGATATCGAAACTGATTTTAAGATATTCTTTGTCTCCCAATCTTTTCTGAGAGGTCACTTTAAAGCTTATCATTACAATTCCTTTATCAATAGAAATGTTCACTGATACCACAAGGATCTGATGAAGGACATTTACTCTTGGATTCATCTTAGCATGATAATATAAAACTTTTGTCTAGAAAAAGCTTGGGCCAAAACAAGAAGAGGTTTAGGAGCAAATAAAAGCTTTATGTAATGCTGAAAGTGTTTAAGTTCAAAGAATATAAGTCTATGGAACAATGTTAGATATGGGAAAGAAAAAGGATTCAAAGATGTGGAAAACTGAGCTTTGAATGAAAAGGAGTGAACAAGATTCGAAGGAAGCAACTGTATGGGACTAGAATGATCAGCACAATGGTCCCTGTGGCCTTGTGGTGGACAAGTCACTTACATTATGGGACAGAGGCAGAATTGACATGCTTAGAACATTCCTTTGCTCCAGAACAGCCTTTATCCATGTCAATTGATTGCTCAAAGTTGGCTTTATGTCTCCCTGACCTAAGTCCAATTATTATTTCTTATCTGCACACTAGAAAAACAAGCTTAACTGGTTTCCAGTACACATCCTATTTCCTATGCAGTATTAGTTAAAAATTTTACTTACCTAGATCCTGCTTAATAACTTTCAGCGTCTTTTTGGTGTCCTTTTTATGTTTTGTTTTAATTGTAAAAATAGTGTACAGAGAGGTTACAGTTAATGAGTAAGGTAATGAGTACATTTCCTATTGAGCATTGTTAACTCCTCTTTTGTTTTTCCCCTACCATCCCTTCCCTCCTACCTCCCCAACTCCTCCTTCACCGCCCCGCCCCCACAAAGTTATAAGTTTGTTTTCAATATAGTGTCTTGTACATCTCATTGTTACAATGGGTCAACCTATATCCTTGTTTCAGCATTTTGTTATTTGGTGTCCTTTGAATGAAGACCTTTTTTATTTCCCCCCAAAAGCAGAATTAGGATCTTTCATTCACTTGGCTAGTTTTCTAGAGGTTTGAACCAAACCTCCAGCCTGGCTTTTTGTTGATTATGTTGGCGATGGAGTCTCTGAGATTTTTGTGCCCAGTTTGGTTCTGAACTTTTGATCTTCCTGATAGCTAGAATTACAGGCCTGAGCCACCAGTACCTGTTGACAAAAAGGTTTTATGTAGATCAGTTCTTTTTTTATTGCAAGTAATAAGAAATAAGATTGAAATAAGAAAGAAAACGTTAATGGATAATTTTAGTCAATAAACAAGGTTCAGATGGATGTAGAAAAATAAAAGATTTAGTACAAGACCTGCTTCTTTTCTTCTTGTGATGGTTAGTCTTGATTATTAACTTGATTAGATTTAGAAGAAATTAGTAAAGTACCCCCATTGATGTGTCTGTGAGGACATTTCTAGAGAGGCCTATTAAAGGAGGAAGACCTGCTTTGATTGCAGTGGTACGATCCCATGGACCATATAAGAGAGAGAGTCAGAGAGCTGGGAAATTTTCCATCTGCCATGCTCCACTAAGCCCCCTCTGCCATGATGGACTGAAACCTCTGAAACAGTGAGCCAAACTAAAACCTTTCTCCTTTAAAATTATTTCCCTGTGGCACTGGCCACATTGATGAAAGAGTCTGATAACACAGTGTGCTTTCTCTGTGTGGATTCTTTTCTCAGATGTGTTCTTGGGCTGTACTCATAAGAGCATGGCTAGCCACTCTGATCAATACGCCGGGTGGACAAACCCTGACAGCCTCTACCAAAGCCTTGCAATTTCCTCTTATTGGACCAGTTTGGGTCACGTGTTCTCTGATTGGATCAGCTTAGGCCAAGTATTCTCTGAAGCAATTATTGAGATGAAGAAACAAGATAATGCAATGGTTAAGAAATTAGTCATACATCTTACCTAGATGCCTGTCTCATCACAGGGACTGGGAGTGAATACCAACAGATACCAGCAAGGAAAATGGGGATTGGGAAGTCTTCCATTACCAAGAGTGAATATCTCTTGTAATATGGGAACTACAGATGGTTACTAGCATGTGTGATCTCAGACATCTCTACATTGTCTGTGTTTCTCTTGTTTAATATAACATGACACTCCTCTTTGCTTTCTATAGTCTAGCCATGTTAAACCTTGTATCAGATAGCTACTGCCATGAAACAAACAATCCTTGAACTTCCTGGCTTAAACCAGTATTTAGTGTTTCTTATTAGACCATAGATCTATATGGTAGATTTTCTGATCTGATTGGGCATGACCGGTTCTTCTGCCTCCATGCTGCCTTGTGACAAGGTCAAGAGTGTTGACCAGCCTTGGCTATAATGATACAACTCTGTTTCAGGTTGCCTCTTAACCAACATGTTAGCAAATGTTCATTTTCTCAGTGGATTCAGAAATCCAAGAGAGAAGGTAGCAATATTTGAGATGTCTTGGGGCTTGTGGTACCATGTACAAGTCACATGGCCAAGTCTAGGGTCAGTGCTATAGAGGACTACTAAATTTCATCATCAATATAACTTTTTCTCTATGTATATAATTGACAATAAAGGGATACATGTGCATATGTTAATGTAATTATTGGGCAAATATTTACTGAGACCCAACTTATATTAGTATGTATTAAATTTAATCATGGATCTATATGCATGAAAGTGATCCACCTTAAACCTTTTTCTTCTGAAAAACTCACTGTATGAGTGTACTTACTGGCATCATCTTAATACCTTTTTATTTAAGCAAAGAGAATGCTTTACTGAGATTTAGAAAAACATAGTTCTTGAGATGTAAACTATTGAAGTGGATGTTGAATCACTATCTGCTGAAATATAAGGAAGACTATTAGAACTTGGAGAAAGAGAGAAATATGGTTCAATGTAAATGATTCCATCTGCTACAGTAAAAATTTATATATTTCTCCATCCTACAAGTACTTCTATATTTCTAAAATGATGACCCTTTCATTTTGAATAGGCTTAAAGCCTTATGTGAAAGCCAGCTGCAGAATGACAAAAGGTTTCAAAATTTATTGAGAGACGGCAAGATCATTTATTGGGTACAGAGAAGAGGCAATAAACTTCAGGTGCTCTTGGCTCTGTAGTCCTGCTGATGCTTCTAGAATCTGGAGACTTACAGCTGGCTGAGAGGCTAGGGATGTAGCTAGCATAGTTGTAAAATACTTACCTAGCCTGACCAAGGCCTTGGGTTTGATCCTCTGCACTGCTGGGGAGAAAAAAGATGGCAGGAAAAACTTCATGAACCACACCAAAAGTAGAACAGGAAGTGGGTACCAATTTCTCTCCTTTTTATTCACGCCCTGTGCCATGTTCTTTGCAATTCTCTCACCTCATGGGCTGTGTGACCTGTTCTGCCCTTTGACACTGGGGTCAGCTGTAGAAGTTTCTTTAGCAGTGGGATGATAGTAACCAACACAGGTAGACTGGTTTGACAGAGCCTCTCACATCAGGACTGACTACCATCACTATGCAAAGAAGCTCAGGTCAGCTTGCCCGTCTCAGAGAAAGGAGGAATCACAGGCAATACTCCCTGTGAACCTACATCAGTAAGAGCTAAACAGGTCCAGAAATGCAAGAGATCCCAAGCACAATGCAGTGAATCTGGTACCCAGAGGAAACAAATATCTACTGCTTAAATATCTCTGAGATTTTGTAGTTTTTATACAGCAACAGCTAACTTATACAGGATATGTTCACCTTCTGGGTCATCATTTGGCTGCTTAAGTGACACTCAGAATGCAGAACTGTGTCTATGTGTTACCCAGGAACACTAACCACAGGTACCAAAGTTCTACCTTTAGTGTTCTGACTGCCATCAAGGGAGAAATGACAGAACTTGAAAACAGCGACTGTGATCCAGAAAGCCTAATTTAAGCTCTGATTTTGTAAAAAGCCCTGTTACGTCGAATAGCCTACTAAACAAAAGTTTATTTACTACCTCTGAAATGGATAAATAATACATAATACTTGCTTTAGGCATCTTATGATAGTTAGCACCCCATGTAAGATATTTGCCTAAAGCAAAATAGTATGTGTTGTGGGCTGAACTCTTTCCCCAACAGATACACTGAGGTCTTGACCCCCTGGGTCTGTGAATGGAACATTATTCAGAAGTAGGACTACTGCAGGAAAAACTGAATTGCAGCTGGGTGAGCTCTCATTTCTGACCAATGTCCCTCCCTGTAAGTAGAGAAAGAGAGAGATGTGCACAAGGAGGAGACTGTGCCAATTGGAGGCAGAGATCAGAGTGCTGAAGCTACCAGTCAAGGGCTGTAAAGGATTACTGGGAGGAAGAGGAAAAAGGGAGGAAAAGGAAAAAGATTCTTCCCTATGGCCTTCGAATAAGCAGATGCCTGCCAACACTTTGTGTTTGGACATCCAGTTTCTGAACAGAGAGAGAAAACTTTCCGTTGTGCTTTGTTATTGCAACCCTGGAGAGCCAATATAAAAATCCAAGCTAGGTATCACGCTAAATTATGAATCTTTACCAAGAAGGAGTCACCTTTGGAGACTTCAGACATATTGAGGTTCCGAGTTCCTGTAAGTGAAGTAATTAAGCTTACTTGATTTAAGTATTAATGTTAATGTGAACATAATTATATCTCCAGACAAAGTAAAGGTCAGGGAATTTCTAGTTACTTAGAGGTACAATAATATGTAAAATATTTAATAATCATTAATATTTGCCAAGTTCCAAATACTATTCTCAGTGTTTTATGGACTAATTCACTTAACTCCTGGTCACTCAGACTCTAACCATATCTGACCCAAGCAAGCCCTGTTCTGCGTATTTTTAAAAAGGGATTTAGTGCAGGAAATGACTTACACTGGTGATGGGCAGTTCACTTGGATGTCAAAGCACCTTAGAATAGCAAGGCCTGGAAGCTGCTACCATCCTGGTCAGGAAAGGACAAGCAGAAGAGACAGTGCTGCACAAGGCCAGAGATAGGGGTCATGTAGTTAAGGACAAGACCGTGACTGACATAGTGCCAGAGAGTTGGAGCAGTGGAAGAAAGGAGAGCAGCCCTCCCTCCTGAATTTCTTCGTCCCATTCTATACTGTTCTTTGGTGCCACCCATTGTCTGATCCCTGCAGAAGCCAGTTAATGGGGGTCTGAGAAGGACAGGATCAGGTCTTTTCAGTTCCAGATCATTTTGGAAACATAGAAGACTACGTAGCATGTCTAAGGTCACTCCCATGTATGACATCTTAGCTCACGCTTTAACCACCAAGCGCAGCACTCCTAGGGTCAGGTCAGCAGGAGCATGGAGGCTGAGGCTGAGAGTGTAAATTACTTCCATCACATCCACTCAGGAATTAAGGGCCTAGATTATATTGCACTTGTGAAATCGGATAAAATTGATTTTCTGGAGGAATATTATGAAGAAGAGAACTATTAATAGCTTTTGGTCATATAAAAATATTTGAAAAGAAAGAGACAATTTATACTAATGGTAACAGTGTTCAATTTCAAGTCAGTAAGTAAGGCCCTATGGTGAGACTGAAAAAAAATCCCATTCATTATAACAGATTTTGCCTCTGCAAAATAATCTCTGCCTGGCTGCATTTCCTTTTTGTAAGACCTCCATAGTCATCTCTCTTTTATGTTTTTTTTTTTTTGTCACTTGCCTTAAGATACAAACTGGTTATGTTGTTCTCAACAACACTGAGATAATGTTTTCTTGACAACAAGGGACCTGGAGCCCAGGATGACAGAAGTAAAATTAGAAACATTCTATGCACAATTTAGTTTTTAGTCTGTGGGTATAGAAGAAAGTAAGTAATAGTTAATTATCCGGACAAGGGAAAACAGTTTAGCATTTTTTCTTTTCTTTTAAATAAATGATTTGCTAGCTAAGTTTAATTAAGAAAATCAACAAGTCTGCTAGAAACTGATAATTACTTGAATAATGGGCCATGCAATCCTTTCTAAAAAATTAAGCTGCAAAAAAGGAAAAGCCACTAAAGAAAGCTAAATACTCTGTCTAATGAATGTGGCAGGTAAGAAAGGAAATATATACATATACACATATATATACATATATATGCATATATTTGTATATATACGTATATACAAATTGTGGGGAGCAAGCAGTTGTTTCAATTTAACCAGTACAAGTGGCTATCTGGATGATTTAGACAATCCTGAATTCCCTTTTAGTTCAATAATCACATTTCCCCATTGACCTGAATTGTCCATGTGATTACATTAACTGCCTTCTTTACTTGGCTTCTACAGATAAAGAGAGGGTGTGCAGATTTCCATCTCACTCAAGTGAGCTAAAGCAAAACTCTGCAGAAAATGCCAGTTAAGTACAGCTGAGTTTTCTGAAGCATTAGGTATTATTTAATGACTTCCTTCTGTGTGTCAGCAATGGGATATGACAAGGATGTCTGCCTTGGGTTTCAGGCAATAGAAATGTGTTGGGGATGGTTGTCTGCATAGTTGGACTAAATTTATTCAAGCCGAGTTTGGGAAAATCTTGCCAGGGTTGTTATAAAAAACACTGTAAAATAAAGATCCAGTGGGATTCATGGAGATTCTTTTCAGCATTGTGATTATATGAGGATGCAAGATCTCAAAATTGCCTTTCCAGGCACAGTTGAATCTTATAAACACAATCTTATGAACACAATCACTTGATGACCTTATACTCCATGAGAGTAATCAAAAAGTCATCTTGAAGGAAACAGAAGGGGGTGGATTTTTTTTTACCAGTTCCATCCTGTTTGGGTTCCTGATGTGTACATTTGGATTATGATTATGTTTCTTCGACATAACCTGTGGGTTCACTTGAGAATACAGAGTTGAGCTAAGAAGGGAAGTGGATTTTTCTCATTTCCAAGCCCATAGTATCTATCTACAGAGACTCATGAAAACAGTCATAGGAGCCACTGAATTATGCTCAATACTCTGAAGGAGTTGAAGTATATTTAAAAATAAAAAAATCTACAATTTGAAATATACAATTGAAACTTAGATACATGTACAAATATAAATGTGACCATAAATACTGAGAAACCCAAAATTAGGGGACAAAAATTTTTAAATACCAGTTTTATGAGAGAAGAGAAACAAATCCCTAATGTTTGAGGGAGCTGGACTCACTGATTGTATCCAACAATTTGCTTTTTCTCAGAGTAGACAGTAGAGGTCAGAGCTGAAAGTTTTACCTACAGTCACATGATCTAGAGTGGTAGTTCTGGTTCTAGACAGTCTAGAGATGTCTTTTGAACAAAGGTCAGAACTCATATTTAATAATCTTCTAGAAAAGAAATATCAGAATATGATAAATAGGACTCTAAACAGTCACAGAGTGAGAAAAAAGAGACAAAAAGATCATCTCCTTAGGAGAGGATCACAAGGACTTAGTAGCTATGTGCATATGGCCATATAAAATGATGTTTATTGAAATGAACTTCAAGAAGAAGAGACAAGAGGGCTTTTATGGTACCTTTTGCGATTTTTTGCTCCTATTTTTTCCCTTTTGTCACTGATTTGAGTCCCGTACCTTTTATCTTGTATGTAAGTTTATCTGATTTGAGGAGAGGCAGGGGAAATGGTGGGACAAAGGGTGAACTAATTCAGCAGTGATACTCACTAGACACTATGTTGGAAAGGAACTAAACAATTTGGGGGAGGAGGTTTGGGAGGGGAAAATTTGGGAGAAAATGAGGGAGGAGGTGACACTGTTCAAAAAGAAATACACTCAATACCTGATTTACATAATGGTAACCCCACTGTACACCACCTTTACAATAAAAACTTAAAGGAATATCAGATTTAGGGAGCTTTCTCATCGTCACATTTGAATAAGCATGAAGATCTTTTGTCATAGACATTTTCAAACTTAGCCCTTCCATGGTTATCAAGCCTTATGTTCAACATAAAAACCACTAAATTAAAAAATTCTGGCATGGTTTCCACTTGGAAAATCTCTGTGGAGATTCCTTTAGTTATGGTTACCTTTCATGGTAAGGAAAAATATAAATTTATCTATGTGTTATTGTGAAACAATATAGACTAAAAAGAGTGCTCAGAACATAAACTCTAAAGCTCCAAACTAAAGAAGTGGATAATTAAGGCTTAACAAGGATAATCAATGTGCAATGTGGCTGGAACTTTCAAAAGAATCTGTAGGCTGTTATCTGAGCAATGTTAACAGAACCAGGAAGCAGATAATAAGCCCTTGGCTCCTCTCCTTCTGAATTTCTCTGAAGGGCTTCCATTGGCAGCAGTTCCTTGACAGACAGGAGTATGGAAGAATCTGTGGTTTCTGCATTTAATTTCTGACATCATCCAGTATGTAAGGGTGGCTGAGAAGAATATGCAAATAATCTGAATAGATGTCTCCAATTGTAAGATACCTCTTTATTATATCTGGCACTGGGAAAGAAAAAATCCAACCATTTATGGCATAATGATTACATAATTTGAAATTTCCCCACAACTCAATTTCCCTGTGTTGCTAGAGTATGGTAAACAGTATTTCTTAGAGCATTTCCCCCCTCTATCTCTTAGGCTCTTCCTCTAGTTGGAGATACTTAAGTATTAGTACTTGGGATTTCATGATCTCCTCAGATGTCCACTGATGGTTTATTACCATCCAGGGTGAGGGGCGAAGTTCTGTCCTCTCCAGATTTGTATGTTAAAGCCTTGAACTCGACTACTTCCTAAAGTGTTTGGAGAGAGGGCTTTGGGGCAGGTGATTCTGTTTAATGAGGCCATGAGCCTTTACCATAGTCCAATCTGACTGGAGAAGAAGAAATTTGGACACAGAGCAAAGAAAAGAAAGGAGAAAAGGACACAGCAAGAATTTGTAGAACTTTGACCTTCAACTTCTCATCTTCAGAAATGTGAGAAAGTAAGCTTCTGTTTTCTGAGACGTCTTAGGCTGTGGAATTTTGTTATGTCAGCCCAAGCAAACCAACACACTTAGGAAGATACCTTGAACATCGTTTAAATTCAACACAGGAAGGAGCATCAGTTCACCTAGTTCCGAGAAGAGCCAGCTTTGTGGACACTGGTAATAAGGACCTCATGCATGCAGGCAATCGGCTGCATCCAAAATGTACAGCTTCATCTTTAAGGAAACAATTGTTCCTTAAGTTTTTCACCTTTAGTGTGCCACATTTCCCTGTCATGCTTATTCTATCTAGATTCTGGCCTTTGGTTTTTGTAAATATGTAATATTTAGTGAATTTTAAACAAAGTTGTTTATGTAAGTTTACAAGCTAGCTTCATTTTACAGCTTGTAAAGCATAAAAATGAACTTATTGGTATAAAACCCCAACAACTCACTGTGGTAAAATTATAATAAAACCAAAGACCTACAGGACCCAGTAGTTAACATTGACATTGGGTGTCTTCTTTAAATGGCAATATGACATTATCTACCAATATTTTCTTTTTCCTTTTTCTTTATTTTCAGTGCTGTGAGTTGAACCTATTCTAGGAATGCTAGGCAAATACCATAGTCAAATGACATACGGCTGAGTAACACTCCTGACAATTCTGCTTTTACAACTGGATCCCATATTTCCCTCCTTCCTTCCCTCCCTCCTTCTCTCCCTCCCTCTCTCCCTCTCTTTTTCTTCCTTCCTTCCTTCCTTCTTCCTTCCTTCTTCCTTCCTTCCTTCCTTCCTTCCTTCCTTCCTGCCTTCCTTCCATCCCTCCTTCCTTCCTTCTTCTTGCTTACTTTCATTTTCTGTGTTAGTATTAGGGCTTGAATCCAGGGCTTCACATTCTCTTGATAGTTCTTGATACTTGATACTCATGGCTAACACTCTACCACTTGAATCAAACATCTTACTTCTGACATTTTTCTGGTTATTTAGAGTCTCCCTGGAGTGTCTCTAAACTTGATCCTCAAATCTTAGCCTCCTCAGCAGCTAAGATTACAGGCACAAGCTGGAGGCACTCAGCTTCAGTCTCATACTTTCATGGGCATTTTATTGAAACATTCTTTATAATCACAAATTCCCTAGGAGATTACTGCTTAGTCATTTGGTATACAAAGCAGAGTATGTCATAGGCACCTAAGTAAAAAGAACCAGCTTGCTGTCTTCGTGTTATATGTACTCATGGCATGACTTTGAGTTTGCACAATCCATAGGATTGTAGGTATCTAACATACACACACAGAGAAAGAGAGGGAGAGAGGAGAGAGAGAAAGAGTGAGAAAGAGAGAGAGAGAGAGTGAGAAACAGTACTCTGTAGTAAGAGGAACAGCTATTGGAGCAAGTCCAAAGCTGATATATACTCTGTAAAAGCTACATTCTTTATGTATTCATTGACCTGTGAATCTAAATAATGGGAAATGGGCAATTTAATATTGAGCCACAAATTAGAAGCAACCTGTGAAAGGGCATTTTAGACTGTCTTCTCACCACGTAGTGAATCATCCTGCCAGCAAATGGATTGTAGTGGTACCAACAAGGGGTAGCTACCTCTGAGGGAAGAAATAAGTAGGAAAGGCCCAATCTACAGACTGACCCAACTTCTATCTGGGCAGGAAGAAGATGACTACAGTGAGGATATCTGCCCAGAAGCATAAAGAAGCAATTTATGTTACATTATTTCATCCTGAGTTCAAATTTTAACATTAAAAATGATGATGAGCAAATATATGATGCAGCCATATGGAGATTGTTTATGAATTAGAAACTTTAACTTTCTCTCAATAAAATGACAGTTATTCATTTTTTTATCTTGTCCTCATTCACCTCCTAGAAGGATCCTAGGAAACACAAGCTGCCCAGCCCTTCAATGTAAAGAAGTTAACAGAATATTATGCAGTCATTACCAAAAACCATTATCCTCAGTGAAGGGATTTCAGCTTTTTCCAAGTTGAGGACAATGAGTATGTCTCTTCTACAGCCCCATTGGGATGAAATGTCCCCCTTTACAAGTGCTGTGCCCAAGCCATAATTAAACAATTATCTCCTCATTTCCAGCACTATGGGGATTTTTTCTCTTTAGTTGTCTCTGGACTCTACTTGAATGAGATTATTTTCAGATGCATTCAATCCTCAGTCCCTGGGTCCCAAACCCCATCACCTTTTGGCTTCTTTTTACTTTTAATTCATTCTAATGCAGTGCCAGAAACTTGTGGTTTTCAAAGAAAATGGTTTTAACAACAAAGAGGACTGATTGACTCACGTTGTCAAAAAAAAAAAAAAACTCCCCAAACAGGGCAAGTCTCAGGCATGGGGAACTCTGGGCACTGGCTTTCCTGTTAGCTTTCTGGACTCTCATGGGCCAAAATGTCAACTAAGAGGCTGCAGTATTTTTACTGTTTGGGAGAAAAATTGTTGAGTACTGTGCATACTGTACTTCCTACCTGAAGGCTTGGCTCTGGGTCCCAAGGTTTGCCTACATTAAGAGAAAACAGGGTTTTATGTAGAAAGAAATAGATGCACTCATTTATTTCCAGATTCAGCCCAAACTGAGGAGAGAGAAATTCTGCCTCTGCCTTGGTCTCAGAGTGTTAGAACTTTTACAGAAGTTGAAACAGAAACTAGGAAATAAGCATGGGTGGCTAGTCTTTTGTCTGTGAGGTGTGTCTTTCCTCAGATGTGAGGACTTCTGTGGGTAGCTTGTCTTCACTCACAGCATGGAGTTTTTCCTACTCCCTGGTATACCTCACCATAGCAAAAGGAAATGTCTCATTGGCTTATCTGGAAAATTAACTTTGACAAAGGAGTTGTGATTTCCATTCTGAAGGCCTGGAGTTAGGATCGTAGACTAGATACTAGGGAACACACCGTCTATTCTCTAAGTAGAAGATGATAAGATTATTTTTCTATTTGTATAACCCCCCTTATACTCTGAAGTTTGTTCTCTGATGCTTTTCTTCTGTTTTTAATTTTTTCCTTTATCTAAGCAACACCTTAAGTTTCTCCAATTTGCATCCATAAGTTTCTTGCCATTGGTATCAATGCATAGGGTGCCTTTATTCCAATCAGACAGGACCTGCCACGGCCACTGCCATCAGCTTTGGGCCTAGTTTTTAACTGAAAGAAGGCTTCCTTGTCTTTTAATAAAATGATCACACAAGAGAAAAGCAGGCTCTCATGTTCTTTCTTCTACTGTCTAGACCCTGGAAGAGCATCAGGAACTATGGTGAGCACACCCTAGTCCTCAAATACCTGGCTTGTCTTTTCTGGGTAGGGAAGTTTCTTCTATAGTCCAAAGGGCTGTAAGCAAAATAGAATGAAACCTCAGGAAGAGAAAGTCCTTTTCAGAGGATATTCAATTAAAGTTATAAAGAATTGAAAATAACTCAAGATGATACCCTGGGAAAATAAACCCAATGCAATACGCTGCCAACTAAAAAAAAAGCTAATAAATTACTTTTTGTGCATTTAATTTTGTTATTAAGTGCATTTATTCATTGTGTGTGTGTGTGTGTGTGTGTGTGTGTGTGTGTGTGTGTGTGTGCTGATACTGAGGCTCAGAGCCTTGGTACTTTACCTTAGCATTTTCACTCAAGACTGGTGCTCTAACACTTGAACCACAGCTCCACTTTCAGCTTTTTGCTGATTAATTGGAGATAAGAATCGCAGGGACTTTTCTATGAGGCTGCCTTCAAACCATGATCTTTAGATCTCAGCCTCCCGAGTAGCTAGGATTCTAGGCATGAGTTACTGGCACCCAGCCGCAACCATTTTAAACAGTTGTATGCTTCTTTAATATTAACTTTGGCAGACCTCACCGAGTGGGAGAAGAGGTCTGGTGGCTATACTTTTATGGAGTAAATGATTAGCATAAAACTCTAACAGATTTAACTTATAAATTACTATATTTCATTGCAAACATGACTAGATGTCATTGTTCTGGTTAGAACTAAACATCTAGTAATGAAAAAGTGATGCCTTCAAACTCTCCCATTCTTATCTCTAAACCCAGCTGCTATCAACTCCTTTAGATTATTGTTGGGTCATTACCTTCATAGATAATATTGCAGTACTATGTTTTAATTTTCTGCCAGGAAGAAATTTGGTTTTTTATTGCCTGCTTTCCTTTACCCAGGCCCAAAGCACATTTCCTGTTTTCCCACACTCTCTCCCTGCTTACCTTTTTCCCACCGAGTATAGTTACATTATCATGTGTTAAATCAGTATTGTGTTTTCATGATCCTATCTATAGAGATATTACTCCCAGCTGAGTCAGGTTGTATAATATGATTGTATTTCCTTTCTTGTATCCCCAGTTATTTTCCTCTGGAGTTTTTGTAATCGATCCGTCTTTTATGCTGCTTAGTTTAATCTTTAGCTGTCACTAATTTTGCAGCCCTTGGTCTCTGCCAAGGTCTCTCAGCTGTAAGTTCTTCTCCACAGTGCCCTAACACCAGCCTCATCCGTTCTTTCTTTCCCACTGAACCCCACTTTCTGCTCTGCCCAGGAGGGTCTGCTCCTCAGACTTTTTCACAACTGTGACCTAGTACCTCCTTTCTTCAATGTTGGGATTTCTGAGAGAATAAAATATTAACACAGCCTTGGGAGGTACCTATAGAGTCTATAAAAAAAACTCTCCTCTTCATTGTAGTTGTTCACGGGAAAGGTTCCAAACCTAGAAAATCAATCTCACAAGCATACTTCACCAGAGGCAGGACACACATGCAAGGCTCAAAGTTGAAATAAACGAAACAGATCTATCCTATGTTTCCCCAAAGTTAACTGATCATCTGTATTTAATATTTTTGTGTATTTTGCTTTCTATTCCCCCCACCCCACACCAGTACTCCAGTCTGAACTCAGAGCTTCAAGCTTGCTCAGCTTGCTTGCACAATTGATACTTGAGCCATGCCCTCCAGTACTGCTTTTTTGTTTTGTTTGGGTTTTTTTTTTAACTGTATTTTTTTTTGTCTTTTCTTTTTTGGTACTGGGGATCGAACCCAGGACGTTGCACTTGCTAGGCAAGCGCTTTGCCACTGAGCTACATCCCAGCCCCTGCTTTTTTTTTTTTTTTAAGTTGGAGTCCCAAAGACTCTTCTGCTTGAGCTGGCTTTGAACAGAAATCCTCCAGATCTTAGTTTTCTGAGTTGCTAGGATCATACCAATCGCTTCTAATTTTTCCTCTATATTCTTAGTGCTTTCCCTCCAAATCCATCAAATCCATGGATTTTGATATCATTGCTGTCATCTACTTGATATCTCCACTGAAGCCTCTAGTATATAAGGTATGGAAGCTTATAATATAGTACTTTAAATAGAGACCCCTGACATGTTGAGTATTGAGTATTTCTGAGCTGAAGCAGGTTGGGAAGTTCACAGAAGAAATGGCTCTCTGACTTTTACTTCATCTCCTTCCTCCCTCAAAGTAAGTAAAAGGGTAGAATTCCTTCCCCATTTATCTTCTCCTTTTATCTCCTGGAGATCCTCACATGATAGATATCCTGCCCCTTGGCCAAAAAAGAGATATCATACAGAGATGTAGAAAGAATCTTCACGAACAGATCTTGCTGGAATACCCTTAGTTTATTTCCATTCCATCATTCTTTGTGTCTGGTTATGTTTTATTACAACTGTCTACATCTTTTATCAGACAACCTAAAAGTACATAATTTTCCTGGTGTCTTTAGGTCTGTAGTTCTGAAAGTTGCATGCCATGTAAAACTTTGACTACATAAATTTGTTCTGCTCTTATTACAAGCTCCTCTTCCTTTTTATTATTAGGATATCAGCCATGAAATGTGTGATGGCTGAGAAAATTTCTCTTTTACAGCAGTTTAGTCTGTTTTACACTCCTAATTTTTCAACCTTTGATTAAATTAGCAAAGCTCAAAATAAATGAAAAGCTTGATTAAACAGATATTTGGGTATGCATACAATGAATCTAAATATTTCATGCATCTATTGAACCCAAAATAGCATTTATAATGGAGCACATTGTCAACAGTCCACATTTAATTTAAACAAATTAGAAAGTGCTCAGAAATACATACAATTAGGCACCAAGTAATGATGTTTTGATCAATGACAAGCCATATGTGTTAGATCTAATCAATTCCCATTGCATGGTGTTATCATGTCTAGACTTTTCTTCCAGTGTTGCAACAATCTTTGTATGTTAGCCATGATCATTACAATTCATGGAGGGGTAGGCTTCTGTGTCTGGAATTTAATCCAGGTCACTGGAAAGAAGTTTCTCCAGATCTAATATAACCTTTCTCACATTTTTGTTTGTCTCTTTGACTTCAGTGAAGTAGAACCTTTAAGAGTTTCTGTAACTTTATTCCTGTTTGGGATTATGATCTGGATATGATGATGATGATAATGATGATGATGATGATGATGATGATGATGATGATGATGATGATGATGATGATAATGATGATGACAAAGATGAGCGTCCTGCTCTGAGTATTGTGAACAAGTCAAGAATTGTTATTCATTATACAATGTGAATATGAGAATGAATCACGGATATAGACAGCTGAAGAAATTTTAGAAACCCATATAAGCTGATGATAGAGGAAACTTACTTGGTAGAGCAAATCTTCAATATAGAGGAAAGAAAATTCACAGTGAAAGTTTAGCAGAAGCATATACAGATTTCAATAAGCTCCTCAAGAAGTTTGAAAACATGGGCCTTTGATTTTGGGTTGTTGTTTGGTTGTGTTTTGGGATTGTCAGGGCTTGCATTCGGGATTTCACACTTGCTCCATTTCTTTGCTTGGTGAATGATCCCTTGGGTCACTACTCCCCTGCCATCTCTCCCCCTCCCTCCACTTTTTTGCTGGTTATTTTAGAAGATGGACTCTTTCAGATCTTCCTGCCTCCAATCATAGTTCTTCAACTCTCAGCCTCCTGAGTAGCTAAGATTATTGATAAGAGCCACCAACATACAACATGTGCCTTAGTTTTAAAAAACGAAAACTTGAAGAGATAAAAAAAAATTATAAGTATAAAACCAGAAGAGAGTTTATAGAATAAAGATTAAAAAAAGAAAGTACTCTTGTTGAGGTATATAATGTGTTGATGTTTAAAGCTTTGTATTACTACAAAATGTTAAAAAATTAAAAAATATATGGTAAAAGGAGGCTTACAAGGGGGCAAGGCTAATTTATTTTAAAAATGCCATTTCTCTAACTTTTGTGTAGACTACATTAGTGGAAATTATGTCAAGGCTTGCCCTGACTTACTCAAAGCAACTCCCAGTCCTGCAGGCTCTGTTTACATTAATGCGTCTTTACAAGATATGCCTTTTTTTTTAAAACTTATTTTATTTATTTTTATTTTTTCCAGTCCCAGAACTTGAACTCAAGGTCTGGGAGCTGTCCCTGAGCTCTTTTGCTCAAGGCTAGCACTCTAGCACTTTGAGCCACACTACTGCTTTTAGTTTTTGAGTGGTTAATTACAGATAAGAATCTCATGGGGACTTTTCTGCCCAGGTTGGCTTTGAACTATGATCCTCAGATCTCAGCCTCCCAAGTAGCTAAGATTACAGGCAAGAATCTTTGGTGCCACCAAAAAAAAATGTGCCATTTTAAAATCTTTTAGAGATTGTATTTCTCTGTATATTTTCTCTGTTTTGGTATGCAAATACTTACCGTTGTGCTACAATTGCCTCCCACACGTAGTACAACAATGAGCTGATGTTGTAGGGTGCCAAACAGATTATACATGGGAACTGCATGTTTAAGCGCACAAGTAATCTCACAACTGTTGAACCTTGTACTTTTCTGTATTGTTTGTCCCATTTATTAAGTATGACTGTATAGTTCCACAAAGCTGCCGAGGTCTCTTGTCTCCTGAGATTAAAAGCTGACTTAAATAACATATTTTTAGTGACTGATATTTAACATTTGACATGTTAGTGAAATATTTTTCTCTGTCCCAATGGCCATATGCTCCCAGCTGACACCTTTGAGAATGCTTACCTCTTAGACACAAGCTGACCTGTTACTGCTGGACATATGGTGAGTGGTAGGTGGATCCTTACTTCCCTGTAGGGCATCTTGCCCCTACTGTTTTCCTGGCAAGGTCAGGGTGTTTTGGGGGCATGAGTCTATCTAGGTCTTATAACAGTGACACTTCCCTTTCCAAACGGAGCAAAATTGAGCCAGTATCAGTGTCTGCTCTGCAATTTCTTTTCAGGACACCAATACAATAGGGAAATGGTTTTGTGACAAGCAGAAGTTTGGGTTTTATCTCATTGTTCAAAGGCAGGAAGTAGATGAAACATAAACATTGGAGGGCAAACAGACATGGTTTGTTCAGACTATGTGAAGCTCAAATTCCATTTCTAAGATTAGAAGAAATATACAGGATGCATGTTTCAAGGTTGCTACAAGGTTAGAGGCTTATAATATGCCTAATATGTGGAAGCATCCCGACTGAACCCAGGGCAAAGGATGCCTTATTTCTGTTAACTATGTTGCATTATAAACTAACTCAAAGCATGGTGGATTAAATTTACTATCATTTATTTCTTAGGATCTGTAGCCCAGCAGGATGCAACTAGACAGTTCTGCTTCTTGTGGTACAAATTGAACCACATAAATGGCTGTGTCTAGCTGGAAGCTGGAATGCAATTCTCTCTTGCTCCAAACAAGGACCAGACATTCCATGTAGTCGACCACACAGCCTTTCACACTTCTCTTTCTCCTCTTCTTCTTTCTCCTCTTTCTCTTCCTCTTTCTTTAACTATAGGGCATCTGAATTTAAGCCCACAAGAGAATTATTATTATTAATTATTATTTATCCTATTGGTCAAAGAAGGTATATTCATTTTCTAATATTGGGTAACAAATGAGTATAAGCTTAACTATGTAACTCAACACTCATTTACTATGTCACAGTTCTGAAAATCAGAAGTTCAGTAATACTTGACTGGCTTCCTTGCTTTAAGGGTCTCAAAGGCTAAAGTCAAAATTTTGAGGCCAGTGCTTATATAGAGGCTTGGACAATAATCAAGTTAATTTGGAACTTGTGGGTTGGGATTATTTTTGCATCTATAGGGGCAACCTAGATTCATGGCTGCAGAGTACTGAATGGTACTGGAAGGAAGTTTGTGTGCACAAGGAAGTGGGATTTTGGAAGCCATATTTTGCATGTTAAGTATCACAGGCGGGTTGTGACCTCAAATCATAGCTATGAGTTTTTAGAAGAGTCTTGTAACCGAGCAGACTGGGCAGCACAGAAGTTTTGTGAGCTTCTAATTAGCTTTTCCCTATTTGTTTAAAATGAGTGACCTCTAGATAGAGGATCACAAGACCCAGGTCTTCATTTGTCCTTTTCACTGCTCATGCTTTAGCATATTAGTTTCTTAGAGTGTCCATAACACAGGACGACACATTTGGGGGATTTGAAGCCCCAGAATTGACAGGAGTGAATTCTCAGAGTATTAGAAGCTCAAGTTTCAAATCCAGTGTCAGTCACGGGTGCATACTCTGAGGTGTTTGGTAGCACCACTTTTTGCCTCTTTCTAGCTCAGGTGGCAACAATCAACCCTTCATGCTCACTGGGTTGTGGCCAGATACCTATAACCTCTGTCTGCACTTCATGTACCATCCTTCCCTCACATTTTTGCATACATACATAATTAAAGCGAATAAGAGGGTGTCATAGTCAGGCAGTCTGGTGGACAATTGGAGCTTACTCTTGCATAGAAACTCAAGGAAGTAAGCTGAAACTCAACCATAAGATTTTCCCTCTCTAAATGTTATGGAGTGAATCTTTCCCCCCAAAAGGTTTGCAAAGTCCAGATTCTTAGAATCATAGCATGTAACTTTCTTTGGAAATAATAGAATCACTAGGCCTTACTCACCAACTTACTCCATGTGGTTAATAAAAAAAAGAATAAATAATTAGAAGGAATTTCCTAACAATCTTCTTGGAACCACAGGCCTACAGCATTAAAGAGCACACTATATAAAAGAATGGGGTGACAATGTGTGGTACTTTGAGTGTACTAGCAAAGTGATGTCACATTCACTTCCAATCCTTACTGAGTGTAAATGAATCCTCATTTCTCTTGTGTTAAATAAAAGGTCATATTTTCTACAGATCTCTCTGCTATGTGTTCTCCAGTTCTGATTGAGGCTACATGTCAATTAAGCATGCTGACAAAAGTACTTCAGATTCTTTGAGATTTACAGTGTTATGAAAATAATTCCTGTTACAAGTGAGGTAAAGACTTTGTGTTGTTAGCTTCAGGATTTCTTATATTTCTAACTCCATATGGATTCCTATATATATAACTTCTGAAAAATTATTCTTGTCCCAATTTCTCCATCAATTTAATTCAGTTCTTACCAAGTACACGTAAGGAGTTGTTATTACAATGCAAAACAGAAAACAAATGCTTCTTCCTTAAGAAAACTTGACATTAACACAAACAACTTCTACAACATTGAAGATGGCTATGGTGTGGAGTCAAAAGGTGGGCAAGGAATGGTTGATAAGGGACAAAGTGATATTGAAGTTATAGCTCAGTCTCTCTCTCCAGTGCCTGTCAGACTTCTGCAGTGGAAATCATAATGCAATGTTCATAAATCCCTTCCACATACGAAGAATCATTGTGACAACCTTGAAACTCAGATCTCGATGATTGAAGAAGTATGTAATCAACCCTTTGCTCCCTGTGTGACGGTCCTTTCTGATTCACTTAGCAACTGAATCCCTGAGAACATGCTTCCCTATTTCCTTAGCTGGCTCTTTAATCATGGGTGAAATATTTTGCCTGTAAGGTCAAGTCTGCTTGGAACACTGAGACTGAGATCATGCTCCACACATTTATCCAGCTGTGGCTGTGTTAGCTTTGGAGCCATAATTACAGGGCTCATGAGGTTCAGTTTCTAATTAGATGCACTGGTTTTATGCTACATGGCTTATAGCTGATGCACTTATTGTATCAGCTGCTCTATTCTATGTTCCAGCAATGGCTATATGTCTCCTCACTTGCTAGTGTAGAGAGAAATGTATAGGAAATGTTTAATATATGTATTATATGCTTACTAGAGAAATGGATTGCTTACAAGTCTTATGAAATGAGGTATGTGCCAGTAGACTCATCCCTGAGGGTGAGCATAGTCGAATAAATACAGAAACAATGAGAATGACCACTCATGAAAAAAAGCCACATTATCAGATGCTAACAATTCTGAGTATACATAAAGGAAATATGAAAACAGCTTCCAAAGAATTGGCTTTGTCTAGGTCTCTCTTACTGATGATATGCTTATGAGTTAACTTTGCCTATTTTGTGTGTGGGCAAATGGTATTTTCTTAATGTTATGAGTTAAGGAGTAATGAAACTAGAAAAAAGGCAAAGATTGAAAAGGTTTAGATGAATATATTGCTTTTTAATAGATAGGGATGTTTTGTATCAGATAGAGCTTAATTCCTCTTAGAAAATAATCTGTTTTAAGTGTGTGTGTGTAGCCACAGTGCATATGTGTGTAACTGCTATGCATTGTTATTATTCAATATATAATAGTACTGTGCTATGTATGCATACATACACACATGTGTAACTCACTATTAATTATACAGCTTAGACCACATTGGGCATTCGACTATAAACCACCGTCTCTCTGGCATGCTCTTCTCAGAGATACTCAATTGCCTTGTTCAGAAAATGATACTGTACTATCTCAAACATGTCATGGGAAAGTACCAAGTTGGAATAGGCTGAAAGAATGAAGAGAGAGATGCCAGTCTTCCCTGGTTTCACATATTTAGCAGCACCCAGCATTTTGTTGTGAGCAATAGAACCACAAAGCCTCTGTAAAGATTACATTGGAAGAGAATGTTGTGTGGTGGCAGATGCTTAAACCAGAGACTTCTTCAAATGACAAGGGAAGACCCGGAGATAATGAAATAGTCTCCACCTGGAAAGTTTTTCTTCTGTGCCAATGATTGCATAAGCCTCTGGAAAATGTTACTACAACGTTGTCTGAGAGTCTCACCCAGATTTTAGAGAGGAAAAAGAAATGAGAAATGTGCTACAGGTCACCATCTGTAGGAGGCAGAAGATTTGAATCAGGTTTGTGAGATCCCACAGATTTGAAATCTTCACAGCACACTTATACACAGTGCTTTAGAACAGAAAAGAGGGACATTAGGCTATGTTTGATATGCCAAACAGGGCCAGGTCAGCAAGCTGGTAAAATGGAAGAGGTACCAGACCAGAAAATTAGCACAGTAGAAGTTGAGATTTCTAATGAGAAACAGCCTGGGCTTCTGTTGGAATCCACTGACTGTCCTTATAAATGTAATGACTGGTTCTAATTGTCATTTTGGAATGCATATGTTTGAAGACTTTCTTTCAGCTCTTATCAGATCTTATCTGCTCTCCTCGAGGCAGTGAGAACTCTTTGATCAGAAACCTCTGCTTCAGATCGTTCTGGGCGGCTCTATAGACAACAACTATCTCAGACAAACACAAACTGCTGTCCTCAAGAAACTTTCACTCTGAAAACAGCCTTCATTGATGAGAGTTGACTGAACTCCCTTTATTTATACATGAATGCCTATGTTTTATCCCACCATGAGGTTCGAAGGCTGCAAATTTATAACCAGGCAACTGATTTTCTCATGTTCATAAAACAGGGCCTCTGGGACTGATGTGATAGAGTTTGATTTTGTAGAGAAACAAGCTGCTTCTGAACATAGGCTACTCATTATTTCAAGAAGGACAAGATCTCCTCCTCCCACCACCAGGACAAGATCTTACAGGTACCCTGGTCCTGTTCTCCACCGGGCTGTGGCATCTAGCAGAATGAACTCTGGGACACATTGGCCCATGTTTGAGCAGTAGAAAGTAGAAAATGTCTGTCATCAAGCATTAAGGAGCTGTTTCAAGCCCTGATTTTACCAGAAGAGATTTTTAGAAAGGGCAGAATGAAAGCCAAGGTATGCAAATAAGACCAGGCAGGGGGAAAAGATTAAATGTTGCTGTTTGCATGCATAAACCTCTTCATGTTTAATAAGTACTCAGAGATCTGGGAAAGAAGGTTTCAGAGAAAATAGTAGTGAAGTATATCCCATGTGGGCAGTGTTTGTTGTACCTTGAGGTCAGTACTGGCTCTCTACACTTAAACCAGTAGAGGGTCCCCAAACTAGTAAGTATCCTAGTTTTCCTAGGCACAGGCCACTAACTTATAGTGCTTTTCCTGGATAGTGTTTATTACCACCCAATTAATAGTATCATTGTGAGTTTTTATGCCATTGTGCATCCCAATATTACCCTAGGCACTTTGGGTGGCGTTGACTTAGGCCGGCAGATCCAGCAGTGCATATCAATTAGATCTGATCACTCAATTCTGTAATTGTTCTCCTGAGTCAGGGGTGGACACATGCCCTGTCGTTTCTAAGAGACTCAACTGTTGAGAATTTTTATTTTTTTTCCCTTCAGATTGAGAAGGAGATTCTCTCGTCTTGTCTGGATGGGTTTCTGAGCTGGTGGAGGTAGACATACAACAGTAAGAACTTTGTCACCATAAGAGGGAGCTGTCCCACAGAAGGTATGAGAAACTGAGTCTCCTATTGAGTTCCTAGAACCTGCTATAAGTGAAGCCCTTCTGTCTGGGACTTTTTTTTTTTGCCCGTCATGGGGCCTGAACTCTGGGCCTGGGTGCTGTCCCTGAGCTTCTTTTGCTCAAGGCTAGCGCTCTACCATTTCAGCTACAGCTCCACTTCCGGCTTTTTCTGCTTAGGAAATCAAACCCAGGGCCTCATGCATGCAAGGCAAGCACTCTACCACTGAGCCACCTTCCCAGCCCTGTCTGGGACTTTTAAAGAACTATTCTAATGGATTAATTTTTTATTGTTCAGGGTTCTTTGACTTAGGTCACTTTCAATTAAATAAAAGCCTGGTGGATCTATGTTTTCAAGTCTTTTCTAGAGCATCTCTATTATTATTATTATTGCCATTCTGGGCCTGCTGGATTTCTCAACATTTTCCTTGTTCCTTTGAACCCGTGTTTCTCAACTTAAGATGACTTTATTTCTTAAGGGACATTGGGCAGTATGTGGAATCATTATTTGGTTGTCACAAATGAATATAAGCCAAGGGCACTGCTAAGCATTCTATTATGCACTGGAGACCTATCTGTCAATAGTATCTCTTTTAAGAAACTTTCTCTAGAGATTAAAACCGACTTACTTCCCAGGTGTTAATACTCACTAGCATTTGTTAAATTTTATTCAGCAATCTTCTATCAGAGGTCTCCATGCTAAAATTGTTATAATGACTGGGAAGTACAGCAATCTTGCTGTCAGGGATTGTGGACCCTTGGATTCTAGTCTCTTAATTCTCCCCTCACTAATCTTCCCTAGCCCCAGATCCACCCTTCCTCAGCTATATGTTGGGATGTTGGACATCTTCAACACAGTCCATTCTCTTGCCGCTTGTGTGGACTGTGACGTTCATCATCCCAAATAACTCTCTTTCACACAGTCATGTGTCACCTGAAATGACACTGAAAACTTGTGAGGGGCAAAAGGAACTTGAACCTTCTTCATGTTTTCTATTTTGGCTTCATGGAACTTTTTCCCTGCTGGAGCAGAAGACCATAATTATGTGTGTTTGGCTCTGGGATGTGGTGAGTAAATGGATGCTAGTTGAAAGGAGACCATTTACAGGAGCAGAGGAGGAAGGGAATGCAAATGTGGTGTCTGTTTGGCCAACTGCTTTGCATGCTGGGTGGGTTACTTCTCAAGGTGTCCTCTTTGCATTGCTATGCTGATGGTGTATTTCAGGTCTCCGAAATCTAAAATCTAAAGACCTGGATTTTTGTGCATGAACGAGGGACTGGAGAACAATTACAGCTCAATGTTTCCCCCTCCTACAAGTGAGTCAGATGCTCGAGTTGGATTGCAGTGAAAAGCTTTGTGACTGCTATTTTTGAAAACCTGGTCACGTATTTTTAGCCTCAAACATCTCTGCTCTGTCTGACATATGTTCTCAAGGGCCACGTAGCAGCTTCAATGAGAGGGAAAGCCCCAGCAGTGTTCCCACACCTATCGTGGCAGCTGGACAACACAGGTGGCCAGGAAAGACCTCCCTATGTCTAGCTCTAAAACCCTAGTGTTTACATGCCCACAGACTCCAGCTTCACACAGTCACTTTTTTTAAACACAAAAGAAAGGTGCCCAGGGGTCAGGCCAGCTGCTAAGAAGCTGTAGGCAGAGGAAGTTCTGGTGAGGCAGGCCTGAAGGCAAATCAGAGTACTGCTACTTCAGAGCCTCCTGCTTACAGGCCTCCACTAGAATGATTGGAAGATTGGCACCCCTGGATTTCTTGATTTGTCATCCTTAAATGGCTCTGCACTCAGTGAAACCAGAGACAGTTTGGCCTTCTGTGATTTCTGCAGGAATGAGGGATGGCAGGGAAAGGAATTTCCTAAGCTTTTAGCCAGATCATTTGTCAGTAGTAAAACTGGGATGTGCCTCATTGCTTTGATCATTTATGAACTCCAAGAGCTGCTTGATTAGAAATATACTATGTTTTCTTTCTTTTTTTTTCCATTTTGTGCTAGTGCACAGATTTTCAAAGTGGAGTCCAGTTTTTTCTACTTTTACTCCCTGAAGAAGGATAAGTTATTGGAAGGCGCAGAGACTAAAATACAGTTCACACTACTAAGTTCCAAGCACTTTGCTCTGTCTACTACATCCATTATCTAATTTAAGTCTGTGAAAAATGATGTAATTCCCTTTTTCACTTTATTGGTTCCAATGCAGTGTCTTTGCAATCTCTCTTGGAATAGTGCCTGTAGTGTAGGAAGGGTCTAATTTATATTTGTTGAGAAACTTGTAAAACAAATTATGAGATGATTCTGGATAAGAAAGATGAGGTAAGTTTCTCTCCCATTTTTTTTTGTGATGTAGGACATGTTGTTGTAAATAAATCTCAACTAAGAACACCTAACAGAACAAACTATTGAAAAACAATATTCTGAAAGGGAGTAGCCAAGTCAGCTATGCCTCAGAAAACTCACAAGCAAAACTTGTAAATGGAAGAGAAGTATAGGGACAGGTATATTAAACTGATTTCTCCTTTTCCCCCTTGAGTCAGGGGCATTCCTATGTAGTGGCTGAGAACCTGTAAGGTGAATAAGGCTTTCAGAAGCTTTATAGGGTTGAGGTACAAATACAAGCTCTTAGAGCCACCAAGCCAAAGAGGCTTTGCTAACACCCTGACAATGCTGAGGCTCTAGGCCAGATTTAAAGCTCAGTCCCGCCATTTTCTAGCTGGGCACATTGGCACACATTTGCTGTTGCTAATACACATTTATTGCATCAGCTTCAATATGGATCTTGAATAAACAAAAAGTGAACAACTCACTGTATGACTGCACAGATGCAGAAATGAACCCTGGTAACCTCCTTCCCACCCACTTTTTCCAAAGTAAAGTCTCCCCTGAGGTCTAATACTACAAAGACATATCACTGTTCTAGATGCTTCTACTTGCTCCAATGCTAAAAATCTATATTAGTAAGTTGAAGAGTAAATGGTATCCGAGAAGAGAGGCCTTTCAAAGAAATGATATATTTCTGGATGCATTCTTGGCGTAGGATAGCAGTGATTAGTGCCTCAGTAACTTCTCTTTCAAGCTTTTGTTCTTATTTCTAACTTTTGCTTAAATTTTGAGATTTTTGGAATATTCGCTGAACTAGAAGTTTAGTGTAAGCTGTGTATTAAGAATTTTGAAAGCTGTAAGTGGACTTTATCTGCCCTCCTTACTCTAATCTCTCAATACACTAAAAGAAGTAATACTCCATTTTCAATAACAGTAACAATGATCATCTACGGGGGAAGCATTTTTCTTGTGTGTTAGTACTGGATTTGAACTCAGAGCCTTATGTTCTTGCTTGCCTTCCCCCCCCCCACTTCTTTCTTGTGACTGGCACTCTATTGTTTGAACTATGCTTCCAGTTCCAGTTTTTTTGATGGTGAGTTGGAGAGAAGAGACTCAAAGCATTCTCTGTCAGGGCTGGCGTTGAACTAAGATCCTTAGATCTCAGCCTTCTGAGTAGTTACTAGTATTATAGGCACGTGCCACCACTACTCATCTTGGAGGGAGTATTTTACTTTTAAGAGTTTTAGATAGAGCTGGGATCTGGTGGCTCATGCCTGTAGTACTAGATACTCAGGAGGCTGAGATCTGAGGATTCAAAGCCAACCTGGGCAGAAAAGTCTATGAGACTCTTATCTCCAGTTAACTACTCAGAAAAAAAGCTGGAAGAGGTGCTGTGGCTCAAGTGGCAGAGTGCTAGACTTGAACATAAAAAGGCTCAAGGACAGTGAGTGCTCAGGCCCTGAGTTCAAGTCCCAGGACAAGAAAAAAAAGAGTTTGAGTGAAATTTGGCCATGATGCTCCATGTTTGCAGTCTCAGCTACTTGAAAAACAGATGCAGAAGAAATGTGAGCTCAGGCAGCTTAGACAAAGTTAAGAAGATTCTATCTCAACAAATAAAATAAAATAAAAACAAAAAAGCTGATTACATGGCTTAAGTTGTGTGCTTGTCTAGCATGCACAAGGCTCAGGTAAGTTCCCCAATATTGCACAAATTTTTTTAAAAAACTTATTTAGATCATAGCATCCACTTCCTAATTTTCCTTCTTGGTATGAGGGTATTTTATGAAACCAAAGGAAAAGGACCAGGTAATGGTATAGCTAAATTCGTGAACAAAGCTGAAAGTATGCAGGTTGCCAAAGTGTGTGTGTGTGTGTGTGTGTGTGTGTGTGTGTGTGTGTGTGTGTGTGTGTGTGTAGGGAGAATTGTCAATCATGGAGACAGAGGCAGAAGAGAAGGAGTAAATGAGATGGGAAATAACTACAAGGGGGAGATGGACTACTTAGAACTCTGTTGCAGCTCACATTTCCCTTCAGCAGTAAAGAAGGTCCAGCTATGATAGTGCTTCCAAAAGATGTCTGTCAGTTGTTCAGTTCACCCTCTTCATTGATGAGCATCTCTCCTTCAGCATTTATCCAATGTCATCTGTAATGATTTGCCCCAGCTCAGGACAACGTTGAAGTACTCATGCAAAGTTCCGCATTGGGTCATCCGAATCCTTTGTTGGAACTGTCACAGTGTAGCTCTATCTTCTGTCTATTCCTGCTTCCTTCCTTCCTTTCTCTTTTCCACATATTTTGAGCCCCGAGCACCTCATAATCAATATTCTTCGTGCCTATTTTTATCTCAGAGGCTGCTTCCTAGAAGCAACCACCAAAAGCAACCACCTAGAACCTTCTTTTATGTGTGCAGTTTGTCTTTACGAATAGCCTAAAGTGCAATGGGAGGATGGATCAGACCAATTTCAAGGACTAAAGCAAATGTCAGGTTGCAAGCTTCTTTCCTAACTTTTATGGCCCACCATACTGAACATGGACAAAGTAGTATCTATACAGGTGGCCTTGAGTGTGGGTGGTCTGAGGGAAACGCAAATAATGGTACTAATCTTTCCAAGGTTAGCTCTCACTCAGCTTGGAAAGCAGAACCCGAACTCAAAGAGGTAAAGGAGTTGTTTCTTCAAGCTAAGATCTTGAACAGAGTTCAGAGGCAGAACTGAGGTTTCTGATGAGAAATCCATTAGAAAGAGGGAGGCACCAATAAACAAATCAGTGGTACAAGCTGCCCAGGGATGCAAAGTCCACAGAGCCAAAACCTGATATTTATGAGTCAAACAGGATACCTGGCAGGGAGTGATAGGTGTTGACCAAAAGAAAAGAGACCTTCAGCACCTAAGACTCCTACAGGCTGATAAATTCCATGTAATACTGGCCACTGAGTTTGGATAGACAGAAATGGGGTCCTGGCAAGTCTAGGAGATGTTTGGTTGGGTAATGCCAGAGGCTCATTGCCTGTCTTCATGTTCCAAATGGAACATGTCTTACTAAGCACAAAGGCATTCAAGTTTGTAGCTTATTTTGACCCATAATTCTATAGTACGCTACTTATAGGAATTATAAACAGATTTGATGAGATGGAGAATAGTGAGATGGACACAGTATCTTTCTCTTTGTGATTCTTCCAGAGGAGAAAATACAGTTCTATACACTAAATTTGATGTATTACAGTTGGATATTGCTGCTGGGTATTGGGTACTCAGATCTGGCTCTTGAATCACAGCCCCTCTTCCTACTTTGAATTCAGCCTGGTTGTCTCCATGGATATGTCCAAATTCATGATTAATTTAAGATAGATCCAGTCTCTAAAAGTGGTAGTGCTGAGGGCTACGACGGTGATTTTAAACAATAGTACTCATCCTTTCTGCTACATGACATATCCAATATTAGGAAGTTTTCTAACAAAACAATGCAAAATGACAGGAGCCAAGACAGACAAAATTGTAACATAAGCATGTCAACAATGTAGCAGCATCTTGCAGCATCTATGGGAACACATGCAATGTTTGTTATGTCCAACATTATCATCAGATTACTGTTGAACAGAACAGATTGCTCCATGGATGTCAGACTCTTCTATAGAGGGCAGAGCACCCATATTCTAGGAGACACACAGTCTTCCAGCCTGACACCTCTTTTTTAATTGTGAAAATACTGTACAGAGGGGTTACAATTACATGGGCAAGATAATGAGTACATTTCTTATCAAGCATTGTAGCCTCCTCCTTTGTTCCCCCTTCCCATCCCTTCCCATCCCCCCCCCCCCCCGCCTCCCCGACCCAATCCTCCCCCCCCTCCCCCCCCCCCCGCACCAAAGTTGTGAAGTTTGTTTTCAACAACATAAGGACTTGTTATGTATCCGTTCCATTCCTCATTCAGCACGTAGATAGTGGTGCATATGTGCAGAAGAAATAAACATCCAGTGTGGCCAATCACAAGGACATTTGGCTGGTTCAAGATTATTTTTTTCTGAAGTGTTTTTGTTGACTGTAAGACTGTGGAAAAACCTACAATTGACTATGACTCCTTTTTAATTGCTCTATCCACACCTCCCAAGGCCCTAATTAGTGTTTTCTGATTCATTTTCACAGATGAAAGAAAAGGAATGAGGAAATACAATGACTTTCTGAGCTGTCTGATTTTTAAAAAGCTCATATCATTTTATGCTTCCCAGGGCATAACCTAGTAGTGCACCTATCATTTATAAATGCCCCACAAAAAGACAGTATATACATGCAACCTTGTTTGTTTTGCTTTGTTTATTGAAGATTATATCCTGAAACAAGGTCCATTTTTTTTTTTGTTTTGCAGCAACAGCCAATGTTTTTAAGCAATTGCACACCCCTGCATTCTATGGATGCAACATAATTTATTTAACCAGACCCCAAACAGTGAACATCATGGTTGCTTCAACTTCAAATGGCATTGCAATGCGTGTCTGTCTATGAACAGTCTGTGAGGTACTTATCATGCGTGAATTTACACAGGCCCTGTACTACCCCTCTGGCTCTATATAGAACAACATCATCTTTAAGTCAGGGCAAACTGGGATGGTAGTTAAACCTCCACACCCATGCCAAGCATTGCAAGCCCCATCTTTACTTCTGTTTTCCATTAATACTGTCTAGCTGAAGTTTCCTGTTGGGCATCAATTCTGCCATATATCGTCTGTTGGAGTACACCAGTGCTTTCTGTGCTGAACACTGGATAGTTTTCTGTATCTTTAGAATATAATCATACCTCACCATTTGATTGAAGATGCCTTTCCTCTGCTTCAGTAAATCATCTCTTTCAGTGTCCTTGAGCCTGTGCTCTCATGCAACCCTTTGTTATGATTATGTACCAGTATGTGCATCTTCCTTATTGGGCTCTGAGATCCACTGTACAGGAGCTACGGCTTATTTGTCTTCTCAACTTTAACATGAAGGAGGCTCGTTCTTCCTGATCATTGACACGACACAGCCGATCCTTGATGGAGTAAAAAGTGAATGTTTGGAATTTACAAAAAAAACAACCCCCTCAAACAACAACAACAAAACAGATTTGGAACTGGAATCTCAAGTGAGTCATAGATTTTGAGGAACTGGCCTACAAGTACACTGGTGATTTCCCAGTCTATTTCTGCCTACTCTGTAAGTTTTCAACATTGTATTTTCTCTAAAATTTTCATCTAGTTGATATTGTGATTCTGGATATTTTCTTAAGCTGTGGAGAAATTTTAAGTTTCAATAAAACATGATAAAATCAATAAGCAATCTTGACATCAGCTACAAAATCTTTTGGAAAGGAGGGCAAAGGACAAAATCTAATCAGACCTAATAAACTGCATGTACAATAAGGTTTGAAAAGGATAGGTATTTGTGTAAGATTGCCACCTCTCTTTCCTATCTAAGAGAAGATTTTTGTTGTAAGATTAGTAAATTGCTATTTATTCTATTAAGTGTGTGACAGATTCATTTTTAGTTTTTAGTCTAATTGCCCTCTAAATTCCAATATTCTCAAAGAATAATTTGAATGATTGATTTGTTTTAAAGCCATGGGTTACAGAAAAATTAATCCTCATTAAAGGAAGAAAACAGCCACATTCAATTGCTGTGCTTAATTTTTAGTTTCTGCAATGCAAAGAATCAACTTCAAATTAAATAGCATTTTGGATCATTAAATGAAAATTTCTCTCAAAGAAAGTATGGTAAAGTCAAATTTGTAGTTATTGCCTCAGAGACAAGTAATAACTTGTAAACCAATCTGTTAGACACAATGTACTTGTGTCTCCATGTCTTAGATAAAAACTAAGACTCTGTACCCATTAAACAATATTTTTTCTTTCTCTTCCCTGTAACCCCTGGCAACCACTTTCTCCTTTCTTTATTCTTGCATGGCTTTGAGTATTTTAAATATTTCATTTAAATGGTACAGAGTTGTCTTATTGTGGGTTTATTTCACTTAGCATAATGTCCTTTGGGTTCATCCATGGCTAGTTAACTGACTCTTCAAAATTTTTCCCCAATATTTCTAGGGATGTATCTATTTTATCTGATTTGTCTTAATTTGTTTTAGCACAGTTGTCCTTTAGAGTCCATTAAAGTTTTATTTAATGCAGTAATAGTTCCTTTTTCATGGGCAGAAAAGTCCTTGAGACTCTACCCCCAAAAATAACCAGCCAAAAGCTTGGGTAAATGTATGGCTAAAGTTGTAGAGTACCAGCAGAGCAAATGCAAAAGTCTTTGAGTCCAATCCCTTGTGGAATTTGTTAGTGAATCCATCTAGTCTGTTTTTCTTTGTTGGGAGATTATTAGTGTTTGAATCTCATTGCGTGTAATAGATCTGTTTTAACTTGTTTATAACCTGTTGGTTCAATTTGGATAAGTCAGATGCATTGAGAAATGTATCCATTTCTTTCAAATTTTCTAAAAGAGACAATTATTACAAGGAATTATAAAACTGATTTTCTTATAAGTTTTCAAGTCCCCCTCCCCCATTTTTCCCCAGTACCCAGACTTGATACCAAGACTTAGAATTTTTGCTTGGCTTTTCTCCATCATGGCTGGCTCTATTATTTTTAGGACATGTCTTCAATTCCAGTTTTGTTCTTTTTAATTGGAGACAAGAGTCACAAAGGTTTGTCTGCTTGGCTGGGATTGAACAGAATCCTCAGAGCTCAGCCTCCTGAGTAGCTAGGATAATGGGCATGAGTCAGTGTCTCCCAGCTACAAGTCTACTTTTAATGTGTTCTGTATCAAATTAAGTTATGACTCTACAACTATTGTTATTCTCCCCCTTCAATGCCTTATTTGGTATTCATAGTCGTCAAGTACTGACTCTGTCATTCTTTATTTTGGATATCACCATTATCATTTCTAGGCATACAAAGGATTTGTTGTTAAGTTTCAGGAGTTTTACTTTAAATCCTTTCAACTACCATTTTCTTGGTGACACTTTTTTATTTCTTTGAAATTTATATTCCTTTCTTGTAGTTTCTGAGAAATGTCATGAAGTATTTTATTTTTGCTAACTTTTCTATGATGTTGGAAAGCTATAAAGATTTGTGAAGCTGGAATGAATTCCTTCTTAATCATTTTAGACATTTCTATTATTACATATATATGCAATTTTCAACTCTTTTGATTCATTGTTCATTAGAAATGTTCTTTGAAGGTTAGTAGATGTTAATCTCATTTTGTGGTAGGAGAAAAGAGTGACAGTGACAGGTATTTCAAGACAATGGGAAATGTTTGTGCAGATGTGTGTGGGGTGTGAGTTTAATGGAGGTTTTTGAGCATTCTGCTGTAACATGAGGAGGCAGGTCTACCAAAAATGGAAGATTGCACATTGACAACTTCTATTACTTGTCAACAAGGCTTCAGGAGTCACAGGATTTTGTGTGTAGGTAGTTTCTTGAGAGATGGCTATTTTCTAGAGTCTTTCTATGTTAGGTATTTTTTGCATGTGGGCTCTTGGGTGCTGTTTCTTAGCCTTTTCACTCAAGGCTAGCACTCTAGCCGCATCTCTATTTCTGGCTTATTGGTGCTTAATTAGAGATAAGAGTCCCATGGACTTTTCTTTCTTGGCTAGCTTCAAATCATGATCATCAGCTCTGATGATCATGCTCTCTGTTAGATTTTTGCACGTAGTTTCCCAGAGATATAATGTCCAGAGACTCAGTGAATGCTGGTAAACTGATTCTTCTATTTCAGCTTTAAATTCTACCTTGTTGTAGATATTTAAAAATTAGCAACTTGTAAAACAATTAATTCCCTCAGTGTGTTGCTTGAAAGGGCATTCAGAAAAATAGTTTCAATGTAGAATCAATAGTTGGGTAGGCAAGTCCTTAGCTGAAGAGTTTTTCAATAATTGCAACTCACTTTCTTGGAAGAATAATAAAATGAACAATGTGTTTTGTATAATGCAAAAATACTAATATTCACACCAGGGAAAATAGAGCAATTTTTCCTTCCAATATATTGTATATTTCTGGATATCAAAGCTAATTATTTGTTAAATTAAAGCCAGTTATTATTGACAATAGAATCAGACATGGAAATAATCCATCACCTGGCATAGTACTGGAGAATATAATATTTTTTAGACCCCCCAAAAGGCTATGAAAAAGGTATTTTGGTAGGTTTAATTATTAGATTTTACAAATGGGAATGAAAACAGGACAAATTGTCTTTTGTCCTCTAATTGTCTATTAGATACAACATTTGAAAGAGTTAAACATTTATAACATTATGGTCTTCCTAAGCGGCACAAATAAATAATTTGTTTGTGGAAGGGGTCAAATACTAGGACAACTTCTATGGGAATTTTTGTGCCTATCAATTGCCTAGTCAAGGTAACTAAAGTTGAAACTATTTTAGGAACTGGAGGCATGGCTCAAGTAGTAGAGCACTAGCTATTAAAAATTCAAGTAAGAATGTGAGGCCTTGAGTCTAGGCCCTACTACTGATATGCATGTGTGCACATGCATACACACATATAGTGATGAGTCAGAGCATTATCATTATAATAGTCCACATTCAATAAAGGATAGGCATTTCTGCTGGACATTTGACATGGACAATATTATTGACCAAAAAGGCCTGATAGAAGTGACACAATATACTCAACAGCGAAAGAATATACATTCTTGTCAAGTGCATATGAACACTCTCCAGAGTCAATCACGTTAGATCACAGAAACATCTCAACAGATCTTAGAAATCTGAAATTATACCAAGTTTCTTCTCTAACTACAAGGATCCAAACTAGAAGTTGATAATAAGTTGATAACAGCAAGACAAAGGGAGTCATAAATCAGTAGAAACTACACACACACTTGAACAAATAGTAACCCCCCCCAAAAGAAAACAATCAAAAGGAAGTCTTTAAAAGCATCTCAATACTCATTAGATACTACTGAAAATGAACTATACAACTCATCGGTGGGGTCTAGAGGGACAAACGGGGGGAGAGATCAAGAGAAAGGGTAACATTGTCCCAAAAGAAATGTACTCTTTACCTGACTTATGTAACTGTAACCCTCTGTGTATCACTTTTTATAATAACAATAAAAATGGAAAAAAGTATCAAGAAAAATGAAAGTGAAAATATATTAAAAACCCAGGGGCTATAGCAAAAAGAAACTAAGAAAGATTGTAGTAATATTTATATTAAGAAAGAAGAGATCTCAAGTAACAGAAGAAACAGAATGCATGGACAGACCAATATTAAACAGGGAATTGAGTCAGTAATCATGAGTCTCCTAACAAAGAAAAGTTAAGATCAGATGGTTTCATGATTGAGTTCTGTCAAACATTCTAGGGAGAATTAGAGCCTATCCATGTTAAATGCTTCTAAAAAGTATTATCTTGATACCAAATCCAGAAAAAAGACATTATAAGAAAAGTATAGGTTTGTATTTCTGATGTGCATAGATGTAAACAGCCATCAACAAAATACTAGGAAAGTGAATTCAAGAGCATGTGAGAAGAATCTTATATCACAAGCAGGATTTATCTGGATTCATTCACAATAAAAACTTGCCAACAAAATAGGTATGCAGGTAACTTATCTCGATACAATCAAGATCATATATAAATATCTCACAGCCAGTATTACATTTGATAAGAAACTGAAAGTGACAAGAGAGAATAAAAAGGTTTTTCTTATGAGTAAAAGGCAAAGATGATGACTCAAATTGAATGATCTCCAAGGTTCATGAACTAATACTGTTATAATGTCCATACCTGAAATAATTTACCAAGTTAAGGCAATTCTTGTCAAAATCACATTGGCATTTATTTAAATCTTAAAATTCATAGGGAATCATGAAAGACTTCAAACAGCCAAAACAATATTGAATAAAAAAGGGTGGTGTTGAGGGCTTTTATAAAATCAAAACAATATGGTAGTCCCATAAAACCAGATGTATTGTTTAGTATAATAAGCTTGTGTTCTCAGAAATAAATTCATACATTTACCCAACTGATCTTTTAAAAGGGGGCCAACAGCACACAATGGGGAAAGGATATTTATTTCATAAATAATGTACAGACAACTTGATATAAAGAATAAAACTAGATTCTTTAATATAAATCACCCCAAATGGATTAAAGACTTAAATCTAAGTTCTGAAACTATAAAGCTACTACTATAAAATAAAAAACAAACAAACAAAAAAAAAAACAAAGTAAAAACAGGAAGGCTTGCTGACCTTGGCTCTTGGCAATGAGTCTTTTAGAGGTGTCACCCAAATCCCTGGCAATAGAATTTGGAATATATACTGAGATCATGTCAAAGTAAAAAGCTGCTGTACAAAAGAAACTAACCAACAGTGAGGCAGGCCCCTATCAAAACCAGAATGTGACAACCCCTCTGAACTGTGACAGTGGTTATTGTTAAAAAAAAGACCAGAGGTAGCAGGTGCTGTCAAGGATAGAGAGAAAGGGGAACCCTCTTTTTGCTACTAGGAGTGTAAATTGGTGCAATCATCAGGGAAAAGATTACAGAAGTTCTTCAAAAAATGTAAAATGCAAATTCCATATGATCTAGTCATCAAACGACTATGTGTATATAGGAAGGGACTGAACTCAGGATCTTGGAGCTATGTCTGCACTTCTTGGCTTTCTCAAGATATGAAAGCAAACTGTTCACTGATATATGAATAAAAATGTGATACGATGTGTGTGAGTGTGTGTTTGCTTGTATAATACTATTAGACTAATGGTAGGAAATCTCACCGCCACTGGTGACAATATGAATAAATCTGGAAGATATGCTAAGCAATAAGTAAGACATGAAAATACATATACTGCATGATTTTATATTAGTAGATAGAAGTAGGGTGGTGATTGCCAGGGGCTGAGGGAATGAGGAAATGGGGTGTTGGTGGTCAACAGAATGATTTTTTTCAGTTACGTGTAACAAACAATTAGGAACTTAACAAGGTGTGTGATTTTAACCCATACACACATACAGGAAGAAAAGGGTAACTTGTGAGGTGTTAAGCATGTTAATTAGCTGGATTATGGTGATCATATTTCAATGCATGGAAACAGCAAGTCATTTACCTTAAGTGTATATCATTTTTATTTATTGGATATTCCTAAATATTAATTTGAAATGAACATCAGTCATCTTATAAGAACTTTGGGTACAGGAAGTTCATCACACAAGAGGACTGTACTTTCTGAATATTTATTTTCCTCCAAAATTTATTGACTGAATTGCCAATATGTTTGTTGAAGCACAGGGTGATACTATTGGGAAGTAGAGATTTTCAGAAGGGAAGGGGGATTAGGCCATGTGCACAAGCCCCTAGAACAGAATCAGAGTCATTATAAAAGAAGACTGAAATGCTTCACACCTCCCAGCATGTGAGGTCAAGGTCAGAGAGAGATGTTTCTCTTATTTGGTACTTTGATCTTGGATTTCCCTCCATTCAGAACAGGGAGAAAGCGACATGTATGTCATTTATCAATAGTCTGGTTAATGGTATTTTGCTATCACAGCTTGAATGGGTTAAAGAGGATTAGCTGCAGCTTATGGGGAAATAGGTTGACTGTTACTGTTGATATGCCTATTTACATGCTCTGAATACCCTTCCTTTATCTCCCTAAAGCATCCACCTTAAACTCTAAATGTCACCAAGATCTCCACAGTAAATGAGTTCCCAATTACCTTTGGTCTGTCTGAAACCACAGCATATCTGCTCAAACAGGACTTCCAGAATCTTTTGATGAGACCAGATGCAAGCAAGCCATCAAAAGGAGTCTAGCTTTCATTCTGAGAAGAAACCACAAAGATGGCAGCACTCGTGTATTTACATTACTGCTCCTGGCGCGGGCCCCAGAGGGAACTGCTCAGAGATGCTCTTGATTGTCCTGAACCTTGCTGGGCTTGAGACCTCTGGTGGTATGTTAGTTTTTTTTTTTTTTAATCTGATTGCTGCTTGGAGCCCACACTGTTTGGCAGAGAAAAAACTCTAAGATGTCTCAGGCCACTGTCCTTGTCAGTTTTCTCTGGTTTCTTCAAAGTAACAGAGCAGCTCCGTGCCTGCAGCAAAAAGCATCATCAATGAATTTAAGCTTGTTTATGGGTAAGAACAAGAAAGCGTCCTGACATTCTCCTAAGACAGCTGTATTGATCTGCATTGCTTTACTCAGAATTCCTACCGTGTTGCAGAACATTTAGAAAGCCAAGCTGTCGGACACAGCTTCCACCATTTCCCCTTGCTTTACTTGGTGAAGTTTGCTGCTTGGTGAACTGGCACAGATTGTGGATTTCATCACCTTTGTGTGTGTGTGTGTGTGTGTGTGTGTGTGTGTGTGTGTCTTCCATAGTATAAGTGCAGCATTGATAATGAAGTATATTGTCACAAGCAAGAAATACTAGAGAAAGAAAGAAAATAAATGAAGGTAAATGTAGTCATAACATATATTTAATGTGCATATGTGAAAATGGAGCTCAGAAATGTGAATGGGGGTGGGAAAGATGGGAGAGAATTATGAAAGGAGTAACACTAATGGAGGTGTATTGCACTCATAAACTGACATGTTGAAATGAAACCCTTAGTCCAGCTACTTAAAAATAGTAAAAAGAAATTTACGAAAAAAGAAATGAAGGTAAGAAGGAAAGAAAAATGAATCGCTAAAAGCACCATGTCAACATATAAGCATGGTATTTTATTATGTAAGACTTATACACCTATTCTAACAAGCTTACTCTCATGCTTTGTAAGCTCTGGATTTGAAATTTTACACAAAATCTATATTATAATTTGGCAGTTACATTTGGTATAAAAATGGAATTCATTATTTTGCCACTTCCTCCCAAACAAACATCATTATGCATAATTTTGGAATCTACGCCTACACAGTTAGAATTTGTCATGAATTAGGCAGGGACTGGTTTGCATTTTTCCTTTTTGTGATGAGATAACAGGAATCTCATTCTGTACATATATATTCACTGGTCTTTTTCCTCCACACTCAAGATTACAGGAATTTTTTTATTTTTTATTTTTTTATTGTGAAAATACTGTACAGAGGGGTTACAATTACATGGAAAAGAAAATGAGTACATTTCTTATCAAGCATTGTAGCCTCCTCCTTTGTTTCCCCTTCCCATTCCTTCCCATCCTCTCCCCATCCCCCCACCCAATCCTCCCCGCTACCTCCCCCCACCAAAGTTGTAAAATTCATTTTTCGACATAATGACTTGTACATCTCATTGTTGCAATGGATCCACCTGTATCCCTATTTAAACGATTTGTTTTTCCCCTTCCCCTCCACAAATTATACCGACATCAAATACAGTGAAAGCAGGGGTTATACTGTGGGGGAGGGACATACAAAGCAACAAAGAAATAATCTTATAAATAAGATTACAGGATTTTGAGGAAACTTTGTGTGGTTGACTTATGGTAAACAGTCTCTGTATTATCATTTTTCTATTATTAGGTATTGAAAGAGTTATAAGATGATGCTAAGCGAAATGAACTTCAAGACATGGACAGAAGAGGTTTTTCTTTTTTTAATTTTTATTTATTTATTATTGTGAAAATACTGTACAGAGGGGTTACAATTACATGGGCAAGGTAATAAGTTCATTTCTTATCAAGCATTGTTGCCTCCTTCTTTGTTTCCCCTTCCCATCCCTTCCCATCTTCCCCCCCTCACCCCGCATACCCTGGCCTGCCAAAGTTGTAAAGTTCATTTTTCGACCCATCTTGTACATCTTATTGTCTTATTGTTGTTATTTTTAATGTACTATATGATTTTTTTTGTTTCTTTTGTATGTTCTTTCTCTTATGGCATGTCCCCTGTTGTGACTCTATTTGATTTTGGTATCCTGGTATTGTATAGACATTTATTTGAATTAGGGGGGAGAAGAGGAATAACAGAATGGTAAAACAAAAGACAAGGGGTGAGCCAATAACAGTGACATACACAAGACATTATGTTGGAAATGATCTGTACAACTTTAGGGGCTGGGGGAAAAGAAAGTAGGAGAAAAATGAGGGAAGGAGTAACAAGTTTGCTAAGAAATGTAGTTATTACCTTACTTTATGTAACTGTAACACCTCCATACATCACCTTGACAATAGAAAAGCAAAAAATAAAAATAAAAAGGAAAGAGATACAGAAGAAAACAAGCCAAGATAAAAAAGATGAGAGAGTCTAAATGAACCAGCTATTTGGAGGCACTGGTCATGGGAGCAATAAAGACTTCTGTGTTTTAATACTGCTGGTTATAAAGGGAAAGAAAGACAACTCATCCATACTGAGCATTTACTACACTGAGTATTTACTCTTCATTAAAAGATAGTGTGTGAATCAATGCCCTTGAATCTGGAGTGATCCAGGACTTACTCATGGCCAATAAATGATACTGTGACTTTAGAGTCACAAAGTCCCATGTAGCTTGTGCCTTGTTTTCCTGGGACATATGCTCTGGAAGAAGCCATCTGCTAGAGTAGAATCTGCCTACTCTGAAACTTCCATGTACAAAAGACAATATTCTATGCTCTTGGTAACAGAAGCCCAGCCTTGTAGCTAACCTGGCCAAGGTGTGAGTTGAGATATGTGAAGCCATCTTGGATTTTCCGAACAAGCTAAGGACCACAGACTGAACCTAGTCAATGCAATGAGCAGGAACATGGCTTAGTGAAGATCTTCCCATAGTCCTCATGTACAGAACTTGGTAAGTTCGGAGTCATTAATGATAAAAGAGAAACATCTTATAAGTGTATGGTTGCTTCTTACCCTCAAACAACCAAATGAAGAAGCAAGAAAGACCTATACCTTTGTAAAATGGAAAACTTGGATAACTTCATCTGAAGCTATTTAAAATGGGCTGAACTGGTTTAAAAAAGTAATGTTAAGGAGGATAGATGAAAGAGAGAAGTATTTAGGCTGAAAATGAGCTAACGAAAAAAAATCAAAACCAAAAAGCAATTCTAACTGTTGCATCTTTGAAGTAGCACCAGATTTTTCTAAATAATGATTCCCAGTTCCAAACTCATTATTACTTACAATCATTTAATCATTTTACACTTTACCTTAAAATTTTCTTATTTCTACAGGAAAAATAAAACCCCAGCTTTGATTCCCACTCTCTTTCCTCCAATAATGGTTTTTAACATGATCAAGATAATATAAAAAGTGTTTTCTGGAAAAGTGTGATTATTTTTCTGATGAAAGGTATCCTTTACACCAATTACTCAAGTTGATGCTTTGCAGATTTTCTTAATTCCTCAGCAAATTTCACTGTGGTACCCCTTTCTACAGATAATTTAAGGTCTTTCTGAAATCCCCCAAATTGATTACATTTGCCTAACTAAAAATAGTAGCAGGGAGTTGTCTATACATTAAAATGTTAGAGGACATGTCTTTGATAATTTGATGTTGTAATACATCTCTAGGTTAATGGAGAAGTGGTTTTGCAACAAAGCCTGCAAATATTGCCATATAGTGAGGACTTTCCCAAAACAATTAATATAGATTTAGGATAAGCAGATGTTCATAAGGCAGCTGTAGAGTTGTGAGGAGATCCTTCATTGTTTACCCCAACAGAAGAGTCCCTTGTTTCCTCCCACAGGTGTTCAGTGGTTCTTCTGTGAGAAGAGCTACAGCTGCCACCACGCAATGTGGAATTTCGTGACCAGGCTCATGTCAGCAGGAAAGAAATTGTGGGATTATTGATACAGAGATTTGAGGGATCAGCCTTAGAAACTGTTTAAAATTCATGTTTGAGGAGAGCTCCATAGATATTTTGAAGAAACCTTATTAGAAAATATTACCCATGAAAATCTGGATCTTTAGCTAGCTGGATACATTACTCCCTTTCCAGTCCCCTACTAGCTACAATTTTCAATTCTCTTGTAGTTTGAGTTAATATCCTCAACCACCCTTGAACTTGGCATCTTAAAAAGATTGACTTACAGGTAACATTAGCTAATTTTCCACTTTTTTCTGACCAGGGTACAGGTTCTACAGAGGCCAGCTTATCCACTTTTCAAGGCTTTATTTCTGAATGAGACTATCTGGGTTTGACTTTAGTCCTGGCTTTTTGTTAATTCTTTTATTTGGGGGGGAATTATTTTCCCTCTTTGAACATGGTTTTGTAAAAGTGGATTTAATAAATGTATTTGCCCAAGGGATTGTTACGGGGAATTAAAAAGAGTAGGTAGGCAAAGTGCTAAATATAAGCCTTTGTTATCATTAAATTCTCTGAAGGATATCTTATTGGCCCATTCTCTGTTTTCAACTTTCCTCTTCAATACTGCATTAGCAGTGTGAAGAGTTCCCAGCATTCTTCTCTGCCTACTGCTCTTGGAGGGACAGGTGCAACACATTAGTGCAATACACCTGCTCAATGTTTGTTAGACTTATGTAAAGATTAACACAATACTCTTGTAGAAGAAAATGAAAAATTCTAGGAGAACTAAACTACTGCAAAATATACTCAAAAGGCTTCATCACACACTGAAGATGGATTGCATGAAGATGGGTTGCATGCATTGCTCTTCTATGCGCATGAAGATGGGTTGCGTGCATTGCTTTTCTATGCATTTGCCTGATGGTGAGGTTCTCGTCTGTCTTGCTTGTTATAGTATGCTTGGCACATCATACAATGTCCTGTACCTAGACTATATTTGGTAAATAATACTTCATTAAAGAATAAAGTATATGTTTATTGGAAGTATTATCTCAGTATTAGCAGTACCATCTAAAAATTCTGAAATCTCCAGTTTATTTTCCTTTTCCCTTCCTCCTTTTCTCCTTCCCTCCCTCCTTTTCTTTTTCCCTTCCTTCCATGATCTCTCACTTCCTTTTTTCTGTGATAGCTCAAAACAGTATGTATATTTGAATCCTTTCTGAATAATGGTTGGTTTTTCACTCAGACTCTCATCAAAACACAGTATCAGGCTGGAAATGTCTTTTTACAAGACCATGAAGTATTAGAATATTTCATGGGTAATTAAATTCCAGACTGTAAAACTCAAAATCATTGACCATGTGGGGATGATATTATTCAAATAGCAATGGAGTTGATGCTTGGTCAGAGTTCAGTTTTGCAAACATATTTCCTTCAGGATGAGGTATAACTTGATTTATAGACTAGGATGCCAGAAACACATAAACAACAACAAATATATTCCCTTAAATTTATGACAGCAGGGGAAGATCTCTGTAGGGAAATGCACAGATGATACTTCCAAATTGATAGGCTTCTGTCTTGCACAGGAGGTCTTGTGAACTGCCTTTACAAATATCTCACTCTTCAGATCATCTTGTCTTGGATATTTTGAGTAAAATATTCCTTGGTTATTTAACCATCATAGGAATACTCAACGTGGTAGAGTGCCTTAGAAGAAAAGAACTATGACTCCCTAATCTTGATTTTTTTTCAAAATAATGTAATGGTACATTGTGGAATCACATGAAGAAAATGTGGACATGACATGGCGTTGTTACACTCTGATGATTACTTGTTGGTCAGTCCTATCTATCCTGTGTAGCAGCACTGCCTGTTGATAAAAGGTCAGTCAGCCTTCTTCAGTAGCACATATTAGGTGGCATAGTTATCCTGTTACTTTTCTCTTGAGCCTTTAGACCTGTCAAGAATTAGTCAAACATTCTATTAAAAGGTTCAGTGAGAATTGGACATATTTGGATCTGAAGGTATATTTTATGATAAATTCCAGTGTTGATGTTTTGGGTGAGCTATTGTAGTTTTATGGTAAAAGCAGCCAAATCATTGATTATACTTATGAAATGAATGTCCTTGAATAGAAGCAAATGTACAGAGTTCCTGCATTATAAGACTTCATTGATGCATATAGGAAAGTCAGCTAGGAATGATGGCGTATGCCTGCAATCTTAGGTACTTGGTAGGTACAGAATGGTCATGGTTAGAGGCCAGCACAGGCAAAATGATGAAAAGATCCCATTTCAACCAATAAAAGCTTTGTGTGATGGTGAGTGCCTGTTATCCTTGGTACACAGGGAAAGCTAAATAGGAGGATTGTGGGCCTGCTTTGGCAAAAACGCAAGATCTTAGCTTTTGTCAAGATCCAACCCCCCTTTATGATAAAAGCTAGGAATCTATGGAGCATTCCTCAATATAACAAGGGCTGTGTTTGACAAACCTACAGTCAGCATTCTATTTAACGGTAAAAATCTGAAACTATTTCCTCTAAAATCAGGAATGAGACAAGGATGTCCACTCTCTCCACTCCGCTTCAGTGTAGTACTGGAATTCTTAACAAGAGCATTAAGGCAAGAGAAAAACATAAAGGGGATCCTAATAGGAAAAGAAGAAGCAAAACTATCCCTCTCTGCAGAAGACATGATCCTGCATTTAAAGAACTCCATAAGTCCCTTTCCCAAGTCATTAGAACTGATCCTAAACTTTGGCAAAGTAGCAGGGTATAAAATCAACCCACAAAAATCAGTAGCTTTTCAGCATGTTAACAATGAAGAGATGGAGACTGAAATCCAGAAAGCAACCCCATTTTTAACAGCCTAAAAAATATCTAGTAATTAACAACCAAAATATGTGAAGGGCCTCTATTGTGAAAACTTAAAGATCTGAAAAAGGAAATTGAAGAAGATTTAAGGAAATAGAATGGCCTTCTATGCTCTTGGATTGGAAAAATTAACATCATGAAAATGACAATACTTCCCCAGGCAACTTACGGGTTCAAAGCAATACCCATCAAAATCCCCAAAACATTATTCAGTGAAGTAGAGAAAGCAATCCAAAAATTCATATGGAATAATAATAAAACCAATAGCAAAACCAATATTTATTAAGAAGAACAGTGTTAAAGAAATATCAAAAATAAATAAAAAATAAAAAAAGAAATATCAACTTTAAACTCTGTTACAAACTCATAGTAATAAAAATAGCTTTTACTGGTAAAAGAATAGGCCTGAGGACAAATGGATCAGAATAGAAAACCCAGAAATAAACCCACGAACTTATAGACATCTAATATTTGATAAGGGAATCAAAAACACAGGTTGGAAGAAAAACAGCCTCTTCTGTAAATTCTGCTGGCAAAATTGGCTATACAGGTGCAGAAAACTGAAGCTAGGTCTTTATATATCATCTTGCACCAGAATCAATTCAAAGTGGATCAAAGACCTCAATATAAGGCCAGAAACTATGAAAATATTACAGGAAGGGGTGGGAGAAACACTAGGGCTCCTAGGTACAGGTAGAAACTTCCTAAGTGAAAATCCAGACTCACAGCAAACTAAAGAAAGACTTTATGAGCAGGATTGCATCAAACTTAGAGGTTTTTTCATGGCAAAGGACATAGCTAACAAGATAAATAGAAAGCCCACAGAATGTGAGAAGATTTTCACCAGCTATGCATCAGACAATGGCCTAATATCCAAAATATACCTATAGCTCAAAATATCACCCCCCCAAATAAACTCTCAAAAACTCAACAACCCAATTAATAAATGTGCTAATGATTTAAAGAAAGACTTCTCAGAAAAAATAAGAATGGCCAGTAGACACATGAAGAAATATTCAACATCTCTAGCCATAAAGGAAATGCAGATTAAGACAACATTGAGATTCCATCTCACTCTAGTTAGAATAAAGAAAACTAACAATAACAAATGCTAGCATAGATTTGATCAAAAAAGGAACTCTATTATACTGTTAGTGGGAATGTAAACTTGTTCAATCACTCTGAAAAGAGTATGGAAGTAATGCAAAAAACTAAACATAGGCTTCCCAATGACCTAGCAACCCCACTCCTGGGCATGTGTCTAATAGGACATAAACAAGGCCACACTAAATCTACCAGCACAACCATGTTCATTGCAGCGTTATTTACCATAGCCATAATATGGAATCAACCCAGATGCCCCTCAGTGGATCAGTACATGAATGGATCAAGAAAATGTGGTATATATACACAATGGAATTCTATGATAGTGTGCCATTCATAAGGAAACGGAAAGAGTTGGGAAAAAATTATATTAAGCAAGGTAAGCCAGACCCACAGAAACATAGTGTGTATGTTTTCCTCCATTTGTGGTAGTTAGAATGTGCCATAGGATGGTAAACACACACACACACACACATACACACACACATGCACACACACACACTGGCACATGATAAATTACATAGGTGACTAGGTATGCACACAAAATGAGATCAGAGAAGGATATTCTTAGGAGAGGAACACAAAGGCGCAATACCTACGTGCATCTGAGCATATAAGATAATATTTATCAAAATGAATTCCAGAAAATAGGAATAAGAGGATTTTTTCTTTGTTGCTGTTTTTTTGTCTTGTTTGTTCCTTTATCTTTGGGATGGTAAGGAGGAGCACAGAAATGATGGGACAAAGGGTGAGCAATGCAGCAGTGTACACGTGTACACACTAGACACTGTTGAAAATGGACTATGCAACTTGTGGGTGGGATGGGAGGGAAGAACTATGAGAGAGTAAAGGAAGGGGTGACATTGTTTAAAAACAAATAAACTTGTGTCTGGTTTAAGTAACTGTAACCTCTTTGTATATTCACCTTTATAATAACAATAAAAGTGGGTGAAGAAAATAAAAATAAAGTAAAAAGGGCTGGGACATAGCTCAAGTAGTAGAGTCCCTACTTCACAAGCATGAGCCACTGATTCTGGCCATGAAACACCAAGAAAAAGAAAAGAATATAGAAATTCACCAAAATATTAACATTGAATTCTCCCTGTCTCCTTCTTAGTTTTAGGTAAAGGTTCTTACTAAAGAGGATAAATAGCTGGGACAGGCAATGTGAACATTCTTTTTCTTCTTATGCTTATGATTGAAGGAAGTCAATGTTCAGCAAATTAAACAGGTAAATACGATTTTAAGGAGAATGTTTAAACTGCTTAGTAGAATGGCTTTCATAACTCCTATAAGTAACTGTTAGCACCATAATTTACATACAAATAATGAATACACTAATTGAAAAATATTTCTCTCCTTGTCATTAAAAGAAGTCCCCTCAGGCCTTCCAAGAGACAGCTTGTTATTCTGACTGCAGTTACTATATATACTCAGGTACATTCATTTATAAATATTTACATTTTATGCATTTTTGCTAATGGAGGTAGGCCTTCTGCACTTATGAATGTGTGTTTGTGAGATTGTAAACATTGTACAAATTTCCAAAGAAATTTAAACTTCACTGTCCTTGCAAAATAATGTAAGCAGTGTCATCTTCCACATGTACCTAGTTATTCATTGCCAGGATGTGTTGTGGAAACGAATTGCAATACTGCTGCTTTGGGTTGTAATTTCAATTATTGCTGATAATCCTAGACTCTCAGGGTGGAACCAATCTCCTTTGGCTCTTGGGCCTGTGGGACTTATTAACCTACATGGCTAATTTACATTGGTATCCTTGAGATTACTGATTGCTTCTGAATTATTCATCACTTTTTTAAGGGATACAATTGTTTCCTTGAAAACATCAAGCATGAAGCAGTTGGTACACTCAAGTATAACAGATACAAGTAAACTTGGGAAAACTCGAGGGCAGGCACCTGTTGGGCAGGGACTATGGCAGGCAGTGTCTGTCATTTCCTTTCCGTATGACTGTGGCTAAAACTCCATGAGTGCTAATAAATTTATATATTAAACTTGATTACTGAAATTCTACGTGGAATGTTATTAAGGGAGTCAGAGTGACAGGTTTTAGAGATGGCACAAAAGTGCTTGAGTAATGGAAATGTTTGAGTGATTTAGGTGAAATCAATGTGGGAAAATAAGTCAAAGCAGAGAAGCATAAGATACTGTCCGTTTATGCACAAATCATGTATTCATCATTCCAGGATGTATCTTTTAAAACTTGGTCAAAACATACTAGGCTGGCTTGAACAGATGAGAGAATAAAAAACAAAATTGTTATTCATTTCATTTGCATTAAAATTCACTCAAATTTTACTCAAGCCTCTTCTTGTTAATGAGTTCTCCTTGGTTGTAATTAGAGAAGTCTTTCTCTAGCTTCATTTATTTCCCCTAAAACAGAGATTGTGTCAAACACGTTTAAAAAAATATTCTCATCAATGTGGAATCTGGACATCTGTATCTTTCACTTAGTTTTTTTGTCATTTCTTTTTCAGCTCCATGCTTCCACCTTTCTAAAATTTTCTACCATCCCTCCTTATTTAGAATAAATGAATTGCCATTTAGTTAAGTTTCAGGCAATTGGAGACATTTTAGAGGCCGTAATCTTTTACTTATTTGTTTGTTTGTAGTACTGGAGTTGGAACTCATAACCTTGTGCTTACAGAGTCACACCTCCAAGCTATCTGGCTATGGTTATTTTTTTAAAACAAGTTGTTTATTGTGAAAATACTGTACAGAGGGGTTACAGTTACATGAGCAAGGTAATGAGTACATTTCTTATCAAGCATTGCAGCCTCCTCCTTTGTTTCCCCTTCCCATCCCTTCCCATCCTCCGCCCGGCCCCCCATCCTCCCCACCTAACTCCCCCACCCCCCCAACCCTCCACCTCGCCTAAATTGTAAAGTTTGTTTTTCAACATAGTGTCTTGTACATCTAATTGTTGCAATGGGTCATCCTGAATACCTGTTTAAACATTTTGTTTTTTTCCCTTCCCCTCCTCAAATTATACCAACATCAAATACAGTGAAAACAGCAGTTATACTGTGGGGGAGGGACATACAAAGCAACAAAAAAATTAGATGATACCTTATAAATACATTGGAAACAATAGCAAGAAAGAAAAAAACATTTGTGTTCCTATGTTGGGGTTCACTTTGCTTAGCCTCATCATACCTGGTCATATGTACATAGCTTTTGATCTTTTCTACTTGTCCCAGACATATAGTAGTTATTGCAAATATGGGAAACCATGGAACCTATGTTTCTTTGGGCGAGACATAGAATTCCATTGTGTGTGTGTGTGTGTATCACATTTTCTTGATCCATTTATCTACTGAGGGGCATCTGGGTTGGTTCCATATGTTAGCTATGGTAAGTAATGCTGCAGTAAACATAATTGTGCTGGTAGCTTTAGTATGGTCTTGTTTGTGATCATTTGGGAAAATGCCCAAAAGTGGGATCATTGTGTCATAGGGGAGCTCTATGTGGAGTGTTTTGAGGAACTTCCATACTACTTTCCAAAGTAGTTGAACAAGTTTTCATTCCCACCAACAATGCACTAGGGTTCCCTTCTGTCCACATCCCCTCCAGCATCTGTTGTTATTAGAGTTCTTGATTTTAGCCATTCTAACTGGGGTGAGGTGGTATCTCAGCGTTGTTTTGATTTGCATTTCTTTTATGACTAGAGAGGTTGAGCATTTCTTCATGTGTCTATTGGCCATTCTTATTTCTTCTTCAGAGAAGTTTCTCTTCAAGTCTTTTAGTGCACTTATTTATTGGGCAGTTGTTTCTTTGAGGATTTGTTGTTGGGGGATTTAATTTTTAATTTTCCAGGTATATTTTAGATATTTGACCCTTGTCTGTTTTGTGGCTAGTGAAGATCTTCTCCCAATCCATGGGCTTTCTATTGATCTTGCTAGCTATGTCCTTTGCCATACAGAAGCTCTGCAATTTCATGCAATCCCATTTGTCCAACCTTTCTTTGATTTGTTGTGTTTCTGGGTCTCTATTAAGAGACCTAAGGTGCCAAGGAGACCTAGGGTTTCTCCTATTCCATCCTGTAATGTTTTCAGAGTGTCTGCTTTGACTTCGAGGTCTTTGATCCATTTGGAGTTGATTCTGGTGCAGGGTGATATATAAGGATCTAGCTTTAGTTTTCTACAGGTGATTTTTGAGATAAAGTCATCTCCTTTCTTTTTATCTCTCTTTTCTTTCACTGTGTTTCTTTCTTTGGCTCAAGGAGAAATCATTAACAGAGCAACCAAGAGCTTGAGTAAAATTTTAGAGAAATTTTTAACATGGATAAGGTGAGAAAAATTTCTCTCTCTCTCCCTTTCCCCCTCTCTCTTATCTCAATATTCCCTGGCCTGACCATAATTAAAAGAATCAATCTTGATCATTAATTTCTGTAAAGGTCTTCCCTTCCCTTCCCTTCCCTCCCCTTCCCCTTCCCCTTCCCTTCCTGTCCTTCACTTCCTTTCCCCTTACCTCCTCTTATTTCTTTCCCCTTCATTTTCCCCTTCTCTCTTCTTCATTCTTCATTCCCCTTTTTATTTCCATTTCCTTTCCCTTTCTTTTTCCTGTCCCCTCTTTTCTTCCTTTTATATACTTTTACCCACCTGTATCCCTCTACATCTGCCATCATAGAGGTGATGGAGAAAAGTCTAATTTTCTTGCCTGCAGTCAGCCTTAGACTTCTTTCCATTTACTTGTGCTTCCTGCATAGCTGGGATTACAGATGTGGATGACCACAATAGGCCTTGTTCTGTTCATCTTATAACAGTTTAACATTAAATGCTACTTCTGTAGGAATGCTTTCAGTGCGGCTGATTTTCTACTTTTAACAAAAGGATGAGTTGAAAACTCCAAGAAATATAGAAGGGTGCAAGTATCAGTTAAATTACAATTAAGTTTTCTAATGTATTTATAAAGCCCAAATTAAAACAGTTAATAGATCCTAGCACCTCCTCTAAAATGATTGGTACAATTATTATTAATAACATGATGCTAGATTCTCAGCTCTTTGCATACACACATGTGCAGAGTGAATAGAAATGTATATAAACTCCACTATAGTATTTAAATATTGATTTCTGTCATAGCTAACAGGCTGAATAATCATTTTCTTGCAGCTGAACATGAAGACAAAATGATGAAAAAATTGAATTCTTTTTAGCAAGCTGAGATTAATAATCGAGCATTAAGAAGAACACGAAGACATGTTCAAGAAAACAGCATGAAGTCTAACCAGCCCAGACTCTGACTGCTGGTGACATAATAATCTTCTGATAATCTTCCAAGTCCCATCCCCACCTGCAGAAATGACTCCTCCTCCTACTTTAGTCTCTGTGTTGTTCCAGCCAGCAAGAAACCTCTATGACTTCTTGATACAATAGGTTTTATCCTGTTTATTCTCTATAAGAGGTCACAAATATGGCAAAGGATTATGAATCTTTCAGTCAGAACAGAATATCCACCCATGGCTGGGCATTTTTTTCAAGGGATTATTGATTTGTACAGTGACGTTTGTCCTCAGTAAGATAAATACCAATTTTCAATGGCATATTACTTTGTAATTATAAGCCAACCCCCCTGGGTCTTTTGAAAACTAATAATGTGTACTGTTTTGGAAAGCTTGTCTTTCTCCGGATGACACCACTATAGACAAAAATGAGATCTTGAAGAAACAAATTTACCAAAATAATCGGCTAATTTCAAAGTCGAAATAGCTTTTGATTAGCTTTAAAGTTAACCATTAGTTTTCTTTAGCATTGGAAACTAACTTTTTATTATGGTAGTTCACATACTACTCTAAAGCTAGCTTTTTGAATCTTTGTTGCAGTTGAACTAGTAAATTGTTTTATTCTTTGAAAACAGAAAATGTTCCTTATCTTTGTCAAGCCAAAATTCTTTTCTCTGTGACTCTTGAAAGATGTCCTCTCATTCTGTTGTACTTTTAAATTTGTTGTTAGTGATCAGATTTGAACTCAGGGCCTTGAACCACAACTTTAATTCTGCTTTTTGCTAGTTATTTTTGAGATAAGGTCTTGCAAAACTCTTTGGCCTACCTGAGCCTCAGACTGAGGTCCTTTCTCTCAGCAGCCTCCTCAGCAGCAGTTACTCAGGTGTGAGCAACTTTTAAGTCATAAGTTGAAAAGAAAAGTTTTGTTCTTTTCCTTATCTCAAAGCCTGCTATCCTCATTTCCCATTTGATGAAGAGGTACTACATTCTTAGAAACCACACCTTATAAAACCAACAGCATCCCTGAAGACATGCTTGACCATAGTCGCACCCACAGTGTCAGGGATCCCACTGGATCTTTCATTTAGGTTTATGGGCCAAATGGTGGTTATTTGACTAGCAAACTCTAGGAGTAAACATATCTACTCTGCTTCTTCATGTTTTGTTTTGTACTGTCTTACCACTGACCAATTGCTGAAATTCCTGCCCCCACCCCCCCACAGGTTTCCTAAAACTTATTCTCTTTAGAATTCTTAGACCTGGTACACAATTGGTATTTTCAAATGTATTAATTCATCTATGAAGTTTACATATATGTCTGTACAGCAGCAAAACTCTTTTTATAGCTGATGTTGCCTGAAGTACATGTTCTCAACACCTCTCAGCCACCCTATCTCAGCTTCATTATCTGTTTGGCTACTCATTCCTTCTTTTGGGCCTGAAAGATCAGAGCTGAAGATGGTTTTCTTCCATATTTGATTTGTTTCCTGTTTGCTCAATTTTTGGAATTTTCCAAGATTTCAATAACAGTTCTTTCTTTCTTTGTATTTGTACTTTTCAAACTGTTCTCTTAGAGTAATTTTCTAGTACCATGTCTTACAACTCTTTAAATGTCTCTCGGATTTGGAATTGAGCCTGTCCCTAAGGTCCAGCACTGCTGGAGAACAGGAAATAAATAATAAACTTTGAAATCCGCCTTTCTTCCTAACTTTAATCCATCTTAGTCACAACATTTCAATTATAGGCCTTTCTTATTATTTTGCCAATGTAACTATAACTATAGTTTACTAATGTAGAAATAGCATAAAAATACTAGAAGAAAAGGAATATTCACTTTTATTCTCACTAAGTAGAAAAAATATTAATGTGTTATACAGTGACATTATGCTCATTTGGGGGTCATTTTTGTGTATAATTTATAAATCTTTTTCTATTTTATAAACCACAAACATTTTTCTTTTTCAATAGGTATCTTGCCATCATTTTAATGGCTATACAATTGCCCATAATTTAATTATCCAGCATCTATGGAATATTGCAAGATGGTAAGCAAAGCCTTGCTCACACCTTTATTTTCCCCACAATTGTTATTTCGAGAAATGAAAGTGTGGATTCAAGAAGCCTGGGGCATCTAACAGATCTGGCCAGTCAGAATTGCTCGAGGCTGTCTGGGCTCTGTGCATCCATTGAGTATTCATTATGTTCTTAGTGGGAACATAAACTAGTGCAACCATTATGATTGGCAGGAGGCTCTTCAAATCCCTAAACATAGATATACCTTATGGGTCACTCTACCATGACACTCTTGAGTATATACTTAAAGAAGCTACTTCAATATACAAGAAAGAGACCCAAATACCCATGCTAATTTTATTCCGGTCACAATATTCAGAATATAGAAGCAGCCAAGGTGCCCACCAAGTGATTAACAGATAAAGAAAATATGGTATAGAAATACCATCGCACTATTACTCACTCATAAAGAAAAATGAAATGATGTCACTTTCAGGAAAATGAATGGAACTAGAGATCATTATGAGCAAGAAGCCAAGTTTAAAAATAACTAAATATGACATGTCTTTGATCATCTGTGAAGTATAGTCCTAAAATGATGATGAAGATAATAATGAGACATGAATATAAAAGGGAAATTGTCCAGGATTCATCAATGAAGAAATGGATACTGAAAGATGAAGAGGATGGAAGGATATTGTATGTAGATATATATATATATATAACTATACATAAATATACAGATGTATATAAGTACATATTTATGTATATATATGCACACATACCTTTATACATGTGTAAATGCATCATGTATACATTTTACATACACTTATATATAGAGAGAGAAAAAGAGTGAGAAACAATATAATGAAGCCCACCAAATGCTTTTTTGAAAAAAAGGGAGGAGCGAAGAGAAGAATGAGAATATAAAGGAAGGGTGAAGCTGTTCAAAAGCACTCTGGGCACATGTATGGAATTTTCACAATAAAACCCTTTGTATCACTAATGCACGTTCATTCAAAAATCAAACAAAATAATTTATTCTTGCGTGTCAAGCCCTGGATGTTTGTTTTCCTAGTCTTTCTGCTCTCCAGTCTATGTTCCATTCTACTAAAACCTTAACCTTTATTTGCATCTGTGATTTCGCTGCAAAAAAGCCTCCTAAATCCACTGAGGACTCATGGCTACCCCCGAGGGAAAGCTCTACCCTTGTTTCACGAGCATTCATATATGCACGCTCATGCGCACACACGCGCCCACATCCTAGCCCTCATTTCCAATTATGGTTCCACTACTCTCCCCTGTGGCTCTTGCAAACCCTTCCAGGATCCTGTCCTGTCCTCCCGGCACCCCATAGTCCACTCTGACTCTGTAGTGTTGTGTTCTCACCCAGCACTCTATCAGAGGCCGAAATGCCATTCTCCCAAGCAAGCTCTGTCCCAGTGGCATCATTTCTTCGCCAACTCTGATTTGTGCTGTCTTTGCCACTGCTTTCCTATGAAACTAACTGCCACTTAGTATGATTCTGGAAGATCCTTAATCAGGAACCTTAGATTCTGACAGCATTTGATCAGGTCTTCAGTCCTTTCTACTTCTCACTCTCCTGAACAGAACATGATGCACTCTGTTTTTATAGTTCGTAAATAATCCGGTGATTATTGAGAATATACTATGTGCAAGTCACTGTTGTAGGAAGACATTGATGACTAAGGTAGTTACATCTCTGTTCTCAAGATGCAGACAATATAAGAGTCTACAAAGTTTTAGTTTCTCAGATCTATTCATTTGACACACTTTAATAGCCATGTTTTCCCCCAAAGACTGTTATGTGATGCCATTCCATTCTTTTACTCAAAAATGAAGAACTTCATTCACAAATCGATGATAACCTGAAACCTTAATAAATAAGCACAGCACAGCCCATCACTTACAGAATTTGTCTTATCTGGCTTATTCAGTGTAATAAATTAAGTTCAAAGAATTGCATGGATGATGGAGCCCAGTTTCACAGAGAGTGTCTCACTGACAATTCTTTAAAAAATATATTTATGTTTAAGTAGTTGAATAAAATGAATCTTGATCAACATCACCCTTTCAATATTCTTACCCATCCCTCTCACCATACCCCTTCCCTCACTCTTCTTAAATTCAGAAGGTTATGCTTGAATTTTGACTGCATTTCCCCCTACTTCTTCTCTTCATTCATCTCCATTAACAATTCTGTGGCTGGCCAAGGTAAGGGTAAGTACATTTTAAAGAAAACAACACCCCATATCTTCTTATATGCAAAGTCTTTAGGATTACATAGATTCATGGAACAAAAGTAAACAGCCACCATGCAAAAATATATAAAAGATTTACACACTAAATCCCCCATAAGAGCAATGCAAATGTGAGGACCTTTATTTCTGATCCCCACCAAACTGTAATGAATCCAGTTTGGTGTGTGTTTCAGCTCTGAAAAATCCTTGGAAGAAATTGGAAGTTTCCAGGTTTCTATGGGTATCATTAGATTTTTGTTTTGTGCTGTGAAATGCATAATTTGTGATGAGTTTAAATCTAATCTTTAAGGATGTTCTTAATGAAAGTGTAAATTCTGAAGTCTTTTTGGGTTGTTGTTTTGTTCTTTTGGGTTTTTTTTTTTTGAAGACTATGAACATGTTAACTTCATGCTTCATTTGAGACAAATTCAGAGAAAGAAAATTATAATCTTATAAATAAGATTAGGCAATTAGTTATATAAATGATAAATATAAATTTTTTGGGCTAACCTAATAATAAACTTAAGTCTAAGAGATTGTGGGGGAACACCACACTGGTAATAATAGAAGAAAAAAAAGCACAAAGATGATTTATTAACAAGTGTTCAGGGCTTAATGAAACAGTTCCTTGGATATAATAAGATCATTTTTATTTTGTCTATTCTTTGCATTTACTTTGAAAATTTAGGAAAATTAATTAAGGAAAAAGATGAGGAACAAAGTGATTAATGAATATGACCGTCTGCTTTGAAGTTGGTACCTTTCCCTTTCTGGGTAAATTATTGAAATAAAAATGTGAGTCTATTTTTTCCAGTGACTGTCCCCAATTCCCATGAGAGACAGATGAGACAGTGAAACTCTACCAGATCTTAATAAAGGATGAACTTCATAGAAACATTTGCATCTTTGGCAAGATTTCATAAAATATGGTTTGGTGCCACAGATTCATGGTATTGTAGATGCAATTTCTCCACTCTTTACAGAATTAAAAGGCAGGAAAATTTTTTTTTGTAGACATAGCAAGTTTATTTGAATGAGAAAGGTAGCTGAGAAAGGAAAGTAGTCAAGAGGGCCTTAAAGAAGAGTCTAGTAAGTTCTGGGAAGGTGGTTGTTATAATAACAGGGATTCTCCCATATCTCCTTCCCTGAGCATTGTGCTGATTGCTTGGTAGCTTATAATTGCACCATCCTGGCTGTTTTCATTGGCTGACTGGGCCCCTGGAGCATAATGAGAAGAAGCAAAACCTCGCAGCGTTTGAGCATTTGAGCAGGGACTCACAGCATTATGGGAAGACAACGTATTTGATCAGGAGCCCAAGGCCCAATGGGAATGAGAAGCATCATGATGGGCCGCATGTTTTCTGCCATATGTCAGATCCTACTGTTTACCCATATCTATCTAATAGTTCCTCTCTCTTACCTGGAGGGATTTAAGGAATATAGAATTCTTTATTGCATGGCTTTATGAAGTGGCGTATGTTACTTTTGTTACAAGCTAGTTCCTTTCTTAGGGTTTAGAAAAGGAGTTATGAGGAAGTGGCACTGTGGCTCAAGTGGTAGAGCGCTTGCCTTGAGCTGAAGAGCTGAGGGACAGCGCCCAGGCCCAGAGTTCAAGCCCCATGACCCACCAAAAAAAAAAAAAAAAAAACTGAGGGACAGCGCCCAGGCCCAGAGTTCAAGCCCCATGACCCACCAAAAAAAAAAAAAAGAAAAGGAGTTATGGCTTTCTCTGGGTTCAGGAAGAAAGACTTGGAAGAGACAGGATTGGGAAGGCAGTGGCTAGAATCTCCGATAGATACACACTCAATCCCTGCTAGCAGCACCATATTCTATGCACTTAGCCTGGATACTATCTAGCTGTGAGCAGTTAAGTGATAGGATTGAAAGACAGGCTTTCTGTTACCTTCCAAATCACTGAAAATAATTCCAGTAGCCCTCTGATTGGACTAGAACTATTTCTCACAGAGTTGCATTGACCTAATTCTCTAGAGTCATTTTCTGACAGCTGTACAATTTGCTCGTATTTAATTGGGCTGGAGAGATAAAAGGAATGGAGTTATATATTTAGAATTGTATCCACCTTGAGAAGCACTCTTTCCTGCAAGTGTGGAACTAAGGTCAGCTTCAGATTGACCATTGGAAAGTGATCCAAACTCTTCTAATAGTTTTTGAACATATTATCTGCAAACTTAAGGCCCTAAATAACCAGACACTACAATTCCATAAGTTATTCTCATTTATTTGAGAAAGCAAGATGAGCATCTTACCTTATCTGTGTTCGACACAATAAAATAGCAAATTCTTTATTACAAGTTGAAGTTAAGAAGGCTTCTTTGATTTAGAAGGAAAGTGGAAAGATCAAGATCAACTAGCAGAATATCCACTGAGTCTTCATATGCTGGTGGTTGGAGAACAATTAGGAAATACCACAAAAAAAGGAAAAAATTAGTCTATACTACCATTCTAGTAATCTAGTGCTTCATAAAAAATTCAAAATCTGGACTTGGCTCTGTGGCTCAGGTGGTAGAGTGCTCACCTTGAGCTGAAGAGCTGAGGGACAGCGCCCAGGCCCAGAGTTCAAGAACCACAACCAACCAAAAAAAAATTTCAAAATCTAGTACTTAAAAATATCCTGCTTCTTCTTTTCTTTGGGGTGGGGTTGTCTTTGAAGTCAATCCCCTTGCTCTCTCTGCTGGTATTCTCCTACTTGAACCGTATCTCCAGTTGGGTGCTAGTGGTTCATGCCTCTGGACTGTAGCTACTCAAAATCCAGCTTGGACAGAATAATTCCACGGGAGTTCATTCCCAATTAACCATCAAAATGCTAGCCTGGAGGCATGGCTCAAGTGGTAGAGTCCCAGCTATGAGCAGGGAAGCCCAACAAACACAAGACCCTGAGTTCAAGCCATGTTACTGACACACGTGCACACACAAATATACTAATAAAACTCATGGCCCTATCCATTGACTTAGACCAGGTGGGTGGTCTCCATTGAGGTCATACATGGGGTTGCAGTGAGTTGGCTGTTAGGGCTTGTGTTACGCACAAAATCTACTGGGAAGATAGCCAAGATGGCCTTTGTAAGTCTGGCATGTATGATGCTCCTACCAGGACAGCTGAGATAGAATTAGGTGAGCTGGCTTCTCTCTCAATCCACATAGTATGTTTACATGACTAACTTAGGTTTCTTCAAAGCATGGAAATTTCAGTACATGGTGACTGGCTTTTCCACAGTGAGTATTTCCAGGGACCCAGGTGGCAACTGAAATGCTTCATGTTTGTGGGCATCATTTCCACTGCCTTCTCCACTCAGGGCAAGCTTAACTTGCTCAAGTGCAGTTATTACTCTCCCTGCTGATGTGAGGAACAGCAGTAGTTTATAGGAAGACAGGGAACTTGTTGTGCTATCAAAACCATGATTGCCCCTCTTCAGAGAGCACCTACCTCACTATGGATGAAAATCTCCATTCTTTCCAGTTTCTAGGTAAAAATCAACATACGTATGCTCAAGACAACTGGAGTTGTTCCTGTGTGTGACTTAGCTTTATATGTAATTGCTTTCAATTCTGTCTGTCTGTCTGTCTGTCTCTTCCTCTCTCCTTCCTGGTACTGGGTCTTTAACTCAGGATTTTATGCTCTTACTTGGCCTTTTTATTCACCCCCATGATGTTGTATCACTTGAGCCACATATCCTCCAGTGTGGCATTTTTCTAGAATCTTGAGGACTTATTAAAAAAATTTCTTTCTTTCTTTCTTTCTCTCTCTTTCTTTCTTTCTTTGTTTCTTTCTCTCTTTCTTTTCTCTCTCTCCCTCCCTCTTTCTATTTCTTTTTCTTTCTCTCTCTCCCTCCCTCTCTCTCTCCCTCCTTCCCACTCTCTTTCTTTCTTTCTTTCTTTCTTTCTTTCTTTCTTTCTTTCTTTTTCTTTCTCTCTCTCCCTTCCTTCCTTCTTTCCTTCCCTTCTTTCTCTCTCTTTCTTTCCTTCCTTCTTTCTTTCTTTCCTTCTCCCCCCTCTCTCTTTCTCTCTCTGTCTTTCTTTCTGTCCGTGGGTAGCTTTGAACTACAGTCCTCAGTCCTCAGTAGCTAGGAGTACAGGCAATAACCATTAGTACTTAGCATGTGCAATTTTTGAAAAATATCAGCTTAGTTTTGTTGAACTAAGTAAAAATTATAGGTAGCAGGAATTGTTTGGGAACAGTAAGCAGCATTGTCTGCTATAGGTCTTTCCTGTGGATTAGGCATGTGGAGAAACAGTTTCCAAAGTCTCTCCATTTAATCCTTTCCAAACACTAATAGGATTTCTGTGAACATATGCAGTATAACAAAATCAATGGAGACTATATGAGGCCTCCAGGATCATATAACAAGTAACAGAGTGGAGAATCACAAGCTCATCAGATATTTACTTAAGACCTGTTATTTGCAATGAGACTACTAGAATGATAAAAAACAATTGGTGTCCTCCAATGGTTATAGTATATGTATGTGTGTGTGTGTGTGTGTGTGTGTGTGTTTAGATAAATAAATTAACCATCACCCTGTGGGTGTTGAGACAGTTTGTGTAAATGTGTACCAATTCATCATGGCAGAAAACAGGCAATTATCTGGAGTAAGAGTGGATATGTAAAAGTTTCTCTGTAAAGCCTTCCCAGTACCCCTAACAGGATGGACCCACTGAAGCCCACATGGAAATATGTAGAAAATGCACTTCAGTCCAAGGAACAGCACTACAGAGGTATCAACTCATCATGGGAAAGAATGTTCCTTTCCATGTCATGCTTTCTACTGTTAATTGGGAATCAGAGTAGATAGAAGATGCTATGATCCTAGACCAATTTATAAATGAACTTTTGACCCTTTGGTGGAATTTCTGCTTCCAGACTATGTTAAAGACAATCTTCCTTCTGTTCAGAGAAATTCAAAGAAAAAATGTCTTTGCTAGACAGACTAGACAGCCCTGGAAAGGTACAAAATGTTATCATTTCTCCTATGAAGTAGATTTTCTTGAAAAATTTATTTCTGATTTTTTCCTGTTCATTTCAGAGACATTTGACCAATGTATGGTTATAGAATAGGAAAAGAGGTAACAGAGAGATGTGAATTCATTTAGGAAAAAAACCCAAAACATATTTTCAATCAAGATATTATCAAGAGCATTAAATTCACCTTCAGCAGGGCTTAAAAGACAATTATATTTTTGCATATGAAGTAATACTTATCTGATAACTATCGATTAGTAAAACAGGTTACTGTAAAGAACAATAGCTTTTTCTTTTCACTTTTTTAAATTTTTCCTTGGGGAAAAAATTTTTTTTTTTTTTTTTTTTTTTTTTTTGTTTTTTTTTTTTTCGGGTTATTGCTTTTTAAAGGCTTTGCTTTTTCTTTTTCTTCTTTGCCGGCCTTTCTTGCTTTTTTTTTTGTCTTAACCCTTCTTGTGGATGGACCAAGAGTGTAGTGTATGTTTGTTGGTAGCTGAGATGTGAGGAGTTTGGTCTTTAAGCACAAACCAATCAAAGAATTAAACCATTTCAGAGAATGTGACAAATGATGGTTAGGTAAAGAGAGGAACAGAAAATAGACCCTCAGTCAATATTTCATATTACAATAAAAAATGTAATCCAGTTATTGATTGATTGGAAATCCATTTTTTATTCATTTTCATGCATTTATTTCTTTTCTTCCCTTTTTCATATTTTCCCTCTGCATTATTTTTCTCTTATTTTCTCCTCTCTCTCTTCTTTTTCTTTTCTTCTTTAAATGTTTTTTGCAATAATGGATTTGCATTTGGCTAATAAGCATCAACCCCCTTGTTTTTTTGGGGGGTGTTAACTGCCTACCAGTTAAAAAAGTAGAGGCATTATCAAATGGGTGCACAACTGGTTTCTTATACCCATTCATCTACATCATAGGTCCAGGTGAAATGGACACTGTAAATCCAAAAGGAGAATAAGTAGTCATGATGACGAGTAGAGAGAACATTGGAAGAAAGCAAGGAAGTATTCAATAGAGTTTCAAAACATTCTAACCTTATGGTCCTGTAAGTTATTTAAGAAAACATTCTTATATAAAAGAAATAGAGGTGTGGATTTGAAGAGATATATTCAGTTTCCTTCATTGGAAATGAAAATGATGTCTAATAAACTTTCTTTAAATTTATTACAAAACATTTTATTAGGAATGTCTTAAATGTGAACTTGGGAATTCTGTACCAGTTTATTATATAATTTAGAAAAGAATGATGAATTTCTTTGCAAAATGAAATTATAATCGTGCATTTGAATGATGAGCATTGTGTTACTCCCTAAACAAATAGGGAACTCACTTGAGTAATGATGGTAGAATAGATATTCCCTTCTCAAATGTGCTAAGAGACAATTAGCCTCCATCGAATATATCAAAAAAATCTAAAGGTGGAAACCAACTCTGTTGGTTAAGCAACCTGCCCCTGCAGAGCTTAATTCACTCTGAATTAGCTAGAGTTTGGAGTCAATGCTGTTGAGGATGGATATTCCCTGGTGGCTGTGTTCTGATCTCCTCTACTTAAATTCATGCCGATCCATGAGGGATCACATGCACAGAGACACAGAGGCATCCTCATTCAACACTGAGGCTCCACTGGAAACCAAAATATTAAAAAACACATTCATACTCTGGCCCCCATGAAGCTTTGATCCCATTGTGAAAACAAGACTTAAATTCAGAAATGATCAAGACCAAAATAGTAGACAACGAAGTGCTCAATGTGGCCTGCCTGGAAATGTTAAAATTCAAGGGAAGAGAAATTCACTCAGGCAAAGGGAGCTGAGCTACATGAATTCTAGAGGAATTCCTGGCTTCTTGATGAAAGTGCAATTGAATGAAAGGAGTAGGAGGAGACTTGATGAGGGAAAATTTCGATCTGAAATGTGCCCCGTGTGTACCTATATTGACAGCTTAGTCTCTAGCTCACTGTGCTTTCAGGGAGTGCTGGAAACTTCAGGAAGCAGAGCCTGATTGGAGGAAGTTGTTTGCTGAGGACAGCCCATTTGAGGTTTAGTTTAGGACCCTGGAGTTCCTAGGACCCAAGTCTCTGTGTTTCCATCAATATTGATTTCTATCTCATCGTTATAGTTATCTTAGGACAACTCCTTCACCAGTGCCTTGATGCCATTGCTGTCATTCTGAAGCTGTTGCTTCCTTAGCTGTACACTTCTATGTGCTCCGCAATCAGTGTTTCCTGCTCTGTGGACTTCCCTTTCCAAATCACAGCAATAACACAAACTCCCCTTGACCACAGGCACCCTTCTCTGTACCAGTCTTTGTGTGTTCTTTTACTCCAAAAATGTGTCAGCAAGGTTAATGCCATGCTGCTATCATTCCTTTCCTTCTTGACACACCTCCTTAACGGAGTATTATTGACATTCCACCAGTTCACTGAAACAGCACTTTGAACATCATGATGACCTCCTGTTACCAGATCAATAGCTATTGGTTGTTCCCATTGTTCCCAGATTTTCAGTGGATTTGGATACAGTGGGTCCATTCTATCTTCCCAAAACACTTTGATTTCTGGGTTTATGAAAAATCATATACTAGGTGATTCTGCTACTCTGGGCTTCCTGTTTCATTTTCTTTTCTGTCTCATTCTCCTGTCACTTTCTCTTAGGAACTGGCCCATAGTATCTTCCCAGTTAGTTGCATCTCATCTTAGAGCTGTTGGAGCTCTTGACCAGATTCCCTTCTCTTGCTTAGGCTTGGTGTCAGGTATGAGTACTTACCTGTGTGTTAAACGTCAAAGCCAGTTCTTTATTATTTACCTTTTTCTAACAACCAGTCCTAAGCAGCAACTTTAAGCATGTTGGATTATCCACTTCTTTCTCTAACTACCACCACTACAAATTCACTAATAACTCTCATCTTGCCTGTTTCTCAGGACAGGTCTGGTCTCTCAATCACCAATATCTGTGAGACAGTTGCATCATGGTGTAAAATAGAGGGTGTTACTCTACTGCTCCAGGTATTCTCAATGCGTTTTCAATGGCTCTCAGAATAGGAGCTGGGCTCCTGACCATGTTCTATGTCACTGCATTCTTTCCCAGGTCCCCAAGGTACTGCTTTTGTTTATCCTATTCCATTGGGGGTAGGAAGGGCTCTTCTCTGTAGCTTCAGCACTTCACCCATGGTCTTTGAACTGATGATGGAGTATTTCTGACACAAGCATGACTCACTCTTACAGAGATAGCAGCCTACGAGTTCCCACCTTGCCACACTTTGCCAGAGGATTGATTTTTGATTAGACCTCTCTCGTTTCAACTTCCCAATAAACCAATAAATGAGCCACCATTTCTCTCATTACTTATTTTTTTTCTTCAAATGATAGGTTAAACAAGGAGGAAGATTGAGAGGAAGAATATAAATCTTCCATCTGTTTTCATTTAGTGAATTTGTGCTGTTTGGAAGTGAAATTTAACAGAATTTTTGAGCCACAAGTCAATGGCTTCTCAAAAATAAAAGAGTATAATAGATGCCCATGTCCTCAGTTACAAAATAAAATAAATACAAGAATAAAAAGAGTATAATTAGATGTCAATTTCTTCAGTTCCCTTAGTAAACACAGTCTGAGGTCATTAGCTTACTTTGGAACATGAGATAGAAAAAGGAAAAATAACCTAAAAATATAAAGCCTAGAGCCTTTTTCCAAGTGTCAGAAAATGCTCATGTTAATCTGTTATATTTTCCATGCCTCTGAAGTGAGCCCATTGTAAAATTGTGAATTTACAAATGCTTCCTGTTAAGTAAATGGAAATGATGCTGGTTGTAACATTACAACATGTGTGTCCTCGTTTATTTTGATTTGCGGATTCACAGTTCTTTGATGTTAAGTCCTAGTTTTGGAGTGAGGCCAGAGGGTCTCCATAGCATGAATGATGTGGAATTTTTGCTTGGTGATTGAGGGGGTCCTTGTCTGATATATGGGTACAGTGTCTATAGTGAGAAGAGCTGTCATGCTTGATTGTCAGAGAGTAAGTTGGTTCCCAGGTGTCTTGTTGCACAAGCATTTGTGCCGTGCATGACAGTGGTCTGGCTCTGGACAACTCTTTCACAGACACAGTTATTTGACAAGTGCTCTCTCTGTACCTCCAGAATCATCAAGAGAGTTGTTTGTGATTTTTTACTCAGTAAAACAAGATGGAAGAGAAAAGGCATAGGATACACCAAGGAATCAAACTCTTTATGACACGTAAAACACTTTCTGATATATACCCACAGCACAGCTCATAGGTGCATAGGTGCATAAGAAAATTTTCTATCAAGCTCAAAAGCAAGACAAAGAAAAGCTTGGATATGAACCTTACATTTTCAGCAGCACCATTTTAAATCTCTCTTTTCTCTTCCAAGGAATAAGACAGAATAGTTTTTTTTTTTCATTCTGTTAGGCAGCTAGGGATTTGAGAATACAAAGCCAGGCCTCTCACAACAATCTCTGCTTATATCTTCTCACAGTTAAAAATTTCAATTTTACAAAATAACGAGAAATTATGTTTCTTTACAGCAAAGCTTTGAAGATTATCTCAAGGCTGATAAGGGTGAATGGCCTGGATTCCAAAGTTCTACATGATTCTTTAAGAGGTTTTTTCTTTCTTTTTTCCTTCCTTCCTTCCTTCTTTCCTTCCTTTCTTTTTTCTTTCTTTCTTTCTCCACACTTAAGAGTCAAAGGCAAGCCAGGTGCTGGTGGCTCATGCCTGTAATCCTAGCTGCTCAGGAGGCTGAGATCTGAGGATTGCAATTCAAAGCCAACCCAGGCAGGAAAGTCCCTGAGACTCTTATCTCCAATTAACCACCAGAAAACCAAAGGTGGCACTGTGGCTTAAGTTGTAGAGCACTTGACTTGAGCTGAAGAGCTCAGGGACAGAGCCCAGGCCCAGAGTTCAAGCCCCACAACCTGCCAAAAAAAAAAAAGAAGAAGAAGAAAAATCAAAGGAAAGGGTAACAGAGCTTGATAGGAAATGTACTCACTACCTTATTCATGTAACTGTAACTCTTCTGTACAGTATCTTTACAATAAAATATGTATATATGTATATATATAAAGAGTCAAATGCAGGGGAAATACATTTACAAAACATCTTTACTTAGTAAAGTCTAGTAACTATTTGCCATAACAACCTAATAAATCCTAGAATGGAGCTTAAAAGGTTTTGGTTTGCATTGGTGCAGTTTTTGGAAGTCAATCATCCTGATAAGATTTTAGGGCTTTCTTTTTCAATTTGAGTTATGAAAGATAAACATTGCTGTTGAATAGTTGGTGTCAAGAGCATTTATTTTACATTGATCCTTTGCTAAGTACCAGCTACTTTGTTTCTTCTGACAACAGAAAATAGTCCTGGCCTTGAACACACTCACAAGCAGTTTCCCATAGAAGAGAGCTCTTGCTGTATTGTTACAAGAAAGGAGGAAAAAACACATTGGGTCATTGGGAATGAAATTAATGGTTGTTGATTTGAAGCAAACCTAAGTTGATTTCAACATTTTAAAGAAGGTTAGGTGAAAGGATCTTTACAGATCTGTGGCTAAACAATGTTGCATGTCAAAAGAAGTCACCCAAAATATTAATAGGTGATGTAGGATATTCATATATAGTGAAATATGGTAAATAACTTGGTAAATAACAAATGGTTATTTGCAAATGGTAAAAGATTAACCAGAATGTACATTTCTATCAACAAGTAACAGATTATGGCTCAATAGATTATAAAAAACTCCAAAGGTTCTATCATTAAAGCTGATTCCCAAGAATATATAAATATCTAGCCAGGTATAGTGCTACATGTCTGCAATATCAGCAGCCAAGAGGCTGAGGCAGGAGGATTACAGATTTGATACCAACTGGGGCTACACAGGGAATTTCGTGCCAACCTGGAAGCTTGGGCTACATAGTGATACCCCGTTTTGAGAAAATCAAGTGCAGTAGTTCACTCCTGTAATCTCAGCTAATCAGGAGGCAGAGATGAGGAAGGTCATGGTTCAAGGCCAGCGCAAAAATGTTAGACTCCATCTCAATAAGTCATGCATGGTGGCAAAGTGTCTGTCATCCCATGTACGAAGGAGGCCATAGGTAAGAGGGTCACATGGTCTGAGACAGGTTCCTGGCAAAAAGATCAGATGCTATCAGAAAAATAATGAAAGCCAAAAAGAGTTGAGAAGGTGGCACAATTGGTAGAGCATGTGGCTAGCAAGAATGAATTTCTGATTTCAAAACCCAGTACCCCTTCCCCCCGAAAAGTGTTTAAATATTGTATGAGCACATTTTTATAACATCCTCAATTATAATAACCTCACAACCTATGAGACTGGATGGGACCCACACATTAAAAACGACATGGAGAAAACATTCGTTTTCCCAACAAGCATTTATGTAATGCCTTGTATTGGTTTGGGTAGAGAAGGTAGAAGAATCTCTCCTGTGTGTTGGGGCTTCCACATGCTCATCGTGGTTACTTCTGATGGGAAGAGACATTGTTCTATGCAATGCCCTGCCTTCCTTGCTCCTGGGGCTGTCCATGGATGCAGGTGTCCTGCTCACAGCCCCGTCATGGTAGAAGGACAGAGGAAACTGCTGCTCTGTGAGTAGAACTCTACTCGCTGGGAGAGCCACAACATCATCTTGAGGAACTGGGAGCCACTCTACAAGAATAGAAGTCACTGAGTGGATTGTTGGCTCTGAACTGCAAGACATTGCCCATTCTCATTAGCAGCACTTCCGTCTTTCCTGTGAGCCAATATGCTGATTTCTTCCAGTAAGGCAAGGCAGACACCAGAAAAGATTTTTAAGTTGTTGCCAAAGCACAGTGGAGTTCCTCTTTCTTAGATCCACTACTGGGATGAAGGAAGCCTTTTAGAAGGCTCCTGACTGAGATTTATGCTCGGTGCATTATCCTTCAGGACAATACCATAGAAGTCTTAGGTATCAAAGTAGCACGCCTGAAAGGATGCTGCAGCAGATAACAACCATCTCTTCTGGAAATGGGACTGGTGATCTACAGTTCTTTTGACATCAACCCAAGATTGATTTGTTTTTATGGCAGAATATCACAAAGCTGAAAGTCATTTTCATCATCATTGTAATCATTTTCATTTTGTAGAATTAGAAAGTGAAGTTTAGAGAGAGTAAAAAGGTAATCTGCTCAAGGTTGCATACTTAAATGAAGTTTCTGACTTTAAAAACTATGTCCTTTTTTGTTGTGATAGATCACTTATCATTTTAATTTAGCTAGCACCTGTCCCAGTTTCTCTTAATATTTGTTTTTTTTATAGGGGGGTAGATTTCCTCCCTTACAGCCTTTAGAGTGATGCTGCTCATTTCTCTTGATGAAAGTGGAATTAGAATTTTCTGTTTCTTCCTAATCTCTGCATACTTCTGTGATTCACATGTGATTTAATTATGGCCAATTGGCTATTGACTCAAGAATGAGGAGGAAGAAGCCATTTAATTAAGATCACAGCTAGCAGTGAAACTAGCAGTTTTAGGTCCTGGACCCAGACTCCAGGCAAAGTTTCCATTGAGAAACTATGTCAGGTCTGGACACTTGCCCAACACCCCAAATAAAGAAGTTGAATAATGGTGATGGGCAGAAGAAAGAGATTTATTAGAGGGTGCAAGCTACCCTGGGAAGAGGCAAAATAACATTTCCATCCATCCATCTTCAGCCATCTGTAGATAAAAATATGAGCTTTAGTACCTCCTCCTTTGTTTTTAACCTACTATCCTTCCCTTCCCCCCCCCACTTCCCCAGCTCCTCTACTGCTTGATAGGAAATATGCTCATTACCTTACTTATGTAATTGTAACCCCTCTGTACAGTATTTTTACAATAAAATATATACAAAAATATGAGCTTTAGATTTAAATAGAAAATGAAGGGAAGGGTGACAAAAGAAGAAAGTCATGCATAATGATTAAAGGTCAATATGGTCTGATGGATATCAAAGTATTCTAGAGAAGTAGTTGTCACTATAATCACTGGAGAGGAACAATCTGATCACAACACACAAGTTATTATTGCCTTATAGGTAGTCTGACTGGAAGAGGTTCTCCGTTCTTTCTTTGGAGGAAAGTTACCTCCATTCCTTCTGGAAAAACATGTTATTGATCAGTAATGTCCTTCCTAGATTTCAAGTTAGCTGAAAGGTGATTGACTCAGAGCAAAGATAGACATGAGATGGAGACCAGGATGCCAAGGCTTCCCCCCCCCCTGTTTTCAGTTAATTCCTGAGTCCTAAATAAGGAGTCAATGACTTTCAGCAAAAGTTGTTTGAGTACCTTCGGTCATCATGGCTGTCTGAATCCTGAATCTCTTTAATTTTCAAGATTTATTATTGTTTCTAAGCCTATTTTCTCAAATTCAGATCAGTCCTGTGATCCTTCCAATTACTCTGTAATACATTTTCTTCTGGGTAGGTAAATTCTTCTAGACAGGAGAACAGGAGAAGCAAAGGTTTATTAGGACACTGTTCAAGAAAGATGACAGGCAGCTAGGTAAAATAGCATAGTTCCCTAGGTGCAGCTGCTGTACCAATGTGGGGTTGAAGACAAGATTTCATGGGGTTAGTGAGAATTTTCTTGGTTGTCTAGCATTCTCTCTCTCTCTCTCTCTCTTTCTCTCTCTCTCTCTCTCTCTTCTCTCTTTGTGGACTTATTAGCTCTCTCTTTAATATTATGGCTCAGTTTACATGCCTCCATTCCATGTGGTCTTTGACCTTTCTTTACCTGCTATGTCTCCTTATATGGGGCTTTCTTCACATAATGCAAAGGTAGACTCTGTTCTTTGTAACTTAAGAGTATTGTATCTTATATCTTGTTATGATTGTATATAAGTAATAGGAATCCCATATTGACTTAGACAAAAGGACAACATATTATCTCCTTTAAAAGAAGGTAACAAGGTATCAAAGGTTTCTTTAATCCTGATAGAATGGCCCAAACCATTACTTTAAAAAAATGAGCATATATTGTTGTAAGGTAAATCATCCCAGAAGCCACATTTTAAACTATAGAATATTGGAGTCTTTATTATACAGTTAGTAGGCTGCAGGCCGCCAGTTGTTAGAAAGGCCTGAAGCATGCAAATACATGTAACACAGCTAGAAAATATGCTAAGGAGGAACAAAAACAATACCAACAAGCCAATTTAGCTCCAGTGAAGAGCTGAATTGGGACTCCATGATGACTGAAGATAAGCCAAGAGACAGGACACAGGACACGATCACAGAGACACATGTGGATGGAGTCCTGGTGGCTAGGCTGGTCCTGGCCTAAATAGGTCAGCGCAGGGGGCAGATCCTCAGGGACTTCCCAGTCCCAGACACTGGACTGAGAGATTCAGTAACCTATCAGCCACTAGTTCCTGCCCCTGCCTCCAGGGGTCCAGGCACACCCGTTACCTGGGAGGCAGGTGATGGAGGGAGTTTCCTTCCCCCAGCATGAAGACAAGATGCCAGACCCTACCATTCTCCATGTGGCCAATATGGCGCAGGCCAGACTGACCTCCTTACTTCAATATTAGTAAGACAGGGGGAATTTTATTGTGACATTTCCATGCACATATATGATGTATTTCTACCAGTCTCACCCTCTTTCTCTCTCTATCCTTTTATCACCTTTCTAAAACCCAATCCACCACTGATCAAACACTTAGTGTAAAATTATTTTTCATTTCCTTCCTTTCTTGTCTTAAAACTTGTGCGGCATTCTGGCATCAAAAATAAATAAATAAATTTTCATGAGGATGATGGATCATTAGTAAGAGCCAATGCTAATGATTATAAGGCATTTGTAGTATGGAATGCATATTATTTTAATGAAACATTGGCATATTGTCTTCTGTAGTAGCAGTAGGCCCTCCAAATCTGAATGGCATGCTTTTAACCTTATAAGAGACCATTGAATTAGGATTGAAAGTTGGAGATGTTTAAAAGAAGTATATTGTTGCTTTTCCTAAAAAATTGAATAAAAATATTCAGAAGAAAGCATATATTCAAAATTCAGAAAAGAAAAGAAATAGTTCTATAGACTCAATGAAACAGAAACTTTAACTTTTAAATTAACCACGTGTGTGTAAATGGCCCTCATTTTCCAGGTTCTCCAGCAAAGGGTGTAGACTGCCTGCTGGGATCTTTCCCTCCCTTAGGTGACTAATTGGGCTGATTGTATTCCCTCTCAAGGAGTCTTTCAGTGAGAGGAAAGGTTCACTCATTTTTTCTTCTCTTCTTTTGCATTAATGGACTCTGAGACAGAAATACTGTGAAATTATTTAAGTGACGGATTTCCTTCCTTTTTGCTTTTTAAAAGAGTAACCCCTCTGTACAGTATTTTCACAATAAAAAATAAAATAAGATTAAATTAAAAAAAGAAAAATATAAACCAGTCTTCACTTTTCAAACTAAAAGCCAGAAATATAAATACAAAAGGAGGAAATGTTCTCATTTGGAAGTTTGATAAGTAGTAGAAGGAGGGAAGAGAAAATGACATCTGAAGGAAAGAACAAGAGAAATCACAAGACGCACCATTCATGAATCCCACCCCCAAAAACAATGAATGCCAGAGCACATGGCTACAGAATAGGTGAGTGTACTCTGACGGATCCAACCCTGTGACCCAGGACCTCTACAGAAAAATCATATTATTTTGGAGTAACTCCCATCATTTTGAGAAAATTGGGCTGTGAGGGTTTCTTTCTTTCTTTTTTTTCTAACCTTATCTATGCATGGGGCCAGTGATGCTAAATCTCACATTATTCTCTTGGCAGATATTTATGTGAAGTCTGGAAACACTTATTCCCAAAATAATGCCCTTTCTCCATCAGCTTCTGGAATCAGAATTCACCAAAAAGAAGCAGTAGCAGCAAATATCATCCCTATGACTGACAGGTTGATACGAGTATGTATAAACAACTGAGGCTAAAATAGGCCTTTAGAGTTTTATAAAACAAAATTAAAATTTCCTTGTAGAGGCCAGAAGTTCTAGCCCACAGCACAAAACTATAGTCATTGTAAGTCATCTGGACCTTTTGGATAGAGATACAGAATAGAACAGACTATTGATACTAAGTAATCATTTTTGCTTTCTTTACAGAATAAAATAAATTTGTATTTTTCAGTGTTTTGCTGAAATGTAAGTCAGATTTGTTAGAAATGTGACATGGTACTGAAGTGTTCAGTGTTCCTTAAAAAAGAGTCTGGATGTTAAGAAATAGAAAGACTTGGAAAAATTATATTAAATGAAGGAAGTCAGACCCAAAGAAACGAAGATCCCATGGTTTCCCTTATTTGCAGTAACTAGTATATGTCTAGGATAATCTTACCAGACAAGCAGAAAAGGCCAAAAGCTATGTACATATGACCATATAAGATGATGCTTAGCAAAATGAACTCCAAGATAGGGACACAAGAGGTTTTTTCTTTGTCGCTGTTGTTATTAATGTATTAGGTGATTTTTTGTTTCTTTTGTATGTTCTTCCCCCATGGTATAACCCCTGCTGTCACTGTATTTGATTCCAGTACCCTGCATCTTATATATACATTTTTCTAATTTGGGGAGGGAAAGGGAAATAAGGATACAGGTTGACCCATTGTAACAATGAGATGAATAAGACACTATGTTGAAAACAGTTTACAACTTTGGGGAGGGAGGAGTTGGAGTTGGGGAGGTGAGGTGGGAAGGGATGGTAGGGAAAAACAGAAGAGGGGGCAACAATGCTCAATAGGAAATGTACTCATTACCTTACTCATGTAACTGTAACCCCTCTGTACAGTATCCTTACAACAAAAATATTTTAAAAAGTTCTGGCAAAGAATAAAAGTTTTCCCCCAACTATTATTGAAAACTATAATTTTATTTTCCTGTTGGTTTTCCTTTCCTTATTTCTCTATTATTTATGCTAAGGAAAATTTTCAGATATGAGGAAGAGGATGAGTGCTTTTCTTTTAAAAGAAGCACAAATTACAGTTTCTCAAGCAACACAATTGCTGCCACAATAAATATACAAACTCTCTTAGCCCTGAAATCTATCCATATGTTACCACTGGGTTGGCCTGTGTAAAACAGGCTTTGAGAAACAGATTTAGACACAATTTGCATGTGAATGTTCACAAGCAATTGACCATATGGTAAACTAACACATTATCTCAATTAATGAAGAAATCTGGAAGGAATAACCACAACAGCACATGACAAATTCCTCCAATAATTACCAGTCACTTTCCCCTATATTCAGTTCTTCTACTTTTACTCCATGATGATCCCTTCTATTTAACCATACAAAACTACCTGATTTTACAAATCCTAACTTCATATTGCAGTCCCCCAAATGAAATCATCTCACATTTACAGCATGCTGTCCTATACAAGCATGGTCATTGTTAATTATTAACTAAATGAATATGCTATCATCTGACTTATGGTATCATTGTTTCTTGGAATGCATGGAGAGCCCAGAATGTGAGGGTTAGAAATTAGAATTACTTATTAAAAGAGGGTGCAGAGGAGGTAGCCTAGCCTCACAAGCTTTGACTTGGGAGGGTCTACAGGAAGAATAAGCGGCAATATGTCCCATGTTGAACCTGCTAGGAACAATACAAAGCATGCATTTACTCCTAGTGGGTAGACCAACACTGTAATTTCCTTGCTGACTTTCAACCCCAAGAATAATCTTGATTTTCCTCCATGCCATCCCTTCAACCTTCAAGTCTAACTGTCACAACCACCAAGACTCGTCATGCAAACAGCCAGTGAGCTCAGAGGAATTGAATTGAAAAGGGTGAATAGTTACCTTCTCTGTCTACACTGTTACATTCTGGAAAGGCAGAAGAGAAAACTGAGCCAGAAGAAATTTTCTTTGGGTCCTTTTTACAAGGTCCTTTTCATTGGAAAAACCAAAACACCGTTGTGAAATTGGCACCATTACAAAATGGCTGTTGTGAGAGTTTATTCATACAAGTGAAATACTGTGAGGTAGAACATGAATCAACAACAGAAAAGAGAGCCAGGGAGAAAAAAATGAAGATTGTAATACTTTTTAAGACAAAGGAAAAAATATTTCTCTTAATACCTATTAAAAGCTAATCCTTTTCCTTCTTTCACTCCCGAAATACGTTGCCCCTGGATTTGCTTTTCCTATGTGTTCAGGCAGTTCAAAGGTAGACACTTTGACTTTCTTAATCCACAAAAGGTTTATCATGGGAAAATCAGTAGTAAAAACATACCCAGAAATTAGGAGGTTGTTGGACTCTCCTGAGCTCAGTTATAACTAAGGGAGGGGAGGGTGCGGGTCCAAGTTGAAGTGAGAGATAAATGGGGAGATCTAAAGCTGTAGTGGGCTTGGAAGGGCAGTCAGCAGACTCACTCATTTTCAAAAAAAGAGAAATTCAGAGAATCTATCTATCTATCTTTCTACCTACCTACCTATCTAGATCTCTTGGTTCTTTATTTTTTCTCTTTTTTATTTTATTGTTAAAATGTACAGAGGGGTTAAAGTTACATGAGTAACTATAACTTTAAAATTTCACTTTATATTACATCCACAGCCTGGTGCCGGTGGCTCATGCCTGTAATCCTAGCTACTCAGGAGGCTGAGATCTAAGGATAACGTTTCAAAGCCAGCCCAGGCAGGAAAATCCATGAGACTTTACTCTCTAATAAACCCCTAGAAAACTGGAAGTGATGCTGTGGCTCAGGTGGTAGACAACCAGCCTTGAGCTGAAGAATTGAGGGACAGCACCCAGGCCCAGAGTTCAAGCCTCATGACTGACCAAAAAAACCCAATTATGTCCATTTGAATGTTTTGCATTGTTGATGTGTCTATGTGAATTGGTTCTTTACCTTTGGATCTGCTATGATTTTTGCAGGATCCCATGAATGTGACTGAAGGCAGGTGATCTGAGTAGATGACTTTCTTTTTTTTTTTAACTGAATCCATTTATTAGCATATAGAAAATTTGACCTTAAAGGTATTACATATCCTTTGATAATTCCAAATGTCAGTAGAACTCTAGGCAGTATTCATTTGCTGCTACTTCTAACTTTTTTCATTTTGGATTTATAAGATGACCTCCCAAGATGCAGAAATATTCGTATTTCCTGCTGGTTTGGTACATGAAATAAATTATATGTTAATGATTTAATGTCTACATGGGAGAAACTGGTAAGCTGGGTGGTAATGGGATTCTTCCTAATTGGACACTATATAAATCTGTAAATTTTTCTTACAATACAGGATGATGAAAACAATAACTTGCCTTCACAAAGCTCTGGTGTTTCTTGAATATTTCACAAGTAATTCTTGGGTTTGGAATACTGGTAATGTCAATATGTTGATGAATCAACTAAACCCTGAAGATAAAAAGGCAAGTGTTTTCTGTTAGAAAATAAATAGCATACCAGAAAGATTTCCCACAACTATTTTGCAACAAAAAGTTAATCTATTTGTAATCTCTCATTAAACCTTCACTTATAATTATTGGTGAGAAGATAACAATTACTTTGTTGTAGAATTTATAAAGTATTTGAGTGTCAAAGGCAAAACACATCTTTATGTGTTTTTCTTTCATAGGTCTCATTGTTTCTGAGCTTTTGGGGGAAAAACCCTCAAAATGTCTAGTAGACATTTTTACTCTGTCATGCATTTTACTCTGTCCATTTGAAAGTTAAACTCAATGTGTGTGTGCCTTTTGAAGTTAGTAGATGACTTTCTTTTGCTTGGTTCCTACGTCTAAAATTTATTTATTTATTTTTTATTGTGAAAATACTGTACAGAGAGATTACAATTGCATGGGCAAGATAATGAGTACATTTCTTATCAAGCATTGTAGCCTCCTTTGTTTCCCCTTCCCATCTCTTCCCATCCTCCCCCGACCCCCAATCCAATCCTCCCTGCTCCGCACTACCCCCCCACCAAAGTTGTAAAGTTCGTTTTCAACACAATGACTTGTACATCTCATTGTTGCAATGGGTCCACCTGTATCCCTATTTAAACGATTTGTTTTTCCCCTTCCCCTCCACAAATTATACCGACATCAAATACAGTGAAAGCAGGTGTTATACTATGGGGGAGGGCCATACAAAGCAACAAAGATCTGACCTGTTCTGCATGACTCAGACATATACTAGATATTGCAAATAAGGGAAACCATGGGACCTATGTTTCTTTGGGATGGCTTATTTTGCTTAATATAATTTTTCCAAGTCTTTCCATTTCCTAACAAACGGGGCAATGTCATTCTTTCTGATGGAAGCATAGAATTCCATTGTGTATATATACCATATTTTCTTGATCCATTCATCTACTGAGGGGCATCTGGGTTGGTTCCATATCTTAGCTATAGTAAATAGTGCTGCAATATACATAGTTGTGCTGGCAGCTTTAGTGTGGTCTTGTTTGTGAACATTTGGGTAAATGCCCAAAAGTGGGATTGCTGGGTCATAGGGGAGCTCTATGTGGAGTCTTTTGAGGAATCTCCATACTACTTTCCAAAGTGGTTGAACAAATTTACACTCTGACCAACAATGCAGTAAGGTTCCCTTCTGTCCACATCCCCTCCAGCATCTGTTGTTATTAGAGTTCTTGATTTTTGCCATTCTAACTGGGGTGAGGTGGTATCTCAATGTTGTTTTGATTTGCATTTCTTTTATGGCTAGAGAGGTTGAGCATTTCTTCATGTGTCTATTGGCCATCCTTCTTTCTTCTTCAGAGAAGTTTCTCTTTAAGTCTTTTGCCCACTTATTTATTGGGCAGTTGTTTCTTTGAGGATTTGTTGTTGGGGGATTTAATTTTTTGAGTTCCAAGTATATTTTAGATATGAGACCCTTGTCTGTTGTATGGCTAGTGAAGATCTTCTCCCAATCCATGGGCTTTCTACTGATCTTGCTAGCTATGTCCTTTGCCATGCAGAAACTCTGCAACTTCATGCAATCCCATTTGTCCAACCATTCTTTGATTTGTTGTGTTTCTGGGTCTCTATTCAGAAAATTTCAGCCTGTGCCAAGGAGACCTAGGGTTTCTCCTATTCCATCCTGTAATGTTTTCAGAGTGTCTGCTTTGACTTCGAGGTCTTTGATCCATTTGGAGTTGATTCCGGTGCAGGGTGATATATAAGGATCTAGCTTTAGTTTTCTACAAGTAGTTAACCAATTTTGTCAGCCCTATGTCTAAAATTTACAAAGATTCTCCATTGGAGCTGTGCCTGGCCTGTGCTGACTATGTGTCTTCCACTATCCCTCCCACTATACTAACGCAGCATCCCTACAGCTTTGAGAGCCAGGTGAGCAAACAAGAACAGCACAGCAAGGAGTCACAGAGACCTCTGTTCCAGACAGGAGACATTTATCTTGGGGAGACTTTTTAAAGTGTAACAACACATTGTTACGAAGAGTAAACTCCAGGTAACTACTGCACTTCTGAGAGCCAAGATCAGGACAACCATGTCCCTGATTCAGATACTGGGGAGTAATGTTTCTGGAGATAGACACCATGACCTTTCTCTTTAAGACCTTAAAGCTATGGTAATAAAACCTGTAAACCAAAACAGATCAATACCAATGTTGGAGTGTGTCAGCCATTTATCCCCACACCACCTAGCATTTATACAATGGTTAACACCTACTCATTTGATAGTGCTGAGTTTCTGGGAGATTTATACCTTAGTAGTAAGCCAAATGTCAGTGTTCATTTTGATTATCTGGAAGGCTTAGATGTTGGGGCTTTTACCATAAGAGATCTGTGATAGATCTACAGGATTTGTCCTTTTTTTCCTCTCTCCGTTTCTCTATTCTGTCTCTGTCTCTCTCTCTCCCCCTTCCTTTCACATACTCTCTCTCTCCAACTTTATATTCTTTCCTACTTCCTTCCCTTATTCCCTTCACTTCCCTCCCCTTTCTCCCACCCTCCCTCCTTTCCTTCCTTCCTTGCTTCCTTTCTATCTCCCCTTCTTTCCTTTTTTCTCATACTTTCTTTCTCCTTCCTTCTTCCCCTCCTTTCCCCCCTTTCTATCCTCTCCTCTCCTCCCTCCCTCCCCCTTCTCTCACTTCCTCCCTTCCTTCTTTCCTCCCTTCCTTCCTCCTTCCTTCCCTTCCTTCCTTCCTCCTTCCTTCCCTTCTCTTCCTTCCTTCCTTCCTTCTTTCTGCCCTATAATTTTACTAATATATAATAAATAGTATAAAACTAATTGTCTCAGAGGATGTCATTGTAAAAACTTCATAGCTACATATAATATACTTTGAACAAGTTCACCCTCTTTATTATAGCCCTTTAACCTATCCCCCTTTTTTCAAAAAGTATTTAGTGGTGCTTATTAATATATACAAACATCTATCTATCTATCTATCTATCTATCTATCTATCTATCTATCTATCTATCTATCTATCTATCTATCTATCTATCTATCTATCTATCTATCATCTATGAATTATTTGCTATTATCCCTTGGTACCTAATCCTTTCCCTTTCCCCTCCCTTTTTGCCTCCCAAGCAGTCTTTCTTTTGTACTTATGAGTATTCCATGGTTTATAGATACCACATTTATTCCATTTATTGGTTGCTAAGTTTGTAGGCTCATTTCCTCAGTGGGCTATGGTGAATAGTGCTGCAATAAGCATGGATGTACAGGTATATGCTCAAGTATAGTAAGGCAGGGTCAGAAAGTGGTTCTATTTTTCTTTTTTATGATTTTCCACACTGACTTCCATAGTGGTGGCACTAGTTTACATTCTCACCAACAGTGTTTGAATAGTCTCTTTTCTCTGAATGATAGTCATCACTTGTTATTCTTGTTGCCTTGACTGAGATAAGATAGAATCTCAGTGACATTTTGCTTTTATGTTACCTTCCTAGCTATGGATACCAATGATTTCTTCAGGGTTTTATTAGCCATTTGGCTTCTTCTGAGAAGTGTCTGTTCCATTCATTTGCCTATTTATTAATTGAATTTTTGTTCTTCTACTGCAAACTTTTTGAGTTCTTTGTATATCCTGGATATGAATTTAAATAGTTGGTAGAAATTTTCTCTGATTCTGTAAGTTGTCTCTGATAATCGTTTCCCCTGATATGCAGAAGCTTTTTAGATTGATGCAATCCTATTTGTCAAGTGTTGCTTTTATTTCCTGGGCATAGTTCTATTCAGAAAATACTCACTTAGGCCAATATCTTTCAGTTTTCCTTAGGATTGCCTATAATAGTTTAATATGTGTGTGTACATAAATGCATATATGTGTATGCATTGACATCTTTGATTGATTTTTGAATTCATATTTGTATAATGTCTTTTGTAGGGTTTAGTTTCAGTCTTCTGCATATAGAGACCCTTTCCTCTCAGCACTATTTGTTGAAGAGGCTGTCTTTTCTTTAGGGTGGTTTTGGTTCCTTTATAAATAGTTGATTGTAGCTATGTGTCTTTATTTTGAGGGATCTTATATTCTTTTCAATTGGTCTTGTGCCAGTACCATGCTGCTTTTGTTAGTGTGGCTCTGTAATATATTTTTGCTATGTGACGTCTTTCATATGGATTGTAGGATTGGTATTTTTATTTCTGTGAAGAATAACTTTGCGATTTTGAAATTATACTGAATCTACAGATTGCTTTTGATAGCATAATGATATTCACCAAGTTAACTCTGTAAATCCATAAGCAAAGAAAATTCTTCCTTCAAGCCTTCATAATGTTCATTACAGAGGTATTTGACCTCCTTAGTTAAGCTTATTTCTAGGTATTTTTGAGGCTATTGTGAGTGGGATTTTTTTCTTGAATTATTTTTCAGTCTATTCATTAGTAGCACACAGAGAAGCTACAGCTATTGCTACTTCATTGGGTGACAACTTACTCCCATTTCCCTTGAAACTGTGTTTTTGGGTCTTTGAGGTAGTATGGTTCTCTATCTCAGAAGTTAGAGCAACACTTTTTCTTTGATCTAACAGTACTGTGAAAAGCTTACAAAACTTACTAGAGGGTGGGGAATGTGGCTTAGTGGTAGAGTGCTTGCTTTGTTCCATTTCTCAGCATCACATAAACAGAAAAAGCTGGAAGTGGTGTTGTGGCTCAAGTGGAAGAGTGCTAGCCTTGAGCAAAAGAAGCTCAGGGACAGTACTCAAGCCCCAGGTTCAAGCCCCAAGACTGGCAAATACAACAACAGCAACAACAAAAACTCAACTCAGTAGAGAATGTTGGTAAGGACTGCAACTCAAGGTTTCTACAGACTAGGTGAGAAACTAAGCCTTTAAATAATTTGCTATATTGCCTGATCTAGTCAGGCAGGGAGTCTGAAAATGGTATGTTTTCTGCAAAGCCTACCAGTTTCTTTCCATGCTTGTTTTCTTTCCTCCTGGGTAGCCAGGTGCCCCCTGAAACAGTGGGCTGGGGATTCACACACATCCACAGTAATGAATTTTACAACATCATTTGCATACCTAACCTTCCTCTGCTTCTTTTATTCTCACACAGATGCAGACAAAGCCATTCATGTAGAAATTTCCACGATTTTTGTACCAGACTGAGATTTGGGTGACATAAATAACTGATAGGACTATTTGAATCTTGCCCCCTAGGTCTCTTTTAATAAGGGCATTTTGAGAAGCATTGTTATAAAGATATTTCATCAGTGATTTTTTATCGTGGATTTGTAATTCATACTTGGCTCAAAGACCACATTGTGGTTTATCTTCCATATTTACCTAGAAGTATTGAAGCTGTGCTTTATCATTTGTGGGAATAATGCTAATTATTCACAAAATCAGGAGATGCAGCTTTCAATTGGCCTCCAACTGGAAAATAGGTGAACTCTCCTGAGACATGGCTAAGAATAGTCTTCCCACCCCAGCATGTCCATCATCATCTTTAAAAAGAGATAACAGAGGGACTGTTAAATATAATGCTAAACAAAGAATTGCATGCAACATAAACTACCACACAATTATTGATCACTCTGGACCATTGCAATCAATGTTAAAACAATCCTCTGAAGTGAGTACTGTCTTTCCAATAGATGTTTTTGTATCTAGAGACATCTGGGCTTAAATCCAAGCTATTCTTTTTATGAGCCATTTAATCTGAGTCTTATTATTATTTTTTTAAAATAAATTTGCCTTTTAAGACCTGGCGATGATTCTTGCTAACCTCTAAAGGACCAGAGTCCCTGTCATCCATCAATACTATTTCATTATCATTTTACTTTTTGACCCATGACAACTGTGAGAAAGAACTCTTTGGTATGCTATAGAACAAGCTTTGGTCTGGGTCAAGTGCTGTCATAGAGAGAGAAGACTCATTATGGAACTTGTCTTTGGTTCAAGTGCTCTGACTCCATAAAGACATATTGAATTTCTCTGATGAGAATGTACTTGTAAGGGAGAGGATATGCCATGTTTCCTAGGAAGTCTTCCTTTGGTAAGAATGCCTGCATCAGCTCTGTCTTCCACAATAATGAATCTTTGACTCAAATGATCATGGTCTGCAACACAAGCCCTGCTTCTTGATTCCTGTCTCTAATACTGTAGACTATTTGGTGTTCTACTATCAATATACATACATGTCTTGAGCTTTACCATTTTGTGTGTATTTTACCATCCCAGATAAATACCCAATGTCTTCCAGGTGTGGGCTCTGATTTTTCTAATGTACAGAACTAATGTAGAGTTAGAATTCTAGTGGATTTGACACATGGTAGATATTTGGGGATGGTCTTAATTGTCTAATCAAAGCAAATGTAGTTTCTATAGTGAGGTTCTACCAATGTTACACTACAGTCAGCTGCTAAAGTTTTGCAAAAGGCACATCGATTGCTTTGCTCTACTGATCACTTTTGAAGTCTTTCATGAATGCCAGTATTGTGGGCGAGCATAAGGTTCTAAACAAACACTTTAAACATTTTAAAATTTATTCCAATACTTTCGTTTTAAAAGAAACTAGCCACAAAGAGTCCATATGATATTACTTTATTTTTCTAAGTTAAAAATAAAAACAACAGCGTGCTTGCATTCTTATGCTGGGACATACAGTGATTAGAAGAGTAGGGGAGAAAGTTTCTTGGATAATAACAAGAACTCAAGACCTTGAATGCTTGCTCTACCTCTTTCATGTATAACTAGCTCTCTATCACTTGGGCTGTGTCTCCATTTCTGGCTTTATTTGTGGGTGATTGGAGAGAAGATCTCCAGGACTTGTTTGACATGGATGATTTTGAACCTTGATTAAAGGACAAGGTCAAAGATCACATCTCAACCTCAGTACCTAAGATTTTTAGGCATGAGCCACCAGCACCTGGATGTATTTGGCATTCTGATGTGCAGACTGGCTAGAGAGGACTATTTAACTTCAGTGATATTCAACCAACTAATTACTTAGAATTTGTTGTTTGTTTCTGTATAGATTTGCTCACAACAATTTGTTTGCATTCTTATTTATTTTTATAGAACAAGAATAAAAGCAACATTACATTGGGCTCAGAATGGGTGTATGTTTCTGTGACCTCTCTTAGAGAGCTCTACCCTTGCAAACCTTAGAAATGAGAAAACCTACACATGTGGAGTTTTTTTCTTGAGTGTAGAAACAAGGCTTCTGGAGAAATGAAAACTAGCCACCATTTAAGATGGACATTGAGAAATGTACCTCATCTATCCATACAGAAGTAGCAGTGGAACTCTCGTCTACTGTGCATTGTGATCTTAGCTTGCAGTGCAACCAGTCAGTTCATCTGGCTCAGATCTGCAGTGGCACAGCCTCTTCACAGGCTCACACATTGGCAGACATTTATGAAGAAGACTAACAAGACAACTGCAAGTATATTCAAGTAAGTGTATACAAACCAATACCTAATATTTAAATAACACACTCTTGCTAAAAACATTTTTATTTTAATTTTTATTAGCATAAAGGTGGTGTACAGTGAGTTTTCAGATACATAAGTCAGGTAATGGGTATATTGTTTTGGACAATGTCACCCCTTCCCTCATTCTCTTCTAGTTTTTCACTTCCATCCCTATCCACAAGTTATATAGTTCATTTTCATCATAGTGTCTAGTGAGTACCACTGTTGCATTTGTTCAACATTTTCTGGTGAACAATCAGCCATTATGTGTCTTCTTTTCTTTGTTCAAAAGGGTTTGCATAAAGGTCCAGTCACACTTTTTTTTATATTGTCTGTCTCCCAAAGCTGTCCATGGTGGTAGGAATACTAAATGCCATTGTATCAAGGGTTGTTTTTAACCTTGGGACACATGAATTGGTATTCATCAACAATGCAATGGAATCACCTGTGTTGCTTGATAAAAATGGCAGTTGTTGGGCTCCAACTCACACATGACAAAGGTCTGGCAGGCAGGTCTACAGGATGCTCCGTTTTTAATGATGCTTCTCATAGACATTGGAAACCTGAGCTCCATAGACCATTGGCACATAGGCAGCATACTCTGGGGATAACGCAGGACACTTCCTGAGAATTATCTGAGGAAGAACTTGAGTAGGCCACTTTTACCAGGTTGAGATAATGGTGCCACAAAGGGGAAACCAGGCCCACTGAAGGGATGTAGGCAGCATGCAAAACTTCCCAGGAGCAGGGTGTTAACACAGAGAGCCTGGCCGCTTGGGTTCACTGTGTTTTGCGCCTGTGTCACCAATTGGCAGAATTTTGATTTTTGTCTTCCCTTTGAATCGCAAAATTGCCCTTTCTCCTGTGCATTCTGTTTGCCACAGAAGGCTATTTCCAAAAGAACATTGTTGCTTTTTTTGGTGGATTGTTTTTCTTCCTTCCCAAAAGACATTTGAAGGAATCCTCCCCTCTGGGTTTTGCTCAGTTGACTTTATTATAAGGACACAGCACCAAAAAGTATATTTGGGGATGTTCTAGTTAAAGAAGGGAAAGTAAACCTTTGTTGGAAAAGGAGCTAAAAATAACCATGGGAGATTAAAAATGTTTCTGGTAAAAATGAGTATTTCTTAGCAAATATTTGCAAGGATTAACCTAAGGCAAACTTGTTGGTGTCTTCCATTCCAAGAATTCAGTGTGGGAATCAGAATCACAGGCATTATACACCTGTGAATATTGTCTCATGATTCCCACTATTTTTTATGTTAATCTTGTGATTTTAGAAGCTTGGTTCTCAAATCTTTTTCTTATCTCTTTTTCTTTGGTGGCAGACTTTCAGATGAAAGAAGGAAAATGATCTGCATAAACTATAGATGTGACAGTTTGGGTATTTCAGAGGAAGGAGTTCACAAAGCACTGAGGGAGATGTGCTTTTGGTGTCTGGTAATAAGGTTCTAGAAAAGTCACTAAACATCCTACATGTACCAAACAAACAGCGATCATGTTTCAAATGTCAAATGTTCAAGGTTGAACTTGAAAGCTGCACAGTATTGTCAAGATGAAGGCAATTCTCCGAATCATGAGGGCTCAGAAAGCCATTTTAGCTATCTTTGGAACACAGTGTTCTAAAGAAGTACACTAGAGGAAGTACCAAGCCTGAAGCCTGGTGAAACGACTTAACATGCTGGAAGGAAGGGAGATCTCACCATTCCTATTTTTGTTTCCATTCTCCATAAAAGGAAAACATTTTACCACAATGGGAAAGAAGAACAGGTGGGATTATCATCTAAGATATATGGAGAGTCAGAATAAAAAAATCCAATAATTAAAAAAAATAATCCAGTGCCTTGGAATAAAAGGTAGCATACCTTAAAAATGCTATTAGAATTTAGAAATACGGTTTCTAAGTCTGTGTTATTGTTAGTAGCCTCTGAAGACTCAAAGAAGTACCAGGAAAATGGAGACAGTCAAGTAATTTCCTTACTTGTCATTAAGTCTCTCTCTCTCTCTCTCTCTCTCTCTCTCTATATATATATATATATATGCATATACATATATATATATATATATATCCAGTCTACACATACATATAATTGTTAAACTGGATATATAAAACCTTACAAATTCCTAAAATAGTTTATCACAGAGCTTATAAGCCTTAGAAAAGGCTAGATCCATAGTCATTTGTTTGTATTACTGAAAAGGACAACATCTGAAGCTGACTTCTGTTCATTGAAGCCTTCATGATGTTTGTAGATCAAAGGGGCTCTGCAGTTTAAACTTTCCTTGAGGGCCACAAAGCACTCCATGGTGAGCTCGGTAACCAGTCATGCGGATCACTGTTCGGTTGAGTGGACTTCCACTGCCTCAATCTTTAGTCTTCCTAAACATTTTCTTTTTCTTTTTTAAATATATGTTTATTTTTTAGGTAGTTGTACAAAAGAATTTCTATTCGGCAGATCAGTTTATGAATGCAGTGCTTCTCGATCAATCTCACCCCTTTTACATTCTCATCCACCATTCTAACACTACCCGTTCGCTCACTTTTCTTAATTTTTAGGTTATGTATTGAATTTTTTGCCATTTAACAAAGCAGTGCATGTATGCAACACGTCTTGATCTGTGTCATCCCACTAACATCTTTATACCCGTTCTACCTATTCATTCCCTTATTGTTGTCAGTTCTGTGACCTTTCCTTTTCTTTGCTAGTCTTGGGACTTGAAGTCAGGGCCTAGGCTCTATCTGAGATTATTTATTTATTTATTTTCTCAATTTCAGCTTTTTGGAGATTAATTGGAGATAAGAGTCTTAGACTTTCTTGTTCAGCCTGGTTTCAAACTGTGATCCTCAGATCTCAGCCTCCTGAGTAGCTGGTATTATAAGTGTGAGCCATCAGCAGCTTCCACTAATTGCTTCTTAAAGCAATTAGGATGAAATATCTAAAACCTTGGGGAAAAAACATTGCATGTCATCTCAACAAATTTTAATGATTAGCCAAAGTTTCCAGAAGGAAGAGAAGGGAAAATGTGATCCCAATTTTTCTTACATGAATGAAAATATGGGAGACTTGGGTAGGGGTAGTGGTTTCTGAAAATCATCTAAGATCCTAATAGTCCACAACCTGGAAAGTACTAGACAATTGTGAAGAGATATAAATTAAACAATAAAACCATACTCCGCTTATTAGAAGAATCCTAAAATCATTTAGACCATATAGAACATCTCATTGTATTCTGGTGGGATCTTTTTAAGAAGAAGTCTTAAACTAAGCTCTTATCAAGATGAGGGTGACAGTGAGCTGGTTTATAAATCATGTTCTAGAAGAACTATTTTCAAAGTTTGGCAGGGGAAATGATGATCTGAAGACCCAAAGGTTAGTTTCCTACAGATTCCCGAAAGCTGTGATGTAGCTATTAAGGTAGACTCTTCCATACTAAGGACTCAAGAGGGTGGAGAAATTATACGATTTTTCCATTTCATGGAAAAGTTACTGTCTAACTCTGAAAGGACATGACAAATAGTCTTGGCTGCTTGACAGCTCTGACATGCCCTGAAGAATAGGCAGGGAGAAAAGATTCACTTATTGATGGAAGAATGATTAGATCATACAGTTGCACATCTGTTCCTTACCTGAACCACCTGGTTGCTATCTTCTGAAAATGCCCATCCCAAAGTTGCAAACTGATAGTTGTGGTGGGCAAGGCCTGAACATATAGATCAATAAAACCAAAACAAAGCAGGAGTAGATGACTCAAGCAGACAGTCAAATTGAGAGTGCAACACTCTTAAGGTCCTCAGTGACCCCCAGCTCTTGGCTTTCATATGAAGGTGAGGATTTTGGGAGCACATTTATATGGTACCCAGAATTGGCCCTGAGTGCAACACAGTGAGCTTGTACTTCCTCTATGTCATTATGTGTTGTTCAGCACCTATTACAGTCGGGCACCTGGGTGAGGGGTTTATACAGATGATCTCACAAATGATGAAGGCTTTATTTTGTATCATTTTCTTTTCTGTTCGGAGGTTTGAACTCAGGGCCCCACACTTGCTAGGTTTGTGAATTACCACTTGAGCCACATCCCCAGTCCTGCTTTTGGCAGGTTACTTTGTCATTCTCATGAACTTCTCTGCCCTGACTAGCCTCAAGCTACAATCCTCCAGCTTCCTGAGTAGTTATGTCTGTAGTTATGAACCACTGGTGCCTACCTTCGATAATTTAATGTGTGTGAAAGTTAAGGTTCAGAAAAATTAGAGACTTAGCAGAATTGTAGCTCAATTCCAGTTTATCTGATGGCAAAATTTGTTCTCTCTATTGACTTACCCATATATGGTGTGTGTATGTGTGTGTGTGTGTGTGTGTGTGTGTGTGTGTGTAATTGGGGAATTGGGGTTTGAACTTGGGGTCTCCTGTTTGCTAGGCAGATACTCTACCATTTAAGCTGCACCTGAGCCATTTATTGTCTTGTTTATTGTCTTTTTTTCAGATCAGGTCTCATTTTGCTGGGGCTATCTTTGAAACATTATCCTCCCAGTTTCCATCTGCATTATAATTGAGATTACAGGTGTGTATCACCACATACTCCACTATATTATTTAAAAAGTAAACAATGTGCTGGGCACCAGTGGTTCACATTTACAATCCTAAATACTCAAGAGGCTTAGATCTCAAACTGGTTCAAAGGCAGTCTGAGTAGGAAAGACAGTGGGACTCTTGTCTCCAATTAATCACCACACACAAACAAAGCTAGAAGCAGAGCTGTGAGTTGTGTCTCAAGTGGTAGAGCACTAGCTTCAAGCTATAAAAGCTCAGGGACAGTAACTAGGCCCTGAGTTCAAGCCCAGGATGGGTTAATTAATTAATTAATATACAAAGGCCTAAAAAACCATCAAGTGTTGTACTGCAAAAATGGTAGGAAAGTGACAAATGTGACAGCTGGTTCCAGAAATTTTTTCCTTCCCTTTGCATCTATGCCCAGTTTTCAGGGCTCTTTATCTTCATCATCAGTGATGTATGTATTTCTATCACTATTGAGACAGGATGCTTTTGTTTATTAAACTACCCAAACCTTTCTGGATCTTGATTTTCCTCCCTAATCAATACTAACAGTATTTGTGTGGTCTATTGAGAGTATTGTTTGTCTGTGCTGAACTTTCTGGAATACATTAGAAGCGGTTTCAGAAAGTAGCCCCAGTAGGCATGGCCACCAAACCTTAATCCTCAGAAGATTTCTGGGTGGCAGAGGACAACCCATAATGGGCTGTGTGTGATAAAAATGCAGCTAAGAATGTCAGAGAAGAGCCCCTTGGCCAATGGCTACATACTGTGAATGCGAATATCATTTCTGAAAATCCCTCACAAATTGAGCACCGCATGCTTGGCTGCCTATCTTTTCTCTGTGCTGTAGACTACTAATGATCTGCACCATTGAGCATTTGCTCAGAGAATCATGTTCAGTAGCCATAACAATGCTCTGACTGTCTGTCTCTGTCTGTCTGTCTGTTTGTGTACTTGAGTTAAAAACAACAACAACAACAAAACCCTGAGCTAGGATTCTAATTTCCCCAAACATAATGCTGTTACCATTGGATATTTTGAAAGCATTGATAATCTTCACATTTTGGAAGAAAGTAATGGATGCAGAAGGAAATCCACCAGCAATCTCCCCCAATCTGACGATTTTTTATTTGGCTGTTGACCTTTGAAACGCAAATCATACAAATCTAAGGGCTCCTTCATTACAAGCGTGGATTGAACAATATGTATTTCTTTAAAGCCTCTTTAACAAAACGGTAAATTTAAATAAAACCCACAGGCAGGCTGTTTGGCTGGGTCTGACCTTTCTGTAAATATGATGAATCGAGTTCCAGTGTAAACACTGCAGCTGATCCGTTCCGCCCCGTGCCATGGCAGCTCTCCAAGCAGAGGTAGATTGGTTTTACTGAGCTGTTTCAAAAGGAAGCAGAAAGGTGAGGACCAACTGTCAAGCTGGGCAGCTTCGCCGGGGCTTTTTTAATAAGCCATTATTAGGCAGTAGAATTCTTCTCAGGTTTTCAACTCTGCTCACATTTTACCCATCTCAGATCTCAGGTCCTCTTCACAGCTGTTTCTCACATAACACCATCAAGCACTAGCTAAAGTCAGAGTGAGGCTTGAATTTCATCCAAGCATTGGATTTCCATTAAATTAAACAAGGAGCAAAAGTGGAAGGGGAAGGGGGTGCTTTATATTTGATGGAGATTGGGCAAGCTGTCTGTTTTTTATGTTCTTCGAGAAATCCTCTTCCTTTCCAGTCATTGAACAAATATCTGTTGAGTTCTGAGTGGGAGAGAATAGCCTATCACAGAGACTTGAGATGGAGGGCCTAATGTTGCTTGCAGAAAGGTGCAAACAAGCTCCTCCTTTTTCTGTTCTCTGGTCACCAGCTTATCATCATCACCATCATCCTCTTCCTCCTCCTCCTCATTATTATTATTATGACTATTATGATCATTATTGTATAAACAGGACAGTAAATAGCAAACATTTTTGGCTGCTTTTGTTTCCATAATTCCAGTGCAGGGGTTAATATATTTTCTCCATGAAGACTAAATAGAGTTGAATGTAGTGGCACCTGCCTGTAATCCCACCTGTTTACCAGGCAGAGGAGGAGGACTGTGAGTTTGACGCAAGGCTGGGTGAAGGTAGCCAGACCCTATCTTAAAACTAAAATAAAAACCAAAGGGCTAAGAGTATGCCCTGAATGGCAGAGTGCTTGCCCAACCTGGGCAACGTCCTGAGTTCAAATCACAGAAGCACATAGAGGAGAGGGAGAATGAAATAGTAAATATTTTAGGTTTCCCAGACAGCTAGGAAGTGTGGGGGGGGGAGGAGGAGGGATACTACAGGCAGATGGGAAAACAAAATACAATAACATTAAACCAAATAAAATAAAATAACATTGCACAGCCAACAGCCAGGTCAGAGGGTAGCAGGCCTCAGAAGACAGAAGGTATTGGCCCCGTGTGAAAATATTCTCAGGCCAATGGCATACAGGAAGTGACATTTATAGCAAAGAATTTAAAACCATTTTTTCCCCTGATCAGATGCAGCGTTTTTATGCTTGTCACATTTCCTCTTGTCATTTTTAATGATTATTTTATTCTTTGTCATTATCCCTGGCCAATTTGCTTTCTTTAAGCCAATGTTTCTAGCTTATAAAATTCAACATAGCCTATTGTCAGAATGTCTTCATTGAGTTCTGATGGGTGATATAAACAAGCAGTTCTGATTTCTGATTAGATAAAGCATTGTATCCTATTATTTGTTTAAATGTCAGCCAGCCAGCGATGTACATGTAAGCTATTGGATATTGCTTCTCTGTGAAGTTAGGTTTTATGTTGTCAACATTTTATTCATTGTAGGATACTACATTTTTATAAGTAAATATTGGTATCTACTTTCATGTATTATGCTGTTGGTATGTCTGTAAACCAAATCAAATCTTCTTCCTCAAATGTCCTAAAACATGTTCTCAGTTTTATTGAATAGCTTTGTGCCATCTATGCCTATCTCAAAAGGGACCACAGATTTAATTTTCCATTTTAGGCTAAACAAATACCTGGTATTCTAAAGGGGAATGTCTCCAGTAGCTCTCTGTAAAGTCTGTTACCTGGGGTTGCTCAGCTCTGCTGGTTCGGGGGGAGTCCGGGGCAAGGGCAAAGCACTGGACGTGTTTGTGAAGTTTAATGCAGAACCTGAGAAAGAAAGCAGAAGAGGAGTTCAGAAGGATGTGAACCAGTGTGGAGATCTGCATTACCAACACTCATAATGAGACGTTCTGAATGCTTTGCTAGTGCATTTAGGGAAGCTAAAGGTTATATCCAGATAGTCTATTTGAAGAAAATGTGGTTCAGAAAAGTCCATGAGGGGAATAAAGGAGGGCAAATTTATCTGCTCGGCTGTCTTTTATGTTCTAGTTCTCTTTGAGTCAAATTCATCTCATGGACAGTTTACTACCTCACACTTCTGGCTTAGGTCATATAACAGTGTTGGTGGCTTTGTGGGATGGCATCCTTTCTCTCCTATAATGTGGGATTTTATATAAGTTCACAAGAGGCAAGACAACCAGAAAGTTCAGGTTGTGGCCTCATGAATCAAAAGCACAGTGATAACACAGTACAGAGTTAGCCTCTCAGAGTGACTGATAGACCTTAATGCAGCACACCCTGGAAGGTGGTAGGCCAGTGGAGCTCATGGTTCACACAGGTCTTTTCATGTGATGGCCAGTTAGCCTTCTAGGGAAGCTGCTTAAAGATAGTATGGCCTATCTGAAGGGAATAATGAACTGCACCCAAACTGTTGGATGAATTTGAGGCTTGGGGACTAGTAGCAAGTGGCTGGCCATTCCTCATAAAGCAATTAATAATAATAGGACACAGGTATGAAAATCTGTGAGGCAGATTTCTGTGGAGAAGCCAGTGACCTTACACTTATATCTTTATGTCCTGTGATTAACACTAATGATTGGTTATCTACTCATCTTTCCCCTCACCTTCATTTTTGTTTTATGAAACACCCACTGCTTCATTTAGTCTTGTGTCATCTCCATATGTGTTCCAACCCCAGCTCTAGGGATTGGTTTTGATTAGTCCAAATCAATCAAGGATGCCCTGTCTCTTGCTATGTCTCTTGGTTGAGAGAGATGGCATGTGATTCAGTTATACTTAGTGGACAGAAATGTGCTGGGGTCTTCTGAGAAAGTTGCCTTGCTCATTAGAAAGAGATATGGGCATATATGCTGTCCATCTGAATGTGATGCCTATATTAAGTAAGGTTATCCCAGACCCTTAGCCAGATAGGGAAGGGGGGGTGGAGATAAGGGAGCTGATAGAGAAGTATAGAAACTTGGGAGCTGGGAATGTATATAGGTCAGTAGTATGGTGCCTGCCTAGCATGTACTAAGGCCTCGAATTCAATTCCCAGCACTAAAAATAACACAATAAAACAAAAGAAAAATAACTTTAGCCTTTGATAAGATTTGGTCCCTGTGTCAACGAAACCAGAGCTCACTTCACCTCTGGATTTCATGTGATATGAGAGTGCTTTTATTATTTTGGACTTTGTGAGTCTGTTCTTGTTACTTGCAGCCAAAAATATTCTGAAAAAGAAAATGCTCAGCAGTGATAAATCATTTTGAAGGACAATGCCCATGTCCTTTATTCAAAGGATACATGTAGACTATGAGGAATAAACACAGTAGGTGTTACAGGGGAACTCTGCACAGAGGGGAGAGGAAAAGGGGGAAGAAGCCAGAAACAATGCCAGCTACATGCATCAGAAACAGAGTTAATTACAGGACTTTGTGTTTGTTTGTTTGTTTGGGGTGTGTGTGTGAGAGAGAGACAGAGAGACAGAGACAGAGACAGACAGACAGACAGAGAATATCCTGGGCCTTGAACTCAGAGCCTGGATACTGTCCTGAGCTTTTTTGCTTCAAGCAAAAAAGCGTTAGAGCATGCTCTAACACTTGAGCCACAGCTCCATTTCTGGCTTTTTGGTGGTTAATTGGAAATAAGAGTCTCATGGGTTAGTTTTGAACTGTGCTCCTCAGTTTCCTGAGTAGCTAGGATCACAGACATGAACCACTGTCACCCGGCTCCCCACTATCCTCTCAGCTGGATCCTTTCCTGTTAGCATTTTTTTTCCTTTCCCACAATAGATAGATACAATGACAAATGCCTTATAGGATTGTTGTAAAGATTCATTGAAGTATTTTATAGAAAGCCCTTACAATAATACAATCAACACCCCTTTTTTTCCTGTAGCATTCGTGTTGACAATCTTCAGCTCAGTGAGAACTTTTCTACCATAAGAATCTTGACTTTATAACAGACCATATGTAAGCATAGTATGGACAAGTTGCTACCTTTATCCGGCTTGGATTCTACTTAATGACCAATGAAGCACTTTTCAATCAGGAGAGCCTATGTTTCTATGACCATTTTATTGAACTGCAATAAGTGCATATGCTCAGCTCTCTTTCCATATTACAGAAGTTTTTCCATAAATGGAAATTAATATCCAGAGTATGCGTATTAGCACTAGGGTTATTGTACTTACAGGATTAGCCTCATTTCTAAAAGCAGGGAGCTTTTGTAAATGCTAACATACAGAGATAACAATTAGTGTTTTTTTTTTACCTAGCCAAATATAATTTTAAAGTTTTTTGCAAGCTGTGCCAATAGGGCATAAATAATTTACATGAAACATCTTTGGTACAAGTTACACAGAGCTGTTAAAATATTTGAGATTGTGTTGGTTTAAACAGTCTTGGCTGAGTTTACTTCATATTGGATATGACTTTATGATAAAGCTTCATGGACAGATTTCCTAGCCTGGACATTGTCCAGCTCACCTCTTTCTCTCTCTCTCTCTCTCTCTACTTCTGTGTGTGTATACACACATATAAATTTGTTATTATTAAGATGTTGTATATAGGGCTTACCATTTAAAAATCAGATAATGAGTACATTACTCTTTTGGGCATGTCATTCTTTCCTTCACTCTCTTGCCTACTTTTCAATGGTCTCTGAGAATCTTCCATGAATTACCATTCTCTCTGGCATTCTCTGACCCAGTGGGAGAGCTCCATTTGGCTATCTTACTCAGCTCTCTCCCCACAGGTGCTGGTCCTTTTAGACTCCAATGACATGGTCAGTCACAGGAAGAAGAGGACATGTGTCAGATGACAATGATTATAGATGCTAAACATCCACCTACCAAATCCATCTGAAAGGAATCATTATCATTTTCTTTTTATTGAAAGAGCAATACTTTGCCATTATAGGGCAAGAAAAAAGAAAAGCCGTGGAACTTACCACTTTTAAACATACAATTGTGCAGCTATGCAACTTTGTTCATTTCGTTTTTCTTTTTTTATTGTGAAAATGCAATACAGGGGGGTTACAATTACATGGGCAAGGTATTGAAAACATTTCTTACCAAGCATTGTTGCCTCTTCCTTTGTTTCCTCTCCCCATCCTTTTCCATCTCCCCCCACCCACCACCAAACTTGTAAAGTTCGTTTTTCTTTTTTTAGGGGGGGTCCAGTCGTGGGGCCTGAACTGTGAACCTGGGTGCTGTCCCTCAGCTCTTCAGCTCAAGGCTAGCACTATACCACTTGAGCCACAACGCCACTTCTGGATTTTTCTTCTTTTTGTTTATATGGTGCTGAGGAATCAAACCCAGGGCCTCATGCATGCAAGGCAAGCACTCTACCACTGAGCCACCTTCCCAGCCCCTAAAGTTCGTTTTTTGACATAACGTCTTGTACATCTCATTGTTGGAATGGGTCCACCTGTATCCCTATTTAAACAATTTGTTTTTTCCCTTCCCCTTCACCCTGTTTTCATTTATTTTTTCATATGTACAGAGTTTTAGGAAAGAATGATAAGCTTGTATCAAAATAGGTATTTGTAATCCTCTTTGTTCCCTCTTCAAGCACAGATCTTTTCCAACATGTGTACTTTGGAAAGTTGCCTGGTGCTTTGTTTTCTGTATTCATTGTAACTCATCAAATCTATTTCTTACTTTCCTTTGATGGAGATTCATATTGTTCTCTCCATCACAAGCAACATTTAAATGAAAATAGTGGTACATATATTGCTCACTACCCCATGATCATTTCTCTGGAAACTCTAGGAGAATCAATTGAAAACTGATTAGAAAAAAATAGAGGTACTGAACAAGGTAGTCAGTTGCAAAATGAATATATCAAAATCAATAGCGTTCCCAATCTACCAACAGGAATGGCTGAGAAATACCAATGGAAAAAAGGACATCCCTCCCTCCCTCCTCCACCAACAGCATAAACTATCCAGGAATAAACTAAAAGATTGCCAAGACCTATGTTGCTATGATTTGTGTATATTTGAGATTTCCTCTTGTAGATTCATGTATTGCAATAACCTGGAATGGCAATTTGGAGAGTTGCAGATACATCTAAAAGGTGGGAGGGATTATGGAAGGAATTATGCCTTTAAGAGGAATTAATGCTTTGTGGCAGGCATGCTTTTTTGTTCTTGGGAACAACAGTGAGTGTGGGTTGTTATAAAGCTTGGCCACCCCCAAGCTCCCAACCCCCTTCTGCATATGGCTTGTTCTCATTCCACTTTTCCACATGTGTGACACAAGGTGGGGGTGGGATGGGGGAGGGCTTATCCAAGGCTGAACAGAGGAGGCAGCCTGACCTTGAACCACCTTCAGTCTCCAAAAAATGGTGAACTAAATAAACTGCTTTTCTTTAGGAGGCAGCAGCATGGGGTATTTTGTTAGAGTAACACAAAATGGATTAAGCCATCTGCAAATAGGAGTATAACATAGAGAAAATGTAGGGAGAGAAAGAAATACCCCTTATGTGCGGATTAGAAGAATACGTATGGTGAAGATGTAAATTCTCCTTGCATGAATCAGTTCTGTCAGGTTTCTCTGGAGGAGTGTACAGAGGGGGCTGAGCACAATGATTCCACAACACACCTGTAAAGAGGGGACTGAATGCATTCTGAGAGCAGGGACACTCCCATTCCCATGCCAAATTTCTAGAAATGACACGTTGTATTTGAAAATCAATCTATAACAATGCTGGAAAACCATAGGGGATGCTCCAGATGGACCAAAGTATTACCAAAGTCCTTGAAAAGTGGGATGGAATGGGTAACCCATCCTAAAATATGAACAGGGTAGTTTTTCTGCACAAAATAAGAGCTGTCAGGAGGGGATCACAGTCCCGAGAGGCAGATGGAGAAGGAAGAATTAAAGACTGAAATGGTCCCAGCGTGACTTGTGAGATGCTTACAGGAGAAAGAGGAGATCCAGGAGGCACAGGGACATTCTCTTCCTCAAATTGGGCCCAGCAGGGGAGGGAAGACACATCATCTATTTTGTCTCCCCACCTTCCAAACCAGGGTAGAACCATTTGGGCAGAAAGAGACAAGAGTGTCCCTGGAAGTTGCTATCACGCTTAAGGGAGGAAGCACAGACTAGTAAGACTAAAATGACTCCTTCCTTCCAGACAGCACGTCCTCCTTCTCTCCCTATTGAGGAAGCAACTAACATAGTTTTCTCAGACAGATTATTTGAAGAAGCTCAAAGTTCAAATCAGCCCCATTTCCAAGAACCACTAAATGTTCATAAGCACCAATATGAAAGTATGCTACCAGAATCAACAGGTAGAAGACTCAACTCCAAGGATCAGAATTAATAAAGCAAACAGAAGAAGAAAGCAAGTAATTTTCTCATAAGAGTCCATTAAAGTCTATCCTTTTTTAAAGTCTCATATGGTAGTCTGTCCCTCAGCCAATGGGGAAAATATAGGCAGGCCAGTGCTAAAATTCACAGCATTCATATGAAAAGAAGCAAATTCACCAATCAGGAAGAACTAATAATTTATAGGATTTACTTTTCCCATTAGCCCAATTAGCCCACAAGCAAGGCCGCTCATGGATCTCCTTTGAAAATGATTTTATATCAGTTCCTTGTCCTAGATGCCTAGAAGAATGAAACCTCAAGTTATGCTCTATATTAGACCATGTTCTAGAATATGGCTGCCCTCTTACAGCTGTGAAAACATTGATGCCTAGGAAACATGACACCTGCTTTTTAGCAAATTGAGATTTCACAAGAGTTCCTTACTTTGAATAATTCTAATCTCATCAAGTAAAAAGATATTTCAAATGTCTCCATTTGATGAGATCACTCTCTTTGGTGGGTAGCAAATAATAAATCAACAAAGCTAAGGATGGCCTCAAAATACCTTTGTTATTGAATGATTGGTATGTTTTGTTCTCCTTAAGAAGTATATTTAGCTGGTTGATTTTTTTTTAGAGGTTGCAATATCTTATCACACTTCTCTGCAGACACAGCCACATACATATGTTCAAAGACGCTTGACATGACTCATCTTTGCACATTGTATATAGTCATAGAAAATTGAGGAATACTTAAATGCCCTTCACCATGGTAGTGGGTAGAGAAAAGCCACATTGTGGGTCACAAGTTCCCACTGATAGGTATTTTAACCTCTTCTGTTTGTTTCCAATGTGGTTTTTAAAATCCTTTTTTCCTTTTGTTCCACTTTGATTTCTTGTATTTTAGTGTCTTGTTATACACTGTTTTAAATTCTTTCTGAAACAAACACCTTACAGATAAAGAAACACTCAAACACATTTATCACACAGGCCAGAAGTTACTGTTCTTAATGAGTATTGACACTTCCAAAATATTTACCTTCAGAGACCAGATCAACCTTGTTGCAATTGATTTTGTTACCAGTGAAAACATCTTGAAATCTCTTTTTAGAATTTCTTCCTTAGTACTCAACATATGATCATGAGGCTTTATGGGTCATTTTTTGTTTCTGGCAAAAGCTCAGTGTTTCTTGGTGAAGCCTGTAAACCTACATGGCTTGTCACAATGGGTCATCCAGTTAATATTTATTTTACTTTTTCAAATACTTGATGCACTATAAAGTGATCAGGTACATCTTTTGTAAGTGTAGTCGTACATTGGCATTGATAGAGTTTTTTCAGCAAGAACTGGGAAGGTGTTTCAAGATTAGGTTAGTTTAATAAGAGTACATGCTACATGGTCTCCCTGATAAGTGGATGATAAATCCAAAATGTTAGGTGATACGACAAAACTAACAGGACTTAAGAAACAAAGAACTCCTGCTCATCTGGTTGAACCACTACTAAATATCCCCATGCTGCTGATCACATGTATGGTGTATAACATGTGAACACTGTTAAATATTATAGACTGTGATAGACAATTTGCTCCAGGAAAGTTAGAATGAACTTGTGACTTAGAAATTATGTAATCACTTAATCACAATCAAAAAAAAAAAGAACTTCGGGGAAGGGAGGGAGGGAGGGGATGGTAGGGGGAAAACAATGGAGGGGCTAACAATGTTCAAGAGGAAGTGTACTCATTACCTCACTCATGTATCTGTAACCCTCTGTATAGTATCTTTACAATAAAAAAAAACTAAAAAAAAAGAGTACATGCTACAATTGGCATTATTAGGGACAGGACCTGCCCTATAGAGGAAATCTATTAATACATATGTATTTGTTCTCATGAATTGCTTCAAAAGGATCTTAGCACTGCCAGCTTCCATTATGAGCCAAAGGACAAAAGAAGATTCTTTAAAGTGTTAGTCATGGCAATTAACACTCGTAGGAAAGTGTGTATGAGATCCCACTCTCTTTAGGGACTAGGAATATTTCTCAGGTTCTGAGGTTTTTGTCTATACTTTGCTGTCATGTTACAGAAGAGTCATAGGTTATGTTTTACAAGCAGCGAGCAGGGAGCTTTATACTGCCAAGAGCAGGAGGACTACTACATAGTTGTTTATGAGTGGGAAATATGAAACCCTTTCATCTTCAAGAAAAACTATTTTTAAAAGTCTGATGATCCTCTAGCCCTTTCGCTGCTGCTCAACAGGGCTGTTTTTCTGGCTCCGTTTCATATCTTTTCTTTAGAATCATGAACTCGTGGAATGTAACCATTGAAAGGAGCCTTAGATATTATCTGAGCTATTGGACTCCAGGCAGGTCTAGAATTATGGGCTAAAGAGAGATCTATGCTTCAAGGGCTCTAGGCTTTGCATGGAGTTTGTGGGCTTGCTTCAAAAGCTGAAAAACATACAATTATTAATATTAAAATATCTGTTCCAAGGGAAGAAATAGCCATCTTGTCCATAGTCAAGCTTAAGGGACTGGTGGAAGAGACCTTACGCTGCCAGGTGAGCAGGCATACAAATATGGAAAATGCAGGTAGGGCCATGTAGCAGAACCATGTAAGGAGAGGAGTAAAGCATCATGGCGAGCACTTCTGTAAGATGGAGCCCCTTTTCTCACTGCTATAAGGCACCCATATTCAGAGAGATGGCTGAGCTGCACACCAACTTTCTCCTGACCAGGTTTCTCAGAGTTATTGAGAGAAATAAGTGCTCCTCCACTATTCAGATTGGATTAAACAGTATCAAGGAATGTCTCTTCCTTTCTTTGAGGAGCAATACTGGAGTTGGAACTCAGGGTTTCACATTTGCTAGGCCAGTGCTCTACCACTTGGGCCATACATGTTCAGTCACTTTTTAATTCTTTTTGTTTTTGCTTTAGCTACTTTTTCAGAAAAGGTATTACATTTTTACCTGTGGCCAGCCTCAGGCTGAGATCCTCATTTATAAGTACTTCTGTGTAGCTATGATCATAGGATAGAGCCACCACTCCTGTTTGTTGATTGAGATGAGGTCTTGACAACTTGTTGCCTCCAACAGTAATCCTGCTGATTTCTACCTCACAAATAACTAAGATCAGAAACGTGAGCCACCGTTTCTTCCTGGAATGTTCTTTAATACTAGCTCCATGGCTTTTCAATGCTGGCTGTATTGAAGGAAGTATCAGAGTCTAGAAAATGTAGAACCTAGCCTAGTTATTTTAGACATGAGAATACTGAAGTCACTAGATGACTAATTAAATTGAACCAAATTGTTGAGACTAGTAGTTGAGTCTTTTTCTCCCCCACATTTCTTCTCAGTGCTTCCTATCCAAGGCAAGACAATACTTTAGGAACACTCTGCTGAGATTCAAAATTTTCTGGGCTCATTGATATTGACAGGTGCTTCCAAATTCTACTTTACTGGGATTTTTTTTAAATAGCACTCTGAACCATTTGAGGTATGCAATTACTCTTTCTAATTTTCCATGAAAGAATTCTGCTCCTCTAATGCTACTCCCTTAGGAAAATATATTTTAGAGCAATTATCTAGACCACCTTTGCCCTTCTGTTGTAGAAACATCAACTGAAATGGGCCATAATTGAATAGAATGAAAGCCGATTAACCCTCACCTACCCTTGGCAGTGAGTGTTTAGTTTATTGAGTTAATTGATTGTCTCTATTTAATAGAAAAGGACTTTTGAAAAAATATCTGTGGTCCTTTGTTCTTTTCTTTATTCCTAAAGTGTGTGTGTGTGTGTGTGTGTGTGTGTGTGTGTGTGTAGTGGGATGTAGGATGGAGAAAAGGAAAAAGAAGAACCACACCACATGTACCTCCACTGTTTCTTTCCTGGTTCTTCAATCTGAGTTGTGCAGGTAAGATGCTTGCAGGTAAGATGTCAGTATCTAACAAAACTATTTGAAATTCCAGCTAGGTGTCTGAGGGCAAGTCATGTAACTTCTCTAAGACTTTTCTCCCCTCTTCTGTAATACAGAGGTAATTACAGGGCCCCTTTATAGGGGTTTAGATCAATGTCCATCACGTAATAGGTATTCGATGTGTTTGTTAACTATTATTATTTTGTACTTTGGACAAATAGACTTGCTGTTCATGTTTTAAAAATGCATGCTTGTGTAGGGTAACTATAATTCACTATGATTTATTGTCATTGTGTGTTAATAAGAGTTACTACAACAGAAGAGTTGGAAAGTTCCCAGAACCAAGAGATAATAAAGATGGGGTGCTTGTTTAGTATATGCAAGGACCAGGATTCAATCCCTGGCACAGATAAATAAAAGAAGAAATATCTTTAAGGAGATGGAAATGCTAATTATTTTAATTTGATCAGATAATCACGTGGGACCCATAAGTACATATGATTATCATATGTGAATAAAATGCACTCAGAGTTTACAGAGGAGAGATCATAAGTTAAATGTACCATTAGAGTAATTGAATATAAAATATTACATTGAATACATTGAAAGACATAGGTATTTGGGCATGAAAGACATACAAGACTGCATTTGAGCCAGGTAAAGAAACCCATCTGTCTTGTTTACTTGCTCTACTCTCCAAGAAATTGACACACATTGCAGCAAAGTTCTGTCACCATGTAACCACATCTGTGCCTCTCTCCCTTTAATGAAATTTCCTACCATATCTGCTGCAGCACTCTGGTCCCTTGGTCTGAATTTGACTTACCATATTCTCAAACCCATTTTTTTTCTGGCCACTAGGATTGTGATTGAAGGGCTGCTTGAATCAAGCCAGGCTAGTCTTCCATAGTTCTCCCAAAGCACTGATCTCAACAGGAGAAGGTTTGGATATGTTTTCTACAGTGAGGAACACTGGTAATGTTTGGAGATGTGGCATTGGTTGTAATGGAGGTGATACTGTAGTCATCCAATGGGTAGAGGTAAACAGTGCTATCACAGAAGACAGACCTCCATACAAAGAATTATCCAATCCAGAATATCAATAGCAGTGAAATTGAGAAAACTGACCCAAAGAATTCTTCACTGCCAACTGGGAGATGGAATCTTAGAACCCAAGGTTATACTATCAAACTGTATTTACTTTTAAACTATAATGTAACATTCCGGGACCATGGATTTTACCAAGTGGGAGAGGTCACTGGAGATAGAGAAACTAAGAGACTTTGATCAAGTTCATGATTTCAGTTAATTTTATTTATTTATTTTTTTATTGTGAAAATACTGTACAGAGGGGTTACAATTACATGGGCAAGATAATGAGTACATTTCTTATCAAGCATTGTAGCTTCCTGCTTTGTTTCCCCTTCCGATCCCATCCTCCCCTCCCCACCCAACCCTCCTCCCCCCCCACCAAAGTTGTAAAGTTCGTTTTTGACATAATGACTTGTACCTTTCATTGTTGCAATGGGTCCACCTGTATCCTTATTTAAACAATTTGTTTTTTCCCTTCCCCTCCACAAATTATACCAACATCAAATACAGTGAAAGCAAGGGGAAGGACATACAAAGCAACAAAGAAATAATCTTATAAATATATGGACCCCATTGCAACAATGAGAAGTACAAGTTGTCATGTCGAAAAACGAACTTTACAACTTTGGTGGGGGGGAGGAGGGTTTGGTAGGGGGGTGGGGGGAGGATGGGATGGGAAGGGGAAACAAAGCAGGAGGCTACAATGCTTGATAAGAAATGTCCTCATTATCTTGCCCATGTAATTGTAACCCCTCTGTACAGTATGTTCACTAAAAATAAAAAAATTATAATAAAAAAATAAATGTGTTAGAAACAATCGCATGAAAGAAAAAAACATTTGAATACATATCTTAGGGTTCATTTCCCTAATATCAACTTATCTGACCTTTTGTGCTTGACTCAGATATATACTAGATATTGCAAATAAGGGAAACCATGGGACCTAATGGTTCTTTGGGCCTGGTTTACTTCACTTAATATAATTTTTTCCAAGTCTTTCCATTTCCTAACAAATGGGGCAATGTCATTCTTTCTGATGGAGGCATAGAATTCCATTGTGTATATATACCACATTTTCTTGATCTGTTCATCTACTGAAGAGCATCTGGGTTGGTTCCATATCTTAGCTATGGTAAATAATGCTGCAATAAACATAGTTGTGCTGGTAGCTTTAGTGTGGTCTTGTTTGTGATCATTTGGGTAAATGCCCAAAAGTGGGACTGCTGGGTCATAGGGGAGCTCTATGTGGAGTCTTTTGAGGAACCTCCATACTACTTTCCAAAGTGGTTGAACAAGTTTACACTCCCACCAACAATGCAGTAAGGTTCCTGTTGTTATTAGAGTTCTTGATTATAGCCATTCTAACTGGGGTGAGGTGGTATCTCAATGTTGTTTTGATTTGCATTTCTTTTATGGCTAGGGATCAGCCTCATTTCTTTTCTTACAGACATTTTGGGGCCTCAATAAATTTCCTTATTTTGTTTAAATTAGTTCAAGTTGTGGTATTAGTCCTGATAATAATAGCTCTAATATATTGGATATGTGTATTGAATACAACTCTGTGTCCAGTTAATTGAAGATAATGTAGTCAATTTTGTCAGACAGGGACTGTGTCTGAACCACCATCTATTATCTCTCACCTTGGTCTATTTTATCTTTGTAAGCTTTAATTTCCTTGTTGTATTTGCATATATTAACATAACAAGTGATAATGTTGAAATGGTAAAATGGTGTGTAGAATACTAGGTGTCTATAAAATATGGACTCATTTCCTTCACATATTTTTACATATTTCACAAATGGTTCATTTCCAGAGAAATAATTCAAGGAATTCCTTGCTTGATTGTTGTTGGATATTCTTGAAGTTTATGACTTCAGATATATATTTTGAAATGTAGAGCTGATTTGAAGGCTCAGAAATTAAGAAGTTGATTAAAACATGTTAAAAATGTTTTTGAATGAATGAAAACATACAAGCTTTGTGTCCAGTTGCAGATAAGTAAATGTACTTTTTTATTTGGAAGACCAGCACAAAGAAAAACTGGACATGCCTCTAAATATTTAATATGTTTATAGCAACTTTCATTTTCGATGCTTTTCACAGTTTTAGCATATTTATGACAGGTGATTTGGTTTCCCCATGAATTTATTTAGTTAATAGAGTTCCTATTCTGTTCATATAGCACAACTACTACATTTTTCTATATATTATGCAGTCCCTTTCCTTTCACTTCTTTATGAACCTTATGAGAAGGCAAGATCAGATATGGCAGGTGCCTTCCCATGCAGACTCCTGAAGCTCTTTACTTGAAATCAAGATGGAAGCCAGGTTAAAGCATAGAGAAGAGTGATATGTTTTGTTGTAGGTTCAATGATTTAACCAAGAAGTTTAGTACAGTATATAAACCTGTACACATATGAAGTTCCTATACTGATGCTTTTTATTAATTTAAATGGTTGATACAACCAGATTATCTAGGCATATTTAAGTTTTGAAGCAATGTGTTTCAAAATTTTGGGTTTCAATGGGAAAGAATAATGTTCTGTTGATTCTGACTATGGAATTAAGTTCTGTCCAAATAGCCAATGTTCTGTAGATATTCTTTCTTAGAAATCTGTTCACTTTGTGAATTTTTTTGTGTTTTGCAGCAATAGGAAGGCTAATGTAGTACTGTAATTTTGGTGATTTTTTCCCATGTCAGCAATGACTTGTATTTTGAATTATTTTTCATTAAATTGATATGTTAAATAATAATTTGGTTATTAAAACCAATTACTGTTCATTTTCTATTTAAATATAAATCTAAATTAAACCAATGATCCAAGTTTATCATAATATTAGGAATCTGCATTAACTATTACTTTAGATATGATGCTACTAAGCATCATGACAAAGCTTTTTAAGTTATTTAAGCAGCAAACACCATTTATGGCTGCAGGTAACCATTTCAGTTGTCTCTCTTCTAGAGATTCTATGAGAGCAGGAGTATTTTTACTTAATGGTTTGTGTCAGAGCCATGTTCACCAGTCATATTCCAGAAAATGTTACAATGAGCTTATTATAGTATAGTCATCTCTGAATCTTTTCCAGAATCATTTAGAAATTCTGGGCAGCCTAAGAGGATAAATGTTACATAGATACTGAATTTATATAATTCCATATGACTCTTGGCTTTTTTGAGAAAACCAAAATAGGTTTTTAACAATTACTGACAATGATTTGTAAGCTTGTACTCTTCTTTGTGATTAGATAAAAATCACTAATTTGACATAAAGGGCCAACGAAAAACCTTTGAAGACTGTGGTTCTGATGCTGCCTAGTTATTAATAGATGGCCTGTGATACAACTTCTTTTGTTTGATCAGTTGTGGGGCTTGAACTCAGGGCCTGGGGTGCTGTCCCTGAGCTTTTTCTGCTCAAGACTAGTGTTCTGCCACTTTGAAACACAGCACCACTTCTGGATTTTTTTTTTTCTGGTGATTATCTCATGTCTTTTCATGCTGGCTTCAAACCTAGATCCACAGATCTCAGCTTCCTGAGAAGGTAGGATTACAGGCATCAGCCACCAGTGCCTGGATACAACTTTTTTTAAATCTGTAAGTAGCTCTCTATTATAGGTAAACATGAGGACATTGAATTGGATGATAGCTCTGTGTTACTTCCAGGACTTAACAAATCTTTCCAGTGAGGCTGCTTTCCAGGATTGTACATCCAGTCTGAATATTTTTATTTGTTATATTATTTCCCAAGAAGAATATTCTAGGTAGGTATTTTTACTGGCTCCAGATTATCCTCATTTATTTAATGTTATTATGGAACATCACAAAGAAAAATGACATGGTCCACATTCTTTGAAGAACTGGGTGTAAGAGGACAAATTCCTTCTCTTACAAACAATATATCCTGAACTAATCCACTTTCATTTATAATGCTGGTCTTAATCTCTTTAGAAATTCCAGTCCACAGACTTCAGTGAAACTCTGTAGAAATATAAACCATTTTATGCTTTTCATATATAGAAATGACAGTTTATACTATCTTTATTTTAATTTTTCCCAAAATATAGACCATCTGCCCAAACTAACACAAAAGTATTTAAAATGCAGATTCCTGGAAGGAATCTAAATCAGAGGTCTGGGAATCTCTTTATTTTATCTTATTTTTAATTTTTGATGATATATACTAAAAAAGAAAAGAAAAAAACCCTACCCTAACCAATTGAGGAGTGCCATCATTTTCATTTATTGAAACTGTTCCTATGTATTCTTATAAAATAATTACTTGGTGTAGCGCCCTGGAATAACATGCAGAATGAAAGAGGAAAGATAATTCACCAATTTTCCAAGGAACATTCATTATCTATTTCTAGTAGGGTAAAATCTTAAAAACCAATAGCTCATATGACCTTGGTTACTCTTTGTGATCCTTTTCCACTTGTTAGGCATCATTCTAGATCCTTGACCTACATTGTCCCTATTTAGTTGACTCAATAAGATGAAAGATGGACCTTACTCTCTCTATTGACAAATGAGACACTGGTGGCTTTACAGGTTGATCACAATGATTTGTAAAGATCTTGACGGTTGAAGCAGTTGGGGCTATTTACAGTTCTTACAGTGGCAACAGATTCTAATGTAAACTCTATGTTACTCTGTAACTTGAATTCTCCTCTTTACTTGTCTATGATGGAAAGACTGGTCTATGTTCTCTTCTGGTATGCGCTTCCATTGATCCTGTAGACACAGGTACTATCTTAGGTATGTCTTGCTAAGGTAGTGAACCACCCCATAAAAGTCATGCTTTCTCTGTTATTCTTGTAGCTTCCATTTGTCTAACACAGGTTTGAAGGTTCTCAGGGGCTTTTACATATATCCCTGCCATCCCTCACTTATATATCTCCACCCTGTCTCCTCTCCTAGGGTTGTTTGGTCTCATCATTTGTTCTTCAAACACTTTTCTCATAAACCTTGCCCTAAGTAAATTCAGTGGTCCTGAGAGAAAACCCTACAAAATATTTTTTTAATATAGCAAAGGGTAGTTTTCATCTGGCATCTTAATTATTTTTTAAGTTAAGAAAAGCTGGTGACATATTTATGCTTTGGTGCAAAAAAGTGAAAGTTAATAGATTTTTAAAAAAATTATGTACTTTTGTGTGAAAAAAACTGTATAATATTTCTGTTAAATATGCATTATTTTACTTGTGAGGGTTTTTTTAGCCAAATTAATCTGAAATATACAAGCCCTCAATTTGCTATTTTACTATTTTTATTTTCAATTTTGGAAATTCTACAGAAATCAAAAGGGGGACCTAAAAAGGGGAAGTGGGAGGGAAGAATGGGATTGTCCAGCATGCTTGGATGTTTATTTCAGAACCTTTTTAAAATGTAAAAGCTGTATGTTTTTGGGAAGTTCTAAAATTTCTCTTGTCTTCTTTTTCCTGCCAGTATTCTGCACTGAGCTTCTTTTATATACTGTGAGAGACTACAAAAGCGTGAAGTTCATTTTTAAAAACATTAGTCCATGCTGGTACAGTACACTAAGACTTTGATGAAAGAAACAATAATAAAATGCCTCTGTTTTAAATGTTATTCATATATACCTTGTGAATGAGAGCTATATAGTTTTATACTTTTTAGAGGAAAATAATTATTGAATTACTGGAAAAAATGTTTAAAATGCAGTTTACTGCAATATGACTTTTTGATTCGATAAAGGGATGTTTTGCTTATTTGTCCTTGGTAAAATTATGTAAGTACTACCCCTGGGTGCTCCAATGTGGACACCTTCCCAATTTAGAAGGGATAACATTGATTAAGATGCATTGTACTAATAAATGGACACATTGAGTTGAACCACCTTTATACAATACTTAATTTTCTTTTAAAAAGGGAAAACAAAACAAAACAAAATATATTTGAGCCTGGATGGAGTTCCATTGGCATCAGTGATACATAGGCTAATTCGCTAATTTGATGAGAAAAATGGGATTTGACATTTAATAAGACATATATAGCATGAATCCTCATCTCAGACTAAATAAGTGAACTGGATTCCAATGAGATGTTTATACTCATCATCTAGGACAGCAAATGACTGCTCTGCCCTGGTGCTTTTAGCTGCTGCCCGAACCTCTTTTGTACTTTGTTGACTTGACTTTAGAAAGGTTTTTGTTGTTGTTATTGTTTTTAACCTAATGCTCTTGGATCTGTTTACATTTGGAGCAGGTTGAGCTACTGTCCACGACCTCCCCCTCACACAAACACACACACAGTGCCCATTAGTAACTTTGTAATCCCCTCCTTCTGGCTTTGGACTTGGCCAGTAGGACGTTATTATATGGAACACCGAAAAGATTTTAAGTATACTTGTAGATTTGAGTGATCTCTTTACCCATGTAATGTCTTGGGTGGAACAGTACCCAATGAGTCTATGAACCCAGGGTAGTAGCTGCACAGATCTATAGTTTGAAGCCTAAGTATCTCAATCAGCTCACAGACTTAAGTCAATAATGAATTCTAATCTAAATTGCTGTATGTTACACAGCAGTCGCTGACTGTAGAGATACCTAGATAAGAAAGTCAAAGTTTGGGATCTGTACCTTTGTCTGCCCCTACCATGTTGCCTTTTGCAAGTTCCTTACCAGCATGTCCTCGGCTGAGGACAGGGTGCTCTGAAATAGAGGCAGAAGGCAACTCTACTCAGTCCCGAATATATTGAAGTGAGAATAGTGGTATTGGAGTTTTAAAAATATTGAACTGGTACACATAAATCAATGAGACCTTGCAAGGAATCTTAACAATGCTTTCAGTGGAAGAATAGGCATGTGCAGAATCTGCTGATAAGCAGAAATTGCGAATTGCTACTACTTTCTCTTTCCATTTTAGCAAGGCAGAAATCACTGAAAAATTTTCTGAAGGAATTCCATCCCTAGAGACATGGATGATATTTCCCTTTATGTCTTATGTTACTGTTTATTATGATTGTCTATTAATCTAAATTAAAAGGACTATCAATTTCCAAATTAAGGAGAGAAATCCAGTTGACTTAACTCCAATTCACAGGCAATTCTTTGTCTCTGTTATCAAAGTTTGAATGTTAAAATGCTTTCAGTTCAAACTTCTTAATCTAGGTGTGGTTCATTCAATGAAATTCTGGAGGTGGGTATAGGTATACTAAGGGCCTAAATCTATTTCTTGGCTTGTCCTACTTCAAGCATCAGGTTCATCTCCAGGCTGGCTCCCCTCTGGTCACTAACTAGCAATCAGTTATGAACAGTCGGAAGCACATAGCTCCCCCAACCATTTGAATAAAACAGTTAGGAGCAGTAGGAAGAGCATAGTTCTCCCCAACGATTTGAATAAGTTTTGCTGTCTCTGGATGAATTCCTTTCAAATCAACCACTCTGACAAGAGTATGGCATTTTATGATTGGCTTCACCCGACTTGGATATATTACAGAGCCTGGGTGAGCTCAGTCCTACCCAGAATTACCTTTTTGGTACACAATGGCGAACATGTGCAATGAACATTGAGTCAGTAGCCACATCACAGTCCACAAACCAAAATATGTCCACTTGATTGCAATGTGAAAATATGGAAATGGTTAGCTGAGCTAAGCTTTTTGGAAGATGTTGTAATCAGAGGGCTGCATAGGCCAAAATAGGCTGAATTGCCTAGAACTTTCTATGGAAAATTTGTTGCTAATATGACATACTATTGCTAGCTTATTCAGCAAACCGAAGGTAAAGTCTGTCCTTTGCCTCTGATCAATTGCTCTCATGGCAAGTCACAGAATTTTAAGAATTGAATGACATTTTGTTGGAAAGGGATTCCTAAGTTCCAAAGGGATTTATTTATTTAACAAACACATCATTTGCCAGGCACATTTCTAAGTACTTTGCAAATATGATCTCACAAGTTTTTGTTTCTTTGGCTGATTTGGGTTGCGTCTAAATTATTAAGTCTCTAAATTTAAGAGGATCTTAGGTAAAAGTATACTTAGTAAGTAAATATGGCATCCTGCAACTTTAGAAATGAGACTTTTGTGTCTTGCAGGTTTACTTGCTATCATTACTAACTAGGCCAAATTTTTAGTCATGCTGAGCTCAGCTGATCTGTGGAGGAGCTTTCCATCCTAACATCATTGAGATAATGATCAGAAATGTCACAACCAAAGTGGACAGAGATGTATTCTGAATAAGCATTAAGATTTTTATGAGAATAGTTTAGTCTACTGAATAATAATGCTCTCTAAGTACATACTTACCGCATCTACCTTATATATAATGGCCTAAACTCTATTTATACATTTGAATTAAAAGTATATATATAAATATATATTCACAATATTAGCATTGAAGTGAGTCACTAGACCATAGCAGCATACATTTGCCCTTCTAAATAATACCTCCTCCATAATACCTCCTTGCTGTGTCCCCCCCAAAGGCATCATTGTCTTGTTTTAGTGTTTCTTGCTTTCTCTCACACACATACATAGATGACATACATACCCAATGTCAGATATACATATAAGCATTCACATACACATACATACTCACATGTATATACACACAAACTCACATATACTTGGTGAATATGCATTATTTCTCTAAATACTGTTTTTAAGTAATGAATCATATTAAATATAATTTTCTAGCTCTAAACATGCTGGCTCTGGATGTTAAACAAAATGAACCTCAAGATAGGGACACAAGTGGTTTTTTTCTTTCTTGTACCATGTGATTTTTTTTTGTTTCTTTGTATGTCCCTCCCCCATGGTATAACCCCTGTTTTCACTGTATTCGATGTCAATGTTCTGCATCTTGTATATACACTTCTCTAAATTTGGAGAGGGGAAGGGAAAAAACAAAATGCTTAAATAGGGATACATGTTGACCCATTGTAACAATGAGGTGTACAAGACACTATGTGGAAAACGAACTTTACAATTTAAGAGGGAGAGGTGGGAAAGGGAGAGTATAATTGTGGAGGTGGAAGGGAAGGGATGGTAGGGGAAAAACAAAGGAGGAGGTAACAATGCTTGATAGGAAATGTACTCATTATCTTGCTCATGTAACTATAACCCCTCTGTACAGTTTTTTTTACAATAAAAATGAATAAAAAATAAATGTGTAAGCTCTACTAGCTTGGAAAAAATTGAAATTCATCAATGAGTTTATGTGACAGTAAGTCTAACAGGGGGATTTGTACCAGTAAAGTATGGTTTGAGAAGTCCACAGGCTTTCTTGCACTTGGCTGGTCCAATCTGAGACCTATAATACAGGTCAGCTCCACCATATCATCATTCTCATAGCAGCTGACCTCCATGCACACTGGCTAACTGGCTTTATGTTCAGATGCTTTGCTTGCATTTCCATTTTATTTTTCATCGTATACAGAAAGAATAAAAGATTTAGGGGGATGGTTGAGTTGAATACATGCGTATGTGTATGTATGTATGCATGTATTTATTTTTGATTGTTTGTATTGAAATTGTGCCACACGTCTTGATAAATATATACAAGACTTGGCATATTTTATATATTAGTGAGATAATTCTTAAAGTCATAGCAAGTATTAGGTGTATCGTGAACGATTGACCCCCACCCTATTATCCCTGGCACATAATGACACCAGGCAAAACTCCAGGTGTGCATGAATGTGCTGGACAGAGGCAGGACAATCTGATCTAAGCATGGCCATAAGCATTCCATTGTGAGCCTACCTATTGGAACTCTAAGGCCAAGCTGTGAGACTAGAGAAGGGTCAAGAGGTTGCCAGAAGGCTGAGAATTGGACTTGAAAAAGTCAAGCAGTCAAGACAAGACAGATATATGTTATTATCCTAAGAATGTTTAAGCTTGAGTCCTTGGAAATAAGATTGCTCCCCTTTGCTCCTTAATGAAAAAGGAGTTAATTATCACTATGTATACAAATTATACCAATGAATGGTTGTAACCACAAGATAGATTGATAATCTATTTCTGTCCATACCTGTAATCACTGCCGCCACCCCTCCTCCCGCCACCCCCCCCGCAGGCACTGAACTAAATAAAAGCCTAACTCCAACCCCACCTCCTTGTACAGCTTCCAATCCTGCAGGAAGGTTGCCTGCCCCTTGCTGTTCTTCAATAAACAGTCCTCACCTGTTGGGTCTAGCCTATTCCTTTCGCCTCCATTTTCCTAACATATCACATAGTTATTGTGTTATAAGAGCGTGCAAAGTCTAAGCTCAACAAAATTTTAGTGTAAAACTATAGTTTTCAATGTACATTAAATTTCTAGACTTACTCATAATGGCAGCTTTTACCCTCTGATTGACCTAATTCCATTCCCCACCTTGTAACCCTTGTCTATTCTCTGTCTCTCTGTATTCAAATTTATATATTTTTAGATTTTTACGTGGTCACCGAGATGATGCAGATTTTTTCCTTCTGTGTTGGACTTATTTCACTTATTATCATGTCCTCCATGCTTAACCATGTTATCCCAAACGTGATATGTCAGGATTTCCATGTGTGAGCCCGAATAATGTTGCTGTCTGTGTATGTGTGTGTGTGAGATTACCCTGCTGTTGGTGGATTCCATGTCTTGGCTGTATGGAGATCTCTAAGACATGTTGACTTCACTTACTTCCTTTCAGTAGAACCAGTAAAAGCAGAGGGATGTTTAGGTCATACGGTAGTTCCATTTTTAATTTTATGAGGAACTTCCATAGTGGCTGTACAAAAATCACATTCCTATCAGCAGTACATGAGGGTTCCCTTTTCTTCACACCCTCACCCACATTTTGCCACTTGCCTTTTGAGAATTGACATCCTTCCAGGTGTGAGGCAATAGCTCGTGATTTTTATGTGCATTTCCCAAATGGTAAGTGATGTTGAACAACTACGTGGGTTCTTGTTGCTCATTTCATGTCTTCTCAGCTAAATGTCTTTCAGCTCCTTTTTTTCATTAAAAAAGCAGAGTTATTATGATTTGCTTATATAATTTGAATCCTAACCTCTTATCAGACGCAATATGCAAGTATTTTCTCCTAGTCCATTGGCTTCCTTTTAATTTTCTCTGCAGTGAAGATGCTTTTCAGGGTTATAGAGTCCCAACTTGAAGTTGAATAGCTTTAATCAAGCTGTATAAGTAGTAAATAGAAAATCCACGATTCAAATGGATTCAGAGCTGGTTATGAGTACAGATGGACAGTCTGAAGAACACATTGCAGGGCAAGTCTTGATTTTTACCCATAAACAATGACACCTTGATAAAGAAGCCATATGAGTGAAGGCATTTTTTGTCATTTGATTGAGAGATACAGCATAGACTATGAATTATGAAGTCCTGGATTCTGGCCCTGATACCTAGTTGACTCAGAAATTTTGAGTTTTGGTCTCAAGTCACTAGTAAGCCGTAGAACTTTGGGCAAGTAATTGAAAACTTTGAAAATCAGCTCCTTTACCCTTCAAATAGGGATGGATATAAGCATCTGTCCTATCTACTATTAGTGTACAGTTATTAGGACCAATTGATAAAATTTGCATAAAATTGTTATGAAATGGAAAGCTCTAGATATAATCATTTATATACTATATAGAAGGATTATAGTCTGAGGACAGCCTAGAGGGAAAATTCAAGGCCCTATCTCAAAAACAAACTAAAAAGCAAAATGACTGTGACATGGGTCAAGTGGTAGAGTGGGTTCATAGCAAGTAAGGGGCTCTAAATATAAATCCCCAGTATAATATATATATATATATATTGGGAAGGTGCTGGTTAGAGATAATTGCACTCCTTTTAGAATAAGGACAAATGTCTTGGGGCCTCCCTTGATCATCCTGTTTCCATTCTGGTGTTATTCCCTTCCCTGGTGACTTCTTGTCTTCTATTCCTATCAACCCATCACTTAAGAGATGCTTGATTTTTGTGTGGGTGGGGGAAAGTTCTGAGAATATTAATAAGACAGGGAGGAATTATCTCTGGCCCTTGCTGAGATGAATCATTGAAATCAGAATATAGGCTACAGGGTGTGTAAAGTGGTTTTCTAATAAGTATCTTTAGTGATTATTTTAGCATAAACTGGAGACACCTGAAGTTCAGATGCTTTCAAGACCCTCAGGATGTCTGTCAAGGTTACAAGTTGTCTTCTAATAATATCATGCAGCGGTTAAAATTTCAAGTACTTCTCGGTAACTCATGCCTCGAGAGGTCTGGACACCTCCCAGGGCATGGCATCAGTGTAATTTGTAGATTCTGATCTCTAGGCACCTGGGGAGTTGTGATAAAATATTCATGCTGGTGACCATTCATCTTTCTTCCACTAAAAGCCTCAGCTCTCATCCTCTTGAAAGGGAATTATGGAATTTACCTGCTGCTAAATGCCTGTACTTTTATGCAAACCTCCAAATAGAGTTCACAAAATCCGGTTTCCAGTGTGCCATCAGCTTGGAGTGGGTCCAAGATGAGAACTTTTCCTGTAACCCCCGCTGAGGACTTGTTTGCCTTTCTCTTCCTGGAACTTCATTGTTAAGTGTCCTTGTCTCACAGGATAATAAGTGTGAAAACTCAATTAGAAAACAGGTATTTATTTATTTTTTGTATTTCCTGTCCTTAGACCATAAAACCCATTTTGGATATCATGAAGAGAGCCCTGTTTAGAACCTCCAGATCCATCTCAAGAGATAGCATTCATTTAAAATTAGAAGACCAAGGTCACAAAAATCAAGAAGCACCTTTAAGCAAATACATTTATCATTCCAATTGAAAGCAAGCTATTCTGTCTTTGGTGCTGTGAGTTCCTTTGCATTCTCAAGGGAAGCTGGCTAATCCGTGTTGAGCTGCCTGCTGGTCTGCTGTGGGGAAGGCCACTGTCCTTGAAATGTCCTTACAACTTCAGACAAGCATGCAAAGAAAGCATGGTTAAAGCTGTTCTCTGCCTCTATGATGAAGGCCACATCTCTGTGGTTCTGGAGACTCGGATCTAGGTTCAGGTAGTTTATTTGGAAAATGATCTCAGGAAACATGGTTAAGATAGAGGGAAAGTGGGAGAAGAGAGCAGGACAAGTCAACATTAACAATAACATAAACAAAGCATTGCTGGGGATACTGTGACCACCATAATAATTAAATTTAACCCCATGACAGGTTGTCTGAAGAGCCCTGTTTGTAATGGATAAGGTGCTGGTGCTGAGCCAAGCATCTGTGATCATATCCCCCATTGTTTAGCATTTTTTTTCTCCTTAACCCTATATAGATAGCCTTGCCCTTGGGATACTTCTGCATATGGGATGACAGTTTTTTGAGCTTTGGAGGAAGCACTGAGACAGAAAACTAGGAGATGCTAGAACATAGTTGATATGAGCCTTTGGCATAGGCCTGCAGCCCTCTGTCACAGCTGCCTAGACATCACCAATGGATTTGATGGTGGCTCCCAAAGCATCTGCCACTACTCTAAAGAACCAGGCTCTTTCATAAAAGAGGAAAGTACAGGGGCTAGAGGAGGAAATAGTAGTAAAGGGAAAAACAGAGACATTGCCAGAAGGCAGAGGAAAAGCTGACTAGTGGTAGAGTGGCTGTTGCTGGCCACGCAAGGCTTATGCCTGTGTCATGAAATCTTAGACACTCATCTGGATCACTAGCCATTCTTTTCACCCACGTCTTTGTCTATTATTTTGGGAACTCCTTGCATCTACCATTTTCTCTCCAAATCCTATTTGGCTTTCCAAGCTCAATGCAACAATCTCCACCCTGTAAGCAGACCTGAGCTCCTCCAAGCCCTGCAGTTCCTGCCATACAGCTGGCCCCTCCCTCTCTCCTCCTAGACCCCCCCAAGCTCCCATCTACCTCACTTCCTGCCCCAGATGCTACTACTTCTACCTAGGTAGTGGAGGGGGCCATGTGCTCTCTCTCTGGAGGAAATATGGCTCCTCTAATAAACATTGTAATAATCTGTCTCCTGTGCCTGCCTGCCTCTGCATGGTCCCCTGGGATTGATGTGACGGATGCCTTCACACCCTACTTTATGTGTCACGTTCTTCTATCTAACATTAGAACCAGTGTTTCACTCACTGGATTCAGTGTAGGTTTCCATTCATACATTCACCCAGTCTAGGAGTAGTTATTAATTTCCTACTATTGGACAAGCAACTGTATATTCAGATTACCTGACTTTATTTTAAATCTCAAGAGCTAGGTAGGGGTCAGATGGATTCTAGGTCAAAAGTATCATACTAGAAAATGCAATTGTTCTGGATCTCATCCCAGATCTGATGAATCAGAAATACTGGGGATGGAACTTGATATGCTGTGTTTAGTCCTCCTAGAGACCGTAAGTTAGTCAGTATTTTGAGAACCAGAATATTCCCAGTATTGACCAGAGTAAGCAATCAACAAATTTTGGTTGAAGCAAAATAGACTTAACATAATTAACATAATGATAGGAGAGTCTTGGTCTAAATTTTTTTTGGCTGTAAAGAATAATGATTTCTTTTCAAATGCAAAGTATTCCAATGAAAAATGTTTTTCCCATGTACCAAAAGAATGTCACGTTCACCAGGGAGTAGGAGGTAGTTGGCAGCTTGGGATTGTCTCAGCTAATATGATGAAATACAAAAGCGAAAATGAGTCTAGTCCTGTGTGCATGGCACTTTCCCAGCTCCTAGTCTGGACGTCTCATGCCTGGGAATGACAAGGTCTCTTGGGATCAGAGCTCCTATAGAACTCTGTGTGCCTTGTCATCTTTAGGAGGAAGTGTCCAGTTTCCAGAAGGAAAAAGTATACCTTGAGCTGGAGGAGAAACTCACAGAGTGACTCAAATTTCAAGCTTAATCTATCTTTGATTGGGGTTCAAGTTGTTTGTTTTTTTAAGGCACCTACATCAATACTGGTGGTTGGTGATACCAAAGCTTACCAATGTGTTCTGGTCATCCTGGCTTTGAACACAGGTCCCCTAAGAATGAAGACCAATCAGGGGGGTTACTTTCATCTCCTAAACCTTCTTGCTTCATTATCCCTTTGTACCAGAGTCTGAGGAGTCACATACCCTTGCACCCTCTCACCTTGCCAGGAACCATTTCCCACAAGTGTATCAGAGGTGCTTCAAACTTAAAAGAAGTAACTAAAGAAATTCCAAGAAACCCGTGCAGCTTGGCGAGTCAGAGATCAAGGAAGATGAAGGGAGGTACTTTTGCTATACAGTATCTGCCTCAGGCTCAGCGCTTGTGGCTGTACAGGAGGTACAGCAATGCAGTCTTGAAAATGTACATGGACACTGGCGGGAGGAAGTCCCTGTGGATAAGAATGTTGCTTTTGATCACGATTCTTGGCACCTGCCCTCAAAATGGAGTCCTAGCAATGTGTAAGAATCTGCAGAGGCCATTCCCATCCTCTGCCTTAAAGGGAGTTTGTTCGTCAAGCAGCAGGAACAGGTTGTCACACATGCAGGGGATAAATCTCACCTTTCAAAGACATGATTTGTGGGACAATGCCAAAGCTTGCTCTTCCTTGATTCCCATATAGAAGACCAGGAGCATCCTCCTCAAATGCTAATCTCTGCACTGGCCAATTTATCCAGGTAGGGTTCACTGTCCTCAGATCGGTGAGTTTCATAAGCTAAATTAATCGTTCCTTATAGAGACACCCAAATGCAGCATTCTATTCTTAAGGATTTGATAAGGTTTTTAAATTTAAAAATAGTAGCAACTATGGCAATATTCTATTTCTATATGCTTATTATTATTACTAATTACTATTACTATCATTTATTTTCTGAACTTCAAAAGTTTGTACAAGGGGATTACAATTTAACATGTCTGTTTGAGTGTCCAGTGCTTTCTGATCAGTCACTCCTTCATCATTCTTCCCCCTCTCATCTCCTTCACCCCCAGAATGATTTCACATATCCACTCCCTCTATCACAGTGAGTATTCCAAATGTATTCTTCCTCTGTTCCCTTCCCACTACCACTGGCACCCTTCAACCTCGCATTTGCGCATATGCTTCTGTGTATGTTTACACAGGAGGTTGTATTTGGAGTTTAAGATCTATGTATGAGAGAAAACATGTACCCCAGGAGATCACCCAATGCAGTATTAGTTTATATTGTTCCCTTAAGAATTTTATTGACAGCTTCTAAGTCAATCAGTAGTTTACAGCCATTTATTTATAAAGCTTAACTTTACATCTAGACAAAAACTTAACAAGTGAAACTACATTTAAAGTGCAAGTCACTGACTTCAACCTACTGAAGATGATTTTACTAAGGATAATGGAGAAACTGAGGACCTGGCTGCTTTACCTTTAATCCAGGTAATCTTGGTAGTGCCGAGGATTGAACCCAGGTTCTTAGGCATGCTGGTCAAGGGTTCTACCTCTGAGCTGAATCCCCAGCCTACTGTAGATGGCCTTGATTCAGTCTTTCGGCCACACAGTGAGGAACTTCTAAATAGTCATCATTTTGGTAGTGTTCTTCTACATGCAGGAGGAAAGCTTCTTAGCTTGAGTTATTTGAACATTATAGCAGGTAAGCCTGACTATAGAGTGAATTTGTCTAGTTGTGATTCTGTATTCTTGGAAATATTCCTTTCTAGAAAGATTCATAATGAAATATTAGTAAAGACATTTTGTAGGAGGATATTCAGGGTATCTCTCAGGAGGGAGAATTAGGTACTGGCTTTTCAGTTACTTGCTAGTCTTGAGACAAGTTGCTTCATATCTTTTTTTTTATATCTGTGTCCATAAAATAATGATGGTATGATTCATATAGAATCTGAATGTGGAACAATTATTACTGAACAAGTATTTGTTAGAGATAGATGAGAGAGCATTTGCAATCATACTACAGTATGATTGGTGAGAAGTCATCTGAAACAGAAGTGTCAGGGTTCCAAGGAGGTAACTGAGAGATTGAATGAGCTACAAACAGAGCATTGAGCATAATTCTTGGGGTGAAGTTCTAACAGAGACAAAGTAAGATTTCATTCATTCATGCATTCATTTAACCCATTGAAACCTGCAAGGGGTGGGCTGAAAATTTATCTCAGATTATTCCTTGGATTTGAAACCCATCTGTATGCTAAGAGGAAACAAACAGAACTTCTTTCTAGATGGGACACTGTGGTTTATAAGTTAAACAAATTCCACATGACTGGTTTGAAGTTCCTAGTCCATTGTTTTTACATATCATCAGCCTAGCAAAATTTTACCCCAGAAATGGTGAGGAATGCCCAGGAACCCCAATCTATTGTGCTATCTGTGAGTGTACAATATCCAAGAAAGCAACTGCTGCTGGCAGAAGCCACAGAGCAGGGCAGGTGGGTACCATTGACTATAGGTAGTCATTACACTGACATGGTCTCAGAACTGCCCAGTTTTTTCTAGCCAACTCTAGCCACATCTATCAAAACTTGGAGCCTATCTTCAAATCACCTCTCCAGTCATTTAATGAGTGACTTCACATGTCATAGCCAGAAATTGGAAGCAATTTTCAGGGAGGGGGTGTATATACACACTTTCATATTCTGCCTATCATGTCTGAAAGCCTGCCTAGACTTGTGTTCACTCTGTTATAGTTCTTGCCTGCTACACTTCCCAAATCCAGTCTTTCTAGTCTTTATTTTTACCCCTTCTCCCTGTTAAGATTCAGACACTATCAAGCATTTCTTCTTGCTCTTTTATTTGGCCTATTTATCTCCCTTCCAAATGCCTGCAAATAACACTGAAGCTTAGTTAAGATTTTATCACCTTAGAAAACCGGTTTTCCCATATATGACTTTTCCTTCCTACTCTAACTTTGTGTTGTCTCCCTTTCAAAACCACTTTTCTGTACAGTCATCTCTACTTTCTTACTTCCTACCTTCTTTTCAACATACAAGATACATGTAAAGGTCATCAATAATTTGAATATCACTTTATTCAACAAAAATAATTTCAGTCTCAGGTGTTTTTTTTAATTCATAGTTACTTTTGACTCTACCACCCTCTTTTAAACTATCTTCATCCAGGTACTTGATAGTTCATGCCTATAGTCCTAGCTACTTAGGAGGCTGAGATCCAAGGATTATAGTTTGAGGCTAACCAGACAGACAAGTCAAAGAGACTCATTTCCAATTATTCAGTAAAAGCTAGAAATGGAGACATAGCTCAAGAGATAGCACCAGTCATGAGTGAAATCTTGAGGGAGGTGTATGTGTGTGTGTGTGTGTGTGTGTGCGCACATGTGCATGTGCACACACACACACACATACTCACATACACACATACTCGTACATCCCATAAAACACATCTTTCCAGTATTTTAATTTTTTTCTTTTGGGTCACTCCTTGCCAAGTTAATCTTTCTAGCTCATTTTCCCATCTGGGACTCTACCTATTGAATTTCATCACAGATGAATTTTAGGTCCTCTCCTCTGAGGCCTAGATTCATATATCTGTTTGTCTGTCTAATTTCTTTATCTGGGTTAACCTAAGGTAGTTAATGTAACAACTTCTCCTCCTACATCTTATAATCACCATTTTTCAAATCCACTTTCTAGAATTCCTCCTCTAATGTGGCAATTAACTGCATACATCAGAAAACTAACAGTCCCTTTGACATCTTCCTGTCCATTCCTGACTTTCTAAACTCATCTATAACCAGTATTCCTGGTGGATTTTTGTTTTGCCTCCAGTGTTTCTCATTCAAATGTTATTATCTTTCTTTGTCCCTTGCCACTATCCTAGAGAGTGCTGCCATTTTCTTTTACTATGTTTCAGTAACATCTTACAGCCTAGTCTTCCTGCATTAACTCTGAGTGGCCTTCTTCAAAGCTTTCCAACTGCCCTGAAATCAATGACTAAAACATTTAACATAGCCTACATAACATGTACAACTTTGTACACTCCATTGCTTGTTTAACTCCTTGCCTAGTTAACTCTTAATTGAGATATTTCAGCACTTCTTTATCCCCCTGGTCTTGATCAGATCCCTCCTTCATTATACACTCCTGGATCCTTGCATTTTACACTGTTCACTGCATTTGCTTTAGTTTTTGTGTCTATTAATGGAATTACTTGATTAGTTTGGGTTTTACCCACTCGGCAGTAATTTTCATAAGAACAGGGACTATGTCTATTTTTAATTCACCACTATTTCTCTAGTGTCAAGTACATAATAAGATCATAATAAATCATACTGAATTAATTTACAAATGTTTGCCTGTGAGCCAATTGTGTGATAGGAAAGTGACCCTATTTAATTTTTTTCTAGTGTCCTTGTCATTGATATTTCTAACGGTCATTCTGTGGCTAAGAATATAGTGGGTGGACATAATCTCCAGGCTCACTGTCATTTTTTTGGAGCAAAGGATTTAGGGTCATTTACTGAAAAATTACTTCACAAATAAGGAAGAGGGATAAAAATAGTTACATTGAATATTTAATGTCTAGTCCCTGACACTTTGGAAGAGTGGGCACACAATAACTGGCTTTAGTAAAATTAGTAGAGACCCAAATTAGGTGTGAGAATTTTCTTTTACAGGAAACAAAGTAAACAATTACTTGTTTTTATCTTTGTTTTAAGGACACCCAGCATTCTAACGGGAGTAGAGTTTTACATAATTTTTTAAAAAAATCTATGGTAGGAGAAATAAAAATAACTTTATGTTTACTGAGGACATACTAGACACGTCCTTGGTTGTGTTTTATAGGTCTATTTTGGCAAGTCTAACAGGTCCCTCTGCATCCTCAGAGAGAAAGTACCCCCATGCCTTCCTTCAGAAAGCAGAGTGATGTTCAGAAAACAGAAATTTTACCTGGCAGTGGGTTTGTCCTCTTGTTCAGTACTAATGTCCTAAGGTTTAAAAGCTAAATTTGATTTGGCCATTATCACCTGGTAGCTCAAGTTTGATTTTTGACATCTTGGTTTGGTGAATCAGAGAGTAGTTTTCAATGAAAAATAATAGTAATTAAAAGCAGGTCAGAGGCCAAACTCTGTGATTTGAGACCCAATCCTCTCCATTCTGGGCATACATAGTTGATGTTTAATGACATCTGTTAGTGTTCCTCTATGCTGGTCATTTCCCATCACTTGCTTCATGCTGTACCAATGCTGAGGAAGAAGTGTCCATCATACCTTCACAAAAGTTCAGGCACCAGTTAACCAGTTTAACTTTTAAGGAAATTTCAATAAAGTCACTAATATGGCATGAAAAACCATAGGTGTCTGGGAATCTCATTTTAGTTGGCAGGAAGCAGATGGACTCGAAGGAAATATATGAGCTATTCTCTGATTCTCATATGTGATTTTTTAATTGTTTTGTTTAATCTTACTTTTTAAAAAAATATTGGGCTACAAATAATCAATTTCTCACTGATGCATCAATATTTAGCTGATACTCTTGGCCAATGCTGTAAGTGTAAATAAAGGAGGAGAAAACAATCACAAAGGCCCCCAAAGACCCTACATTTTATTTCATTCACCCATCTGCCATTTGAAGAGAAGTACTGACATTTTAAAAGTGCAGGAGTGTCCTGATATTTAAAATTCTACATGCTAGACAATGTGCTAGGCAATTCCCATATGATATATCAATGTTTCTACTACAGTATGATTGTGCTGACAAAGGAAACACCCATGTAACAATATTTTCTCTAAAAATAACAACATAATGAGAAAAGTAGGCTCCTGAATGATCATTCACAAACTGCTCAACACTACAATGCCAGCAATAATAATCTTAATTAAACTAGATTTGGTCAAATAACAGAGACTTCATTTTTTATTTTTAATTTTCTTTAAAATTTGTCAAGGTGATGTACAAAAGGGTTACAGTTACTTAAGGAAGGTAATGACAACATTTTGTTTTAAAATGATGAAATGCTGGGATGGAATACAATGAAGTTAATTAGACACAGAAAGTGGTTAATTAAGCATGCTCACAGTTGACTGATTGGAAAACTGAGCCACAATAGTAAATGACTGTGGGTTAGTAAATGACTACAGCTTATTCCCCTCTATTCTTTGTAGATTTTCAGGATTCAGCTGTGTTGCTGCTTTTAGTATTTAACTGTATTTACTCGGTGTTACAAAATATCCTGTGCTGATAAGAAATGTCTATAAATTAGTATGACTTCTGAATTATGATTCTTTTTTTTAATAATCATCTACAAACAAATTCACATATAAAAACAAGCAGCATAACATATAAGAGTATAATTTGTTTTTTTGTCGGTTGTGGGGGTCTGAACTCTGGGCTTGGGCACTGTCTCTCAGCTCTTCAGCTTAAAGCTAGTGCTCTACCACTTCAGCCACAGTGCCACTTCCAGCTTTTTCTGGAGAGCATAATTTCTGTATTACATATTTTTAGTTCTTGATAAACACACACTTTGATTGATTGTTGATGGATTAGTACTAAGATTTGAACTGTAGGACTCCCATTTGTTTGATTTGCTCGCTTGGTTGGTGCTCTACTACTTGAGCTATGCTTCCAGTCTAGCTTTCAGCTGATTATTTTAGTGATACAAGTCTCAGACTTTTCTGCCCAGGCTGGTTTCACACGATGCTTTTCTGATCTTGGCTTCCTGAGCATCTAGGATTACAGGTATGAGCCTCTGGCTACACAAACACATGTTATAGTAGTGAAAGAATTGAGGCTTAGAATAGGTTTTAATTATACCTTCAAGGCCATGGAGTTAGTAAAGGTAGCGAAGGGTTAGATCCAAGTTTATGCTTTTCTTCTAAGGAGTTTCAGGTATTTTAATATTGAAGTTCCACGATGCTTCGTGAGAAGAGGAAAAAAGCTAACACATAGTGATGATCTAACATATGCCCATAGTGACACACACACACACTCACACACACACACACACACACACACACACACACACACTCAAATACAAATTCTCCTGTTAAGGTAGAGTATTATTCTTGATACGTAAAAAGCCTTTGTAACTATGCAAATCATACTTGATATGAAATAACTGATTTGAAGGCTATCAACTTCTTTATGTCTTTTTTTAATTCTGTTGACAAGGTGATGATGTACAGAGGGGTTACAGTTACATAAGTAAGGTAGTGAGTATATTTCTTGTCAAAATTGTTACCCCTCCCTCATTTTTCTTCCTCTTTTCCTTCCCTCCTCCCCCCTCCTCCCTCCCCTTCCTCCCCTTCCCCCGCCCCTGTCAAAGTGTAAAGTTCATTTCCCACGTAGTGTCTTTTGAGTATTGCTGTTGCATTGGTTACCCATTTGTCCTTTGTCTAACCATTTTGTTGTTTCCCTTTCCTTCCCTAATTCAGATAAACACATATACAATACCCAGGGTACCAAAATCAAATTCAGTGACAACAGGGGTTAAACTATAGGAGGAAAAAACACAAAAGATAAAAGAAATTATGTAGTACATTGAGAACAACAATAACAAAGAAAAACTTCTTGTGTCCATGTCTTGGAGTTCATTTTGTTTACCATCATCTTATATGGTCATATGTACATAGCTATTTAGCTATTCTGTTCATCTTCTAAGCTTGTTCTAGATGTATACTAATTATTGCAATAAGGGAAACCATGGGACCTATGTTTCTTTGGGTCTGATTACTTTACTTAATATGATTTTTTTCCTAGTCCTTTCCATTTCCTTACAAATGTGGTTGTGTCATCTTTCTGATGGAAGCATAGAATTCATATATATATATATATATATATATATATATCACATTTTCTTGATGAATTCATCTACTGAGGGGCATCTGGGTTGGTTCCATATTTTAGCTATGGTAAATAATGCTGCAATAAACATAGTTGTGCTGGTAGCTTTAGTATAGCCTTGTTTGCGATCATTTGGGTAAATGCCCCGAAGTGGAATTACTGAGTCATAGGGGAGCTCTATGTGTAGTCTTTTGAGGAACCTCCATACAGCTTTTCAGAGTGGTTGAACAAGTTTACACTCCCAACAGTGTAGTAGCATTCCCTTTTGGCCACATCTCCTCCAGCATCTGTTGCTATTAGATTTCTTGATTATAAGGCTATCAATTTCTACAGACTATTCTTTGCCCAAAGAGAAAGATGAGTCTTTAGTCAATTGTAATTTTATTAAAATGTCATTAAATTAAGATTATTTTCTGTCCATGTTGTGCTGTTGTAAAAGAAAGTATAAGTTATTAAATTGGGAAAAAAGAGAAGTAAGTTCACACTAATGTCAACGTTGACATTAGCAGCTAACTCTCTCACAGTGACCACAAAGACAGCAAATTATCCTGAACAACACCATCTCTAGACTCAAAAGTCATGTTTTGGCACTATTTATTGCAAACTGTATAGTCTTGAGAAACTAAGAAATGACACAAAACTGATGACTATGGAAGCTCTTCATAAATTGGGCACCTTGTTTCATATTTAAAACATTTATTATCATGATTGTCCATCTGACTGCCACCATCATGCTCCAGTTTCAGTAGATATGATGGGACCAAATGGTCCCATTGCATCACTACCACAGAATACATTTCTTGAGTTGACAGGGATTTTCAGTGTTCACGTAAAAAGTCAGAGCTAGAAGCGACAATGGCAATTATGGTGTTCAGACTCTTTTAGATGCTGAAACTGATGCTCAGAAAGATGAACTGTCTTCCTAAAAGTCACCTTACTAATTAATGATTCCTCATCCGGAGTTTAGTCCCTGACACAAATTATCTTTGATTTCTAGTGGAGAGAGAATTCCATTCTTAGGCTTGTCAAAGTTATTCTTCATCAAACAAACCAAGGGAAAAAAACACTATCCACCCATCTCTATTTCTAGACCTCACTTTTTGGAGTTAGAAATATAGCTATAAAATACTTCCAGTTCTAGCCTACAGTGTTTAGTTTGCTTTGTCTCTAGAAACTTGAGACTTGTTACTGCATCCCAGGATGCTGAAGTCACAGAAAAAGTTGGCTTTCACAGCCTTTTGTTCATTTGTTCTTTCTTTTTCTTTTCTCCTTCCTTCCTTTTCTTTCTTTTCTTTCCTCTCTTACTTTCTTTCTTTTCCTTCCTTCCTTCCTTTCTTTTTCTCTTTCTTTCTCCCTCCTTCCCTCCCTCCCCCCCCTCTTTCTTTCTTTCTTGAGCTTGAAATCAGGACCTGAGCACTATCCCTTAGCTTTTCACTCAAGGCTGGCTCTATACCTCTAGAAACATAGCTATACTTCTAGTTTTTTTCTTGGTTAATTGGAGATAATTTTTCTGTCCAGGCTGCCTCCAATCATGATTCTCAGATCTCTGGCTCCAAAGTAATAGGATTACAGGTGTGATTTACTAACATGGTATTAATGATCTTTTAATCTAAGAACTTTTGCAAGAAAAATGTTTAAAATTCCATGCTATAAGAGCAATATTATATTTTATATAAAGGTAAAAATGGGAAATTATCTAAGTTCCCAAGACAACAAAAGTAGATCATTGATGTAAAGATAATTTACTTTAGCAGTCATACATTAACACTTGTAGTTGAAAGTAAGAAGAAAATGAAGAAACCTCATTTTGAGCCCCAGTTACTTTTTTGCCTTAGTTGTCTTTCCTATCAGTTATAAGAATCAAGGTGACCCCAACTTTTCCTAAAACATTGAACTATGTCACTCACTGGAAGTAGCTCCTTTCCTAGATTAATTAGGAAAATTCTTTAGGGATTGAGACAAAAGTAGTTCTGCATAAATTAGTTTAAAATACTCCTACTGGAAATGAAGTGACTAGTAGAATAATAGTACCCTTGAGCCTTGAGCACTAGTGATCTTTTTTCTCAGGAGTTACGGATGCTTTTAAATGATTTTCTCCAATTACACACAGAATAAAACAACTCATAGATGAGGCTGTATAAAAGAAGCCTTTTGGATGTTTCTGATGTATGTGTGAATTCCCTTAAGAAAACCCATCAGAGACAAGCTGTGAGAGGCTAAATAGTGGCATTTAGTTGGAGATTTTTTTTCTTTGAAAAACAACTGAAAGAACCATCATTAGATATATTTTATTTTCTTCAATAGACAAGAAAGTATCACAAAAAATTCTCAAAATCACTCCTCCCAGTTATTTTGAGAGTACAGGATTTACATCTAAAGTTTAATGGACAGATAATTTGGTTATCTGGGAATTTCAGGGGAAAAAAGCTTTTTCCTTCCAAAAAGTCTACCAGAACAAACAAAAACTAAAGATCCTTCAAAAATATAATTTGTGCTATGTAGATTTTTATTGATATTTTGTGCTATGTAGATTTTCAGTGATATTTTTTCTCCTACTGTCATTAAGACGAATATACCAATAATTGTCTTGCTTTCGGGATCTTAGGGAATTTTACTGACCTTCAAATGTCTGGGCATCATATTGTCTGTACCCTGTACTCCCTTTTAAGAAGCAAACTTGCTCTAAGGTCTAATATCTGCATAATGCCATGTAATCTCCCATTTTCTTTGGTTCCACTACCCTAGTCCAAAACACACCAAAGCCCTTAGTAGCAAAAGCAGCAAGAGAGGCGATGGCTCATCCTGTTGTATTTTAGCATTAAAAATTCAGTTTATGGTTCTTAACTATAACATTATAGGATCATAATTATGCATCAATCCAAACTCTGAAGTGTTCCTAATGTAGTATTATTAAGATCCCAAATTAATTAAATTTAATTTCACAAATACAGAAAGTACACATTCTAGTGAGAAGTGTAGATGCAGAGATGTTCCACAGAAACTGACCAAGGGCTGGGAAAATTCACTGAACTTACTTGGGCAGATTTGTGCCTGTAATCTAGATAAACTAGAGAAGAACAAAAGTCTTTGCTTTCTAATATTTTGTTGCTCTCTTTCTTTCTCCCTCCCCTTCCCTCTACACACACACACACACACACACACACACACACACACACACACACACACACACACGTCTTCTCCATTATTCTAAGAATTGCTTATGTTTGTGCCTCTGAATGTAAGGTTGCAGTGACTTCTGATATAATCAGTTTTTGTGTGGTAACCTAAATTGCCAAATTTCCACTGTTTGGCCTCTGTGCAGAGATCTTGATTGATTGTTAGGTTATGTAGTGAAAAATGTCACATTAGTCAAGTGCTGATGGTTCACATTTGAAAACCTCACTACTAAGGAAGCTGAAATCTGAGGATTGCAGTTCCAAGCCAGACCAGGCAGAAAAGTCTGTGAGACTTATCTCCAATATGTTAGAAGTAGAGTTGTGGCTTAAGTGGTAGAGAGCTAGCCTTGAGCACAAAAGCTTAGCAATAATGCCAAGGCCCCGAGTTTAAACCCCAGGGCTGGCAATACACACACACACACACACACACACACACACACACACACACACACACACACACACTAAATGTCACATTGTTGCTTTTCTGTAATGATTCTCAGCCTAAGCTTTAACCAGGACTAGCCCTAAATGTTAGAAAAATCCAAATTAAAGTGAGTAAGAAATGCTTAGAAGCTGATTTTTTTCTGGTCACTAATATACACAAATCTGAATCCAGTGCCATCTACTTGAGAACACTAATTTTAAAGTAGAGGAAATGGGAGAAAATTCAGAGGAACCACATCTATTCTGTTAACAGAACAATTACTCCATCATCCTTCATTACTTCTCATTGAAAGCATCAAATCAGAGAATGGAAAATTATCCCTAAGAGTTCATTAGTGTTGCTTCCAGCAAAAATAAATACATACAACCCCTGACGCTCATTTTGATCAGATCCAATATGTGGTTTACTTCCCCAAGGTTCTAATACACAGATTACTTCATAACCTTTTCTTTGTTCATGTAGTCAATATTGGTTGGAAGCCATTCTTAACCCAACATGAGGCTAAACATGTAGGGGATAGAATAAATGATCTAAACCCTTCCTTTAATGGCTTTCTTGGTAAAAATAGAACTAGAAAAATTATTACAACTTCAATTTATTGATTGTGTTTTGTTCCCAGCACTCTGCCTGGAGCTTTGCGTACAAAATCTTGTTTAATTTTATTGCAACTGCATGATATGTCTGTTATATCCCCAAATATACAAAATAAATAGACTCCACTTGTCCAAGACTGAGTTATGTGCTCCAATTTGTTTGACCCCCCCAAATGTTTTACTCCCTCTACCACTATTCAAAAGTTGGTCCTTTAGTTTACACGCTGGTAGGAGAGCTAAGACATGTGACCAAGAGTGGTTTGTAATTAGTTGTGGAAAGGATGTTGCTGATAGACAGTTGCTAGGAGGTTCTAATTTCCAGATCTTTCATAGATGAAATAACCTGTTAAGAGCATTGAAAATTGGCAATGATAAGCAGGACTCTGGTGGCTCATGCCCATAATCGTAACTACTTGGGAGGCTGAGAACTGAGGATTTGAATCCAGCCCAGGCAAGAAAGTCCATGAAACTCTTATCTCCAATAAACTATTCAGAAAAAGCAGGAAATGGTACTGTGGCTCAAGTGGTAGAGCACTAGCTTTTGAGCCAGAAAAGCTCAGCACCCAGGCCCTGAGTTCAAGCCTGAGGATTGGAAAAAGAAAAAAAAAAGAAAATGGTCAATGATAATAAAAGATCACTTGTAAATGATCAATGAATTGACTAGGTGCTCAAAAATTTTATTAGGCATTGGGGAAATGAAAATGAAAACCACCTTGTGAAAGCACTATACACACCACAATAATAGTTAAACTTAGGGGAACAAAAACCCTGAATATGATGAATAATTGGACTAAACAAAACTCCTATAAGTAGGAATATAAATTGAGTTTCCAAACAATTTACAAAGTTGTTTGGCAGTGCCCACTAAAGCTGAATAAATGTAAACTCTATGAATCAATAATCACATGGGTATACATTAATAGAAACACATCCATATGCTCACCAAGACATGCAAAAGACTATTCATAGCAGTATTATTCACAGGGACCCTGAACACAAGACATTATGGATGATCATCTGCATTAGAATGAATGGTGTTGTGCTCATAAAATGGAATAAATTAGAACAGTAAGAAAACAACTATTACTTATATAAGAAGATGGATGTTTGCCACTAAATCTAATATTTAGCTGCTAGTAGAGTGCTCATGGAAAACTAAACTAATTTCAAAATCAATGATGTATTTTAATAATCTGTGAAGCATTCAGGTAAGTACATAAGTCATAGTACAGTAGTTTTAGAAAAATGTGGTAAAAATCCAGCTCCACTTCCACAGCTCTACTTCTGCCTATTTGGTGGTTCATTAGGGTCTCATGCACTTTGCTTCCTGGCCTGGCTTTGAACTACTGCCTTCAGATCTCAGATCCTGAGTAATAGAATTATAGGCATGAGCCACCAGGGCCGGGCAACAAAGCAGACTTTTAAACACTAACATTTTAACTAATTTATCAAGAATTTTTGGAAGCTAACCAGCACTCTGTTTTGACTGCTGAGGAGACAACAATGAAAAACCTTATCTGTCCTATTGGTACTTGCATTCTACCAGAGCAATTAGTCAACAGGTAAGGTGCAAATTAGTACAAAAGAGTTCACAGAGATAAGCTAGGAAGACAATGAATCAGAAAAGGGTGGTAAGAAATTTCTTACCTGTAAATTTCATAGCCTGTAAAGTCCACAAGAGAAATGCACCTTCAGATTTGTTTGTTTATGATAAGCATAGAATGCAGGGGTGGATCTCTACACTGATATATTGGTTAGACCAACAAATACAGACATCAAGTAGGTATCTGGACATGGATTTGAAAACCCAGAAGACAGGTCTGTGCTGAAGGGGAAGGAGACAAAGGGTAGCCAAAAAATTGAGGACAGAGCCTGGATCTAGTAGTATCCTGAAAGCCAAATGAGGAAAGTGTTTCATGGAAGAGAAAATGTTCACATGCCAAATAATTACATGTCAACATTATATGCCAAATAATTGGAGCCTTAGACTCTAACATTGGTGTGAGCAGTGTGGAATGTCTCTCGCATCAATGACAAGCCTCAGTTAGGTGGGATACAGTCAGAAAAGAACTTTGGGAGGTTCAAGAAAGAAAAAAATTAGAAATAACTCTTTCAAGTTTTGTGTAAAAGGAAGGAGATAAGTGGGGGATTGATGGAGGAGGAAAAGGAAAAAAGGTGCCTATTATTTTCTTATAGTGATCAAGTAGTGAAGGAAAAATGGATAATGACGGAATGAGAAGAGTTGGAGCAACTGTCCTATGTAGATGAGTGGGAATGGAATATAAGTGTAGGAAACTTCAGCGGAAAGAAAAGGCTTTCTAACCCAACAGCAGAAAAGAGGATCATGTGGACCCAGACAGTTAAAAGTTATATGTGGTGATAGATGGAAGCTATAAGTAGAAGCATACTTAAGGTGTTTTAGCAGGGTAACATATGCTAATGTTTAGATTCCTAGGAAATGTTAAAATTTCTGAGAAAAGTTAATCTTGCACATTATTCAAAGTGTTTTAATAGTCTTTTGGGGTAGGAAAAGACTTCGTAAGGCACTCAGCAAATGTCAAGAGTTTTATAGTGAAACATTTTCCAAGGATTTTCATTTTTATGTGTAAAAATATAAAAGCATCTTTCCATTTAGGAAACCCAGACAACATACCTAAAGCAATAATTCTATAAGCTGTATTCTTCACTTTGAGTCTAAAGGTCAACTCCATTGAAAAATATTTTTACAGTAAAAAGTATGAAATAACATATTAGACTTATAGCAATATTTCCTTCCCAGGCTATTCTATTTTATACATTGTTTATGCTAAAAATATAACCAAACAACATCTACAAGTAAACTTCCCTTTACCATCATGTACCAGTCCAGCTTCTCCACAGATAGCACTGTAAGAGGTTTTGTACATATCATTTTACTTCTTTACTAGTATATACAATGTGCACAATTGTATCTATAGAAATATTGTTTTGACCTGATGTGATGTTAAACCCTTCTACTCAGAAGAAAGAAAACAAAAGAACAGTGGTTCCAGGCTAGCCTTGGCAAAAATGGGAAGGGATGGGAAGGGGAAAAAATTATTGACATACCCATTCAACATCATGGTGATGTGTGCCTTCCATTCCAGATACATGGAAGGTGTAAATAGGAGGATCACAGCCCAGGCTGACCTATTCAAAATGTGAGATTCTATCAAAGAAATGGGTAGAAGAGTAATTCAAATGGTAAAATTGCCTTCCTTGCAAGTATAGAGCCCTATATTCAAACTGCACTACTACCAAAACATAATTTTTATGTGTTTTCTTTTAAATATTGGCATCATGTTACATATTTCTTGTCTTCACCTTTGTTCATATGATTGGAAACTCTTGTGCTGGAAAATTTGCAAATAATCTCAATATTTAACATATTTGTAGCATTCTGGAGTATGGAAATATCTCAGGTTATTTTTGTAAGCATACTCCTTTGGATGGCACATAGATCAGAGGTTGCTGTCACATATTTTGTTGTATACAATGCTGAAGCATTCCTTCTGTAGCCTTCTTGGGTGGGTTTGTTTGAATAGACACAGAAGCATAATATAGACATAGGAGACCCAGAGTGTTAATCTCACAGCTAATGCCAGAATACTCTTAGAAATGATGGCACTTCTCTCATTCTTACAAACAATGTAAATCAAAGTATCGGGTTGTCCATCATCTGTGTATCAATATTTGACATCCTTCTTCTACCTCCTTGTTTTACTGACTACTCCGCTTGTCCTATTCTGCTGCCTACAATTCTTCTTTGGGCTCTCCTGCCCCTTTGACTGGGCTCAGATGTCTTCATGAAAGTCAAAGCCTACAGTGCTTCCAAGTCTGCAGTCCCTAGCCAGTGAAAAAGTCTTCTTCATTCTCTTTGAAGTCAATATCACATTGTTGACCAGATTTCTGTCACTATATATTCTTTTCTAGTCGCTACTGCATTTAAAGATAACATAGTTATATAAAAAATACATTGTGTTTTGCTGGGTTCTTTATGAAGAAAAATGATTTTGCTTGTCATCCATGTTTGATAATTCATTTCTATTAATAGTTCAAATCATGGAAATTCCACATCTGTTGTTCCATTTAATTAAGCTGCTTGAATCATTCTAGTGCCAATCTCTTTATGAATCTATGATTTCATTTCTTTTGAATAAACATCTACAAGTGTACTTTTGGGGACATTTAATAAACATATTTTGCCAATATTGATTAAACACTGATAAATTTTCAGATCTATTTTAATTTGAATTCTCCAATCTTGCACAGGACTGTAGCTTATCTTATGTTTTCTTTTAAGTTCTGACTTCCTACTAGGTCACAAATTCTTTCATGGTAGAAGCCACAAACAATCATGTATTTACAAGAGCTTTGGGTGCATGGAAAGTCCTTGTTGGCTTATTATGAGTTTTATTAATTTCACTTCATTAAACACATGGACTCTAACGTCTAGTTTCCTTTGAAATGAACTTGTGAAGTTGAGTTTTACATGAGAATGTTTTGGCATGGACGTAAATAGCAATGGACTATTCTTCTTTCTGGGAAGATGTGTGATTTAATGAGGCCACCTGATTCTCCTAGAATAGCAGGAAATGGGTTCCAATGTTCCATGGAAGTAAGTTATAACCAGCAAGCAAGCTAGAGATGTTGTTGCTACTTTGCTACTTGGAGAGATTCTACCTGAAAAGGAAGTTATCACTGAGAAAAGAATTCTATTTGTGATGCTAGGTTGAAGCAGAGATCCAACAGGCTACCAGGTTCTGACAGTATATGGTCTTATAACTCATAACTGAAATATTCCTAATACATTTGACCTTTGTAATGCCACCTTCAAATTGTTGTTCTATAATACTAACAGTGGGGTATAACAAAAAAACACCCAAAACACCCAAAACAATAAATAAAACAAAACCATTTCCCTTGAATATAGTTGCCTTAGCCTTAATGTTAAAGATTATATATTTCTCCAATTTTCTTTAGTCTCCTCCAGAAGTTTAATTTGTATATATGTACCTGTGTATGTGATAAAGATGCTGGATTTTCACTTTTATGTTCCTCAAATTCTCTAATGTTGAATTTGAATTGGCCACTCACTGCAGAAATGCATCAGTAAGCAGGCTTTCTCCTAAAGAGATGGAATTAAGGTCCAGAAAAAAATTACTCAAGCATTACGGTGGCAGTGACCCATAATTATAGTGATCTTACATGAGCGTACCATTAAGGGTGAATGGTGTTGTCACTCTTGTATGTTGTTGGCTTGAATTTCCCAAACACTCATCTCAATAATCTGCTTCACATTCTCCAAGACAATCATTTTTTGTTTCTGGCTTGGATCACTGCGTTGTGATCACTGCTTTGTGTGAGGTTGGGATCTCACAACCTCATACCAATGCCCAAGTGTTGGTAAAACTCAAAAAAACAAACTTTATTAGCATTGTGGTTGCCCTTCCATGCCAAACATCTTTTCTGCCAGTCTATTAAACACAAATAGTTTTGAAATTGTTTAGCTCTTCTTGGGTAGGAAGAGACTTTCTCACTGAGGCAGTTGGAATTATTTGTGACCATAGTGACAACAGAGGGTGTGAAACCATTTCCAGGTGCTTATTGCTTGGTAGGAACATTCCTGTCGGATCTCATAACTGCCAATGCTGAGCACCTCCCCTAGGCCAAACGAACACTGGATGACTGGGGGACAAGTTAGCCCATTTTATTTACTGCAGATGCCTTAATTACTACATTTGAAATCAGAGTGAAGAGAGCTATTTTAGAGTCAGGTCTTTTCAATGGAGCTGATATTTTACTACCCGTATCTATTGAATTTGGGAAAGAGAGAATTTTTAGAGCTCCTTCCTTTCCTTCCTTCCTTTCTTCCTTCCTCCCTCCCTCCCCCCTCCCTTCCTTCCTTCCTTCCTTCCTTCCTTCCTTCCTTCCTTCCTTCCTTCCTTCCTTCTCTCTCTCTTTCTCTTCCTTTCTCCATTCTTTCTTATCTTTTCCAAGTTCTGGAGAGCCTTGAGATACTAGGCTGATATGATACCACTGAGCCACACTTTCTGTCCTGTTTTTTCACTGGTTATTTTTGGCATGGGATCTTGATTCCCTCCCTGCTGGGCCTGAGCTGAGATCCACTAATTGTAGGTTTCCTGTAGTCACTAGAATCATAGATGTCAGCTACCACATTCCATTTCCCTCCATGGCGTGAGTCTCACAGACTTTTCTATGGGGCAGGCATAGTATCACAATCCTCCCAATCTCAGTCCCCATGTAGCTTGGGTAATAGGTTAGTGCCACTGCATCCAGCTATAAATTGAGAAAGGTCCTGTTTACAACTAGGTTAGCCTAGATCATAACCTTCTCATTCTCAGCCTGCCAAGTAGCTACTAGTATGGGCATGAGCCAAAGCCACTTGACTTAAATACCTCCCATGATTGATTCATATTAAATAGTATTCATATTAAATAGTATTAATTTATATTAAATAACATTTTAAACTTCCTACATTTAAATGTGAAGAAAACCCTGTGAAAACTACTCACACATAGAATATCTGGCACATTTCTCAGAACTATAATATTGAGGGTGGAGAGGCACAGGCAAAGAGCACAAATTGAATGATTTTATCAGTGTAAAGTTTTCAATAGACAAAAAGAAGCAAAAGGGCTGAAAATTAGTTTGTGGGTGATGAGAACAGGTAACATATTTTGTATGGTATGCTGGTGATGGAGATATAACTCAAATTTCATTAAAGCAATCAATCCTGCTGTGTATTTACAATTGGTACATTCAAATGATAGCGAATGAGTAAGTTATGTAAAAAGAAAAACTTTTAGAATGATTCTGATATTGTCTAGGGTTCTGGTTTGTTTTCTTCACCAATTAAAGGATTAAAGGGTAGGAAAGTGTTTAAAGAAAACAGAGAAGATTTATTTGAAAACAAAAGAAGGAGCAAAAGAAACAAGGAAAGGGACAGGGAAATGTACAAGGAGGGGCCTGGAGCAAGTGTCCATATACTTCCCTGGGCCCAGTCCATACAGGGCCCCTTTCCAGCTTGTGCTCCTGGTATCATTGGTTGGGGGGTTCAGGAGTGGGCATGGGCTGCAGGTATTCTCCTGATTGGTTCCATGCAAGCACAAGCATGGAAGATTTTCTGTGACTAATGACCTATTTTTTTATAGTAAAAATGTTGTACAGAAGGGTTACAGTTACGTGATCAAGGAAATGAGTACATTTCCTATTGAACATTGTTGCCTCCTCCTTTGTTTTCTCCCTACCATCCCTCCCCTCCCACCTTCACAACTACCCTCCGGCCCCAGAATTTGTAAAGTTCGTTTTCATCATACTGTTTTGTACATCTCATTGTTACAATCGGTCAACCTGTATCCTTATTTAAGCATTTTGTTTGTTCCCTTCCCCTCCCTGAATTAGAGAAGTGTATATACAAGATGCAGGGCAGAGACATCAAATACAGTGAAAACAGGGATTACACTATGGGGGAGGAACATACAAAGCAACAACGAAAAAATCACATGATACATTATAAATACATTAGAAACCATAGCAAGAAAGAAAAAAAGATATTTGTGTCCCTATCTTGGAGTTCATTTTGCTTAACGTCATCTTATATGGCCTTTTCTGCTTGTCCTACGGGAAACCATGGGATATGTGTTTCTTTGGGCCTGGCTTACTTCACTTAATATAGTTTTTTCCATGCATAACAAATGGGGAAAAGTCATTCTTTCTGATGGAGGCATAGAATTCCATTGTGTATATATACCACATTTTCGTGATCCATTCATCTGCTGAGGGGCATCTGGGTTGGTTCCATATCTTAGCTATAGTAAATAATGCTGCAATAAACATAGTCGTGCTGGTAGCTTTAGTTTGGTCTTGTAAGTGGTCATTTGGGTAAATGCCCAAAAGTGGGATTGCTGGGTCATAGGGGAGCTCTATGTGAAGTCTTTCGAGGAACCTCCATATAACTTTCTAAAGTGGTTGAACAAGTTTACACTCCCACCAACAATGCAGTAAGGTTCCCTTCTGTCCACATCCCCTCCAGCATCTGTTGTTATTAGAGTTCTTGATTATAGCCATTCTAACTGGGGTGAAGTGGTATCTCAGTGTTGTTTTGATTTGCATTTCTTTTATAGCTAGAGAGGTTAAGCATTTCTTCATGTGTCTATTGGCCATTCTTATTTCCTCTTCAGAGAAGTTTCTCTTTAAGTCTTTAGCCCACTTATTTCTTGGACAGTTGTTTCTTTGAGGGTTTGTTGTTGGGGGATTTAATTTTTTGAGTTCCAAGTATATTTTAGATATGAGACCCTTGTCTCATATTGTATGGCTAGTGAAGATCTCCCAATCTGTGGTCTTTCTATTGGTCTTGCTAGCTATGTCCTTTGCCATGCAGAAGCTCTGCAGCTTCATGCAATCCCATTTGTCCAACCTTTCTTTGATTTGTTGTGTCTCTGGGTCTCTATTAAGAAAATTTCGGCCGGTACCAAGGAGACCTAGGGTTTATCCTATTCCATCCTGTAATGTTTTCAGAGTGTCTGCTTTGACTCTGAGGCCTTTGATCCATTTGGAGTTGATTCTGGTGCAGGGTGCTATATACGGATCAAGCTTTAGCTTTCTACAGGTGAATAACCAGTTTTGCCAGCACCATTTACTGAAGAGGCTGTCTTTCTCCCATTCTACTTTTTTTTTGCTCTCTATCAAAGATTAGGTGTCTATGTGTATGTGGGTTAATTTCTGAATTTTCAGTTCTTTTTTTTATTGTGAAAATACTGTACAGAGGGGTTACAATTACATGGGCAAGTTAGTGAGTACATTTCTTATCAAGCATTGTAGCCTTCTCCTTTGTTTACCCTTCCCATCCCTTCCCATCCTCCCTCCCCCCTCCCACCCAATCCTCCCCCCTCCAAGTTGTAAAGTTCATTTTCGACATGACAACTTGTACTTCTCATTGTTGCAACAGGTCCACCTGTATCCTTACTTAAACGACTTGTTTTTCCCCTTCCCCTCCACAAATTATACC
>NW_012267228.1:25526186-25528362 GCF_000151885.1 Dipodomys ordii | reverse complement strand
TTCCCTTCTGTTCACATCCCCTCCAGCATCTGCTGTTATTAGAGTTCTTGATTATAGCCATTCTAACTGGGGTGAGGTGGTATCTCAATGTTGGTTTGATTTGCATTTCTTTTATTTCTACAGAGGTTGAGCATTTCTTCATGTGTCTATTGGCCATCCTTCTTTCTTCTTCAGAGAAGTTTCTCTTTAAGTCATTAGCCCACTTATTTATTGGGCAGTTGTTTCTTTGAGGATTTGTGCCACAGTAAAAGAAACAGCTTGATACTGGCACAAAAACAGACTTGATTGGTTCTCAAGTCTGTTCTTGTGCCAGTATCAAGCTGTTTCTTTTACTGTGGCTTTGTAGTAGAGTTTGAAATTTGGTATTGATATTCTTCCAGCACTGTTGTTTCTGATAAGGATCATTTTCGCTATTCGAGGTCCCTTATTGTTCTATATGCATTTTTTGATTGCTCTCTTATTTCATTGAAGAATGAGGTTGGGATATTGATAGGTATCGCACTGAATTTGTAGATAGCCTTTGGAAGTATTGCCATTTTCACGATGTCGATCCTTACAATCCAGGATCATGGGAGGTATTTCCACTTCCTAAATTCTGCTTTGATTTCTTTTTTCAGGTTTTTAAAGTTTTCGTTGAAGAGATCCTTCACTTCTTTGGTTAAGTTAACTTCTAGGCATTTTATTTTTTATGGGGCTAAAACCCTATTGTCATACAGAATATGAAGGGGATCCTGATGGATAGAAGCTAAACTAGGGAAATGATTGCAAAAAGCGTATGTGTCTTGTGGAATAATCTCTCTCTCTCTCTCTCTCTCTCTCTCACACACACACACACACACACACACATTGGTCCCAGTTACTATCTTCTACCTAGCTGAGGAGGCCTAACTTCCCCTCAATATTTTTGACTTATATTTTACCTGAAAGACAAAAAACAGGGACTCAGAGAAATGGAGTGATGAATTTCCCAAGTTCATTGTGGGAGTTGGGAACTTGAATTATTTAAGGAAGATGGCAACTTTACCTTTTGAACATGGTTTTCACCATAATATTGAGTTATGTCAGGGAAAAAATATAAATAGAAAAGTGTGTTGCACACATTCTGCCAGTTTAGGTCACACTTTCACATGTTGCTGATGTAACTAGCGGTGAGTTCTGTTTCCCTAGGAGAAGCAGGTTGAGGGAGCTGGCCAGTAGAAGAGGCCAGGACACAGCCAGTCAGTCAAAAGTGTGTAGAGAATTCCAATAGGTATTTTTTTCTTTAGTTAGGTAGCATAACAGCTTCCACAGCCTATGAAGGAGCCTCTAAATAAACACTCCCTCCACTAATGACCTGGTATCTTGTTCACAACATAGATTCTGATTCAATGGGTCTTAGGTGAGGCCTGTCCACTTGGAATTTTAAGAAATTTCTATATTGGTAACGATGGTCCTTGAACCACAGCTTGATGAGGGAGGAAGAATGAGGTTATCACAGCTGAAGGGGAATCTGCAAGTTTTAGTTTGCAGTTATTATCTGCAAGTTTTATGTAAGGTTGCAAACTTAGATGGTGAGTCCAACCCAGAACCGACGGCCATGAATCTGTATCATTGTCTTCCATAAAAATAAGAAACAAAATGAGAAGTTGTATAAATAAATAAAAAGTGTGTGGTGTGGAATCAGGAAAAGATTTAAATTGGTTATTTAGAATAATTGGAATGTTCAGAGTTGTACATTAATGTCTTCTTAAATTCAAAACTAGGAGTTATTTTTATAAATAAGGATGCATTTGTTAACATTGGGAGTTTTAGCATGAAGCAGCATGCCTCAGAGTAATCTTCAATGATCACAGAATACACACACACACAAATACACATTCACACATATTGAAAATAGTTTTGATCCTAATGTAATGTTAATATTTACATTATTACATAATCCTATTCACATTAGATGGAAACAGCCAGGTCAGTCACACATGCAGAAATGTTCAACTTCCTTAGTCATAAAAGAAATGCAAATCAAAAAAACATTGAAATTCCACCTCACCCCAGTTAGAATGGCTATAATCAAGAACTCTAATTACACAGCAGATTCTGGAAGGGATGTGGACAGAAGGGAACCCTACTGCATTGTTGGTGGGAGTGTAAACTTGTTCAACCACTTTGGAAAGTAGTATGGTGGTTCCTCAAAAGA
>NW_012267228.1:25517356-25525986 GCF_000151885.1 Dipodomys ordii | reverse complement strand
GTTTCCCTTATTTGCAATAACTAGTATATGTCTGAGTCAAGCAGAAAAGGTCAGATAAATTGATATTAAACAAAATGAACCACAAGATAAGGATTCAAATGTTTTTTTCTTGCTTGCTATTGTTTCTAACATATTTATAAGATATTTCTTTGTTGCTTTGTAGTCCCTCCCCCACGGTATAACCCATTTTCACTGTATTTGATGTTGGTATAATTTGTGGAGGGGAAGGGAAAAAACAAATTGTTTAACTAGGGATACAAGTGGACCCATTGCAACAATGAGATGTACAAGATGTTATGTCGAAAATGAACTTTACAACTGTGGAGGGCAGGGGGCAGGGAGGGGGGGCAAAGAGGTAGGGGGGAATGGGAAGGGATGGTAAGTGGAAACAAAGGAGGAGACAATAATGCTTGATAAGAAATGCACTCATTACCTTGCCCATGTAATTGTAACCCCTCTCTACGGTATTTTCACAAGTAAAAAAAAAAAGATATTTTGACTTCAATATTCTTTGCTCTTGGGCTGTTTCTCTTGGGAGATGGCCAGCTACAAAGTGTGAGGAAGCTCAAGTAGCCCTGGTCTCATAGGACAAGAACAGAAGTTCTTACTGAGTGGAATGTCTAAGTTGTCTTGGAAATGGCATCTCTAGCTCCAGGTTTCTGAAGGAGAAAAATTTTTGACTTAGACATCCTCAATAGTAAGTTCCTAAAAGTTCTATCTAAGTGTTTCACATCTATTTGAACTAACTCTAGCTCTTCTGATTTCATGATCATGATGTCCCTATCCCAAAGCAATAAGATAAAAATGGAGCATTTATTTTTAACTAAATGAATAAAACCAATAGGCTGTGAGGTTTTTTTTTTTATAATTTACTATTGTATGCTCAGGCACATCTTGATAAAGTCTTCAGTTGGAATAATGGTAGAGGAAACAGGAATACATATAAGTTAATTATTTATAATGATGGATAGGACTTTACAATAAATTGATTTGATATATGAAGGAGAAAGAAGAATAGGACACATTTTCAAGAATTTTTACTTATTACATAGAAGAATAATGACATACACTATTAGATAAAATATATTATTTGAGAAGATAAGTGAGGATTTCAGAGATGAGGATGGCTCTATTTTAAGATGCATTGAGTTTCAGTTTAAAAATAGCCCTAAAAGAATTTTTTTTCTTTTTCTTGGTTTTTAGTGCCCCCTTATATTTTGTTCATTCTTAAATTACATCCATGAAAAATAGGAAGAGATAGCAAAAGCATTTATTTTACTTATGAACTTAACTTAGGAAACAAAAGATTTAGCAGTATGAACAATAACAGCGTCAAGGCTGTCTAAAATCTACATTTCCCTCCAAGGCAAGTTATGATTCTGTCAGCTGGAATATGCTGTAGTTCGGGTACTTTTCTTCTTCATATAGACCATTTTCTCCTCCTTGAATATCTGAAACCAATAATTGATTTGAAATGGGAAAATATTTAGCAAAGTGGTTGTAATGGAGTTGTAATAAAAATATCTTTCCCTTGGAGGGACCTGGAGAGATTTAGCTTTTAGCTTTGAACAATTGTATCTAGAATGATGTAATTTTACTGAAGATTTGTCAGGTTCTGGGAAACTCTGACAATAATAATTAAATCATTGGAGCCTGATTTATGAAACTAAATTCCAACAGGTTAATTAACTAATGAATATACTAAGTTCCAAAGTATTAATTAATTAATATACATAAATTCTAATAACTAGCATATTTAGATCATCATTTACTGTGTTTCACCAAAGCTGGAAGTGGGTTTAGTAAGTAGAAGGTTACCTGGTAAACATACAATCATGAAGTGCAAACTCTACAGAAAAATTATGTGCCTTGTGGTGCAGACAATTTATGTGCTGCTGTGGAAAGTGACTTTCACTAACTGCAAACATTGTATACTAAAGGATAGTACACACGGTTTTTCTGGCACAGTTTCCTGCCATTCCATTCAGTTGCACAGACTTAACATTGCCAAAGCAATAGTCTGAGGGATGAAGGATTCAGTTGTGAGCCACAGCCAGGAAATGCATCCTCCAAAGAACTATTGGTGTGTCCTTAGCTTCCAGATTTCCATTTTTATTTTTATATTTTCCAGTCCTGGGGCTTGAACTCTGGGCCTGGCAACTGTCCCTGAGATTCTTTTGCTCAAGACTAGCACTCTACCATTTCAGTCATAGAGCCAGCTCTAGCTCTTTCTGTGTATGTGGTACTGAGGAATAAAAGGCTTCAGGGCTTCATGCACGCAAGGCCAGCACTCTACCACAGAGCCACCTTCCCAGCCCGAGATATCCATTCTGAGTTGTGCTACTTGTCATGCCTTCCCTTCACTTTCCATGATTTCCAAAATTGTAATTTGTCTTTCATTATCTACAATTTATAGTGCTTTCCTGATAAAAGTTTTGGATACAGATGAATGTAGCAAATGACTTATTTACAAACAATATTGTTGGTATGAGGTACTTTGGTGAAGATGATTGCAGATTTGTATTTGCTTTTCTATTTTTCTTTATTTTCTTTTATTGTAGGACATGGGGCTTGAACTCAGGGCTTGGACATTGTCCCTGAACTCTTTCTCTCAAAGCTAACATTCTACCACTTTGAGCCATAGTGCTACTTCTGGTTTTCTGGTGGTTAATTGGAGATAAGAGTCTTATGGACCTTCCTGCCGGGGGAGGGGGGGCGGGGGGGGGAGGAAGGTGGCTTTGAACCACGATCCTCAGATCTCAGCTTCCTGAGTAGCTAGGATTACAAGTGTGAGCCACATGCACCTGGCTGCTCTTCTATTTCTTTTTTTTTATTTTTTTAATTAAATCTGGTCACTAGTACTATTTTACAAATCAAATAAACATACCTTTTTTTTTTTGCTTATGTGGTGCTGAGGAATCGAACCCAGGGCCTCATGCATGCAAGGCAAGTGCTTTACCACTGAGCCACCTTCCCAGCCCCTCTTCTATTTCTTAATGATGCCTTTTTGTTTCCCTTGTGACAGTTTATAAACAGAAAAAAAGAAAAGAAATAGCTTAATTACAATCACTCTATGGCACTATGTGTAAATAAATACATAGTAGATGCTTAACAAATTGGATGAATTTTAATTTGACAATGAACTTCAAGTAATTTACTTCAAAGACATTTGGGGATAATAGGCTAATTATATGTTGCCTGAAGGGGGAAATATTTCTTTCAGCTGACTTATTGATTTGTTGCCTTTTAACAGAAAATTATGCCAATCTAATTACAAAGAAGGGTTAAGAAGCTAATAACTTCAAACCTGAGGTTGTCCATAATGGAACAGAATGATTAATGGTCTAAAAGAAACAACCTCCCATGAACCTTTAGTTGAAGACTTGAAATACCATGTTGCTAAATGGGAAAGCTTAAAACATTCGGAGTACTTTTGTGTTCCATAGAAAAGCAATGTTAAAATTATCTGCTAAGTGGAATTGTAATTGGACACATGTTGTGGCAATCACTTTATGACCAGGTCTCCAGATGTTTGCTTATAGTCTTCAGCATTATTAATATTAAAAGAAAATACCTGCTATGCTAACTACCTCCATTAATGCAGTTCTACCATAACCTTCTCCAAAAACAATTTAGGTCAGTACTAAGGTCATGAGTGAAACAGTGAATGAATGTCCCTGGAAACCTGAGATATCAAGAAGGATTGGTTAGTAAGCCTTCTTGTAAATATCTTGCCACCCTTGGAAAATAAAAATTATAAAAGGAATGTAGAGCCAGGTGCTGGTGTCTGAGGCCTGTAATCCTAGCTACTCAGGAGGCTGAGATTTGAGGATCATGATTCTAAGCTAGCCCAGGCAGGAAAGTCTGTGAGACTCTTATGTCCAATTAATCACAGAAAAAGATGAAGTAGAGCTGTGACTCAAGTGGTAGAGTGCTAGCCTCAAGCAAAAAGAGCTCAGGGACAGCACTCAGGCTCAGAATACAAGCCCCAGGACTAGATAAGGAATATAGAGGCCTATAATAGGAGCCATGTAAATTGGAGTTTTTTTTCATACAAAAATCATTGATATAGACTAGGTGCTAGTCTGAGGATCTCAGTTGGAAGTCTACTTGGGCAGGTAGTCCATGTGATTCTTATCTCCAATTATCTAACAAAAAGCTGGAAGTATTGTTGTGGCTCAAGCCGTAGAGTGCCAGACATGAGTGAAAAGTACTAAAAGACAGTACCAAGCCATGAGTTCAAACTTCAGTATCAGCATACCACACTGAAACTAGAAAGCTACTGAGCATGGGTGACATGTTGGGGACATGGGATCATGGGTGAAGGTCATTGCTGCACCTGCTTTTCACAGTATTTTCTGGTCCACTGTTTGTCTAAGTGGCTGGCCACACTCTAACACTGCTCTGGAGCAGAAAGAACTGTGGCTTTAGGCTGAAGTGGGGGATGCTTGAATGGGGATAGGAGAGCTGAGGCCTAGGACCGCCATGAAGAAGCATCAGAGACTCTGGGAAGACTAATGGGGATGAAGAGGCATCATCAGCTCTTGGTGACCATAGATGAGGTGAGCAGCAGAGGACAGAGACTAGGAATGCTGGGGAGAGCAGCCTGATGAACCAGTAGGTAAAATTTGATGCCTACACATCTTGTTTCGAGGATGAAACTGTTTTCATTTTTGACCTCCCCTCCCTTCTCCCTTACCCCTGACTCCTCTTCCAGCTTCTTCCCTCTACCCCTTCACCATTCTCTCTTTCTTTCTTCTTTTCTTTATTTGTGTCTCAGCAATAGGGCTCAGGACCTCAAACGCTCATCATGTTTTCCTCACAAATTTTGAGCCATGTTTCAACTTTGTTTTGTTTTGTGTTGTGTTGTATTGTTTGTTTTTACTGGCTAACTGGAGAGAAGAGTCTCACAGATTTGCTTACTTGGGTTGGCTTCAAACCATGATCCTCAGATCTTAGCCTTCGAAGTAGGAACAGTAAGTGTGAGCCATCAGTACTTGGTCGAAAGTGAAATTTATCTTGTTTCTAAAAAGAAAATGAAGATTACCTATAATTTTCCCATCCTCTTTCAGAAATGACATTTGGCTCCCCATTATGTATAAGTCTAAAATGTTTATTCATTGTGTACATACTTGTTTCATTTCCCCCCTCCATTCTAATTTTTAAAAGTAAGGCTATACTGGACATGGTGGCAGATGTCTCTAATCTAGCACTTATGAGGCTAGGGTAAGAACATGAGTCTGAGGTTAACCTTGGCTATAATGAAAACACATCTCAATAAACAAACAAATAATAAAGCTGCAAGGTTGGGCATGGTGACATATATCTGTAGGATCAGATACTTGAAAGACAGACAAGAGGATTCTTTGAGCCCAAGAGTTTGAGTCTGGGCAACACAAAAGGATCCCATCACAAAAACAGAAAAAATAACGATAAAACAAAAATTCTCCAGAAAGCTGAGTCATGGGCTTCTTTCCAGATGACCACTTACTCTTACATACAACTTTTAGTGGCTGCTTAAGATTGCGTTGTCATTGGTAAAGTGATTAGCAAAATGTTCTCCAGGTAATCCAGATTCTTGTTTTGTTGTTTAATCTGATGGATGAAAAATGATGCCCCAAATGCCCTAAACTCTTGAGTTCAACAGTCTTACCTCCTTGTTTTTCCTCCTTGTAGACCCAAATTGACCGTGTAGCCTTAGTGTCTCTCGCTCTCTCTTCCTGTAGGCCTATTCTTCTCTTGGTTTAGAGAACTGGCCTGGATGCTTTAACCAGAAGGTTGTTAGCAGAGCCAGTTTCCTGAAGTTGTAAAGTCTGTTTTCAACATAGTGTCTTATGTCTTGTACATGTCATTGTTACATCGGGTTGACCCATATTCTTATTTAAATATTTTGTTTTTTCCCTTCCCCTCCCCAAATTAAAAAATGTATATACAAGATGCAGGGCACTGGAATCAAATACAATGAAAACAGGAGTTACACTATGGGTGAGGAACATACCAAAAAACAAAAGAATAACATAGTACATTATAAATATGTTAAAAACAATAACAAGAAAGAAAAAAACCCACTTGTGTCCCTATCTTGGGCAAACCTATTTCAAGTTCTACTTTTCCCATCCTAGCAGTACTATTTCACAGGTTTCATTTTTTTCAGAGATTGTTTTGAAATGCTGTTATATTAATGATGTGAGTACCCCCTCAGTCCCTACTACTCTTTATGTATGTTTATGCTTCAACTCTTTGCAAAGGAGAATATAATCCTGGAAGAGAAATCACTTTGTTGTGCATGGATTGACACATCTTTCCCCATATTTCTTTTTTTATTGCCTTTCTTCCTGTGTTTGGCCAGATTCCTCAATATCCAACATGGCTACAACAGTTTTCAGCCCGTTTCTCATTTCTTGGTCTCTGATTTTTGTTGTTGTTGTTGTATATTTCAGGATTTTGAGCGCTATACCTAACAGCTATACTTAACGATCTCTGAACAGTAGCAGTAATGGCAGTTTGGGCTGTGGGTGGCTGTCTTATGCCTAGTCAGCTGTTGCTCACCATTCCTGTCCTTTAACCACTAAATGCCAGTAGCACTCCTCGCCTCCACCACCACCCGGGGGGAGGCAGGGGTGACAAAAATGGTTATAGACATTTCCAAATGTCCCAAAGGGGACTAAATTCTCCCTGGGCTGAGGATCACTGAGTTGAAGGGTCATCAACTATTCTCAATGTCTAATAAATATTGTAACAAGTACATATAAAATAGTACTTCATGACAGATGTGTGTATATAAATTTCATCCCTGTTCTGGGATTGTCCTAAGTCCATGAAATTCTATTATTTATTAAGGTGACTTATTCAGCATATATGAAATGAAATGTAACTTATTGTTATGAGATTATATGATTTTTCATAAGAAGAAATTCATGATTAATTAGAAAGACAGATAAATGAATGGAGAGAGTATAGATACATGATAGAAAGAATGAAGAAAGAAAAAAACAGATAGATAGATAGATAGATAGATAGATAGATAGATAGATCTCCATACCAAAATAAGTAAATAAAAAAAATATCACTTGACTCTTGGTCAGCATCTTGGAAAAGAAGAGCAGATCTACTCAACACATTGAACCTTTACTTCTGTTCCTAAGCTTAGGTATGTGAGGATTCCATCTTTGTTCTTTCAAGTTAAAAGTAAAAATGTATCTGCATCAGTAGACTTACTTATTTACATTTATTTTCTTCATGCCTAGCACAGCTAACTCTCTTTTAGTGTTAAGAATCCTAAAAGTCTTGTTTGCTCTTTTACTGGTGGAATTAGCTGACTGGAGATAAGATAGATCTGAAGTTTCCAGCCAAAGGGCCTATGCAGTAGCTTTCATGTGAGTAGAAATTCAATCTTGGCAAAGTGAAATTTCATCTTAGGTTCAAAATTGTATTTTCTTTAAGCTATATTTAGCTGAATCCAACCATAATGTTCACCATCTTCCGTTCAGTCGAATAAGACTTCAGGTAGGTAGGGAGATACTGCTGTGAAGGTTCACAACTGAAAATAGAATTGCCCAGACAGAAGGGATGTCCGTGCCCTTTAAAGATCAGAGAGTCTTCTGAATGTGTTGACTTTCCAAAGCCAACATTTGAGTAACAGCTTTCTCAATCCTTAAATATTTGGGGTAAAAGGAGCTTTCACCCCTCTGTCTATGGCCACGCTTCCTTCTCCAGCACAGCGCCTATTCAGCCTCTCTGGACCATACAGCCTTTACAGTGAGGTTGCCTAGACATTACCAAAGCAGTAGCTGAGCAGTCTGGATTGGAATTAATGGAGACAATAAAAGTTCTTTGGGCCAAATGCAAATAGAGCAAATGACAATGGGAAAGCTACTGCATTTCAGTGAGCAGGTTGTTTGTTGCTTTGAATTTGAAAAGCCATAGATCCTTTATTTCCATTCATCTGTAGAACCTTTATCTCCATTCATCACTTCTTATATTTCTCTCCCATTCATAAGCAGTTTCTAAAATTCTAGTAGCACATGCACTTGCTCTAACCAATTGGCTTGACATTCTGTAGATGACACATATATCTTTCCCTATGGATTGTAGAGCTCAAAACTTTAGGTTGTCCATTTATGCTTTGGCTGAAGATGGAATTTAAAAAATGGAGATGGGTTGTGAAATCATCCAGAAAACACCTCATTCAGTCATTTATTCATAAATTCTCTCCTACTATTATGTTTTTGTCTTCACAGAAGACCATGTGAGAGCCAGCCTTCGTCCAGTCATCTTTTCATAGCCATCTGGAAACCACGGCAGCAATCCCAACCTTCCATTCTGGCGTCCTGAGAAAAGAAGGGAAAGGAGATTGGTGCTGACATCCTGCACTTCACTGAGATCCTCTCAGATGTTGCTCTGTTTCTCCAGCATTTCTTTCACAGCAGGAGTTGACACTCATCCTTCATCATAGATCTTTTGGCTTTCCCGTTCTTCCTCAGCACTACAGCAGGTCTTCTCAATTTCCCTCTTCATTGGTGCAAGCTTCATTCTTCCATCACTTGCTGTCAGAGGAACCAGGGTTTACCTTAGAGTTAGCATGCCTCTGTGTGTGTGTGTGTGTGTGTGTGTGTGTGTGTGTGTGTGTG
>NW_012267228.1:25476063-25517306 GCF_000151885.1 Dipodomys ordii | reverse complement strand
TGTGTGTGTGTGTGTGTGTGTGTGTGTGTGTGTGTGAAAGAGAGAGCGAGCGAGAGAGAGAGAGAGAAATGGTACTGGAGCTTGAACTCAGGTTCTGGGCATTGTCCCTTAACCTTTGGCCTGGGTACTGACTCTTAACCTTTTTGTTCAAGGCTGGTACTCTATTACTTGAGCCATTCCTCCTCCACTTCTGGCTTTTTTTGGTGGTTAATTGTAGGTAAGAGTTTCATGGATTTTCCTGACTGGGACTGGCTTTGGATCAGATCCTCAGATCACAGCCTCCTATGTAGCTAGATGCCAGCCAGTGTCACTGGGCTAGCATCATTCTTTCATCTGGATTTTTAGTGAATGAATTTGATCTTCATCTTATAGATCTGAAGGAGTAGAGACGTAGGAACAATGTGCATTTTCCTTGATTTCCCCAGCTAAAGTATATACCAAATTTGATTGAGAACAAGATTTTCTAATAAATGTACTATTTCCTCCTAATCAATTTTCCTGGTAATCTTCCACCTGTATATCCTGTGTATGTCAAGGCTCAATGTCAGATTTTATGTTTCTAATCACCATTATTTATACAGAGTGATTAAGTGGAGTCAGAGCTGACAAGCCCAGGAGTGCCCAAAGGAGTTTAAAATGGGTTGGGAAAAACTTGTTAACCGGGCAGTTTATTTTAAAAGAAAATAAAAGTCCCTTAGGTTATAAAGTTGGAGGAAGCATAATTAAAAAGACATCCCAAGGTATAGTCTTTAAAAAGTCTTCTAGACAGAAAGATTTCTTTTCAAACATCCACAATCACCAGCCATCATTTCTGACCTGTCTGTTCTTCCCTTAGGGAAATCGATAGTCACTCAAACTTCACGGCTGTCACTGGCCCCAGGCCTGAGCTTTGACTGAAGGATGCCAAATAGATGGAATTTTATAGTTGTTGTTGATGGTGTAATGGAACCACTACTTGGCATTGGTTCCATTGTACTTTTATGCCCTTTTATGTTTGTTTTTGTTTTTAAGAAGGTAAGTCTAACTTCACATCTCAACCTACCACTCAGTTCTCTTCTTGGGTTGCATGTTGTTAACTCTAAGGGAACTTTTATAAAATGCAGATGCCTCGGTCTCATTGCTCGTTGATTAAATCCTAGGGACTTCATATCAGAAACCTTGGCTCAGATGACCACTGGACATCCTCCTGAGATATGGGTACATACAGGAAATTAAAGAGGCTACTCCAGAGGTTTTATTTTGCTCTCTCAGCAAGGCATTTATTCAGTACTTATGATATTCTTATTTACAACGGGAGGGTAAATTTACCAAATATGCCACAGTGGATGTAAAAATGATGCTGAAACTCAGCAGCTTACATCCAGAAGCATTTATTTCCTGTTCATGGGCCTATGGGTGATTGTGTTTTGGTTGATCTGAACTGGGCTGTGCAAGGTGGTTCTGCATCAAGGTGGTTCTGCATCAAGCTTCAGATAAGCAGACTTCAGTGGAGACAGTTCAGGCCTGCTGCACATGTCTTTTCTTCTTAGAATCCAATGACATCTCAAGTCAGGTCAGTGACATGGAAATGCCAAGCTCCATTGTGCCTAACATCCCCTGTAGTGTTACGTCCACTACTGTGTCTAATCTAGTACTTTTGGGGTGAGGACTCAAGATCTGTTCATATTATGTTGGGAAAGAAGTAGATCTTTTATAACAGGAAAACATGTTTGCACCAGAAGAAGTATGAACTGCTGGCAAATATCTTAAAGACAACTTTTGTTGTTTGTTTTATTGCCAGTACTGGAGCTTGAACTCAGAAGCCTCATGTTTACTTGGCTTTCTTGCTCATAGCTGCTGCTCTCCCACTTGAGCCAAGTGTATAGTATGGTATTTGCTAATTAATTGGAGATAGTGCCTTCAAGACTTTTCTGTCTGGGTTGTTTTTGGACCCCAATATTCTGATCTTAGCCTTCTGAGTAATTATGATTACAGGTATAAGCTATAGGCACTTGGCTAAGAACTGTGTTTTCAACCATTCTGTATATTTAAAGTTAGAGAGAGAGAGCTTTTCATGGGAATAGGAAACAATTCTAATCACAGAGTAGGGCCCCGAATGGTAGGAAATGTGGTCAATGGATTCCAGCCTGACATTCTGACAGGTGCAGTTAGGTTGTTAGTCATATGCCCTGGTGGAAGAGGGAGGGGAAAATGGAGCACAAAGGAGTCAAGAATCAAAGTTGTTATCATAGACTGTAAACAACAGGAGAAAATAACAAAAGGATAATTACAATGTCACACATTTGTGTTTTGAATTTCCGTTGTTTTATATATGTTTAATAAAAATGTATACTACGCTGGTAGATGTGGTCTCTATTTTATTTGAATTATTGACCAGATACAGGATCAACTAGGATTTCTGAATAAACTTTGGCATCCCATGAAGGAATTACTCTGCAAGCTATGCTGTGGCCAAAGTCTCTAGGGGTCCACAGAGGATCTGATACTACAATATTTGAGGAGGTTCTATGAAGTGGCTCATACAGCTAAGAGGGCACCATGCATTATTTCATTCTTGACAACACCTTGTGATTATCTGCTTTCCAGATGACAAAGTCAAGGCTCAGTGAATTGATGTGAGATGCCTGAGATCTCCAGTCCGTGACTGGCCTTGCTGAGAGCTCAGCTCAGGATGGTCATGACAATGCTGCTGTCACACCATATGTGGGCGTGGTCACCCACCCCCTTTTGAGAAGAGGTGACATGCTAGCACTCTCTCTTAAAAGTTTGTTCCACTGGGTGACAAAGGACTACTCTTAGCCACGGTACTATGATAGCCTATTTCTAGGATTTTCTTGAGATGCAGATATATCTGTGTCAGATAAGTGTGTCTGATTCTGCTGTGTAAGTTTCTGGAAACTAAAATGTGTTCCAAAAGCTAGCATAATTCAAGTTTCCACTCCCAAGTCTAAGTGACCACCCTCGCCCCCTGACTCCCTTTGAGACACACTTTGTTATTGCAGCTACCTCCCACTATGCTATTGATTGTTTCCAGCTTGCTAGAGGGGCCTGCTGCCAAGTGAAAGGCTGGGATTTCCCAATCAATAGTCATTAAAGCTGCATTTATTATGGATGTAGTAGTCACTTCTGGGGCCAGAATGATGTCTTTAACAATGAAAAGAAAAAGAAAAAAGAGCTCATTGTGCTAACAAAATGTATCTCTCTTCGGGGACAACATAGATTCAGTTGAAGAAACATTTGCAAATTAGGCAGCATGGCTGCTTCTGATATAGGCATATCCTAAGATTCCTAAATTCCAGGACTGCTCTTAAAGGCATGTGGAGTTGGACAATGGTGTGTGTGTGTGTGTGTGTGTGTGTGTGTGCTTCCTCCTTGCCCTGAAAGAGAAATTTTAAGGCACCAATTGTTCTGAGAGAGAGAGAGAGAGAGAGAGAGAGAGAGAGAGAGAGATAGGAGAGAACACTATTAGTAATGGAAACATAGCGATTGGTTGGGTATTTGTGGAAAAATTCAAGAAGTCTCTGCTTGAGTACAGTGCTGCTGAAGGACTCTAGAATGTGAGAAGTCACAAGGATGACTTTCTTTAGCCCAGGAAAACATGAGGCCAAAGGCCACACTTGCCTAGGTTACTTCTACCTAGTATGGCAGCTTTCTGCAGAGAACTTGATGCCACAGGATACATAATGCCACTGAAAGCCTTTTCCTGCTTATGTCATTCGTAGGCAGGAAGTACACATGGGTGACCAAAGAACAGTCAACACCATGCCACTCTTCTTGACCAATGCCGCTAGGACACCCACTGTGTCATCACCATCTTGTTCTATTTATAATCTGAAAAATCTCAGACTCCTTTCCCTCTAAACTGCTATTTGGGAGCACCTAGTCCTGAGGTAGTAGCTCAGGCTCTCTGCCTAGTGTCATCTTCATTTTGGCTTGACTAAACTCTTTTTTTTTCTTTACCTTTCAGCCTTTTATTTTTTAATTAATTTAATTAATGTGTAAAAGTGAAGTAAGAAAAATTACAATGACTGGAGTCAGGTAATGAGTGCATTTCCTTTTGTGTCTTCCCTTCCCTCATTCTCTCCCAGCCCCTCCCTCCTGTCTCTACTCACCAGTTCTATAGTTCACTTATATCCATGTCCAGTGAGCACCACTGCTGCAATTTTTCACCCTTTATTCTTACACTTGAAGTACCTAAAACTTCCATGTTAAGTTGGCAAAAGGTATAGAGTGAACATTTTCACAGAACCAAGTGAATATGGTATAGCCTCCTAAGTTTACTTTACTATTTGATGCATTGATTGATCATAGGAGAATGGCCAGCAGTCATTCAGTTGTTCAGAGTAACATTTCAGGTCTAGTAGGGAAGAGGGTTCTTTTAACTTACTTGGTTAATGAATTTCCATAGAAAGACAGAACAAATTACTTCATAGAAAGAGGAAGGGCCCCTGGCTCCCTTAGATCTTGTTCAACTCACCTTTTCCTTCCTGTTCTCTTTACCAATGTATAGCTTCACATAGAGTACTTTTGAGTTCATTGCTTATTTAAACTACTTTACCCTCTACTCCTTTCATGTTCAGAGATTTTGAGGAAGTGTCAGGACTTGGAAATAATACTGTCACAGTAGCAGTCTTGTCAGAGTGTCAGAGGTCATGCCTGAAATCCTAGCCACTCAGAAGGCTAAGATCTCGGGATCACAGTTTGAAGCCAGTCCAAGCAGGAAAGTTGATGAGACTATCTCCAATTAATCACCAAAAATGCTGAAAGTAGAGATGTAGTTCAAGTGGTAGAGCATTAGCCTTGAGCAAAAGAAGCTCAAGGACAGCACTAGGCCCGAGTTCAAGCCCCAAGAATAACAAAAAAAAAAGAGAGGGGAGTGGAGACTAGACAATGCAATATGTGAAGGGGAAAGGGAATGTACAGCAGAAAAACAGATGAACCACGGATGATACTCACTTGACACTATATTGAGTATAAACATTACAACTTCGGTGGGGGGGAGAAGGAGGGGGAAGTGGGAGATAAAGAGGGATGGAATAGCAGTGATTAAAAACAAATGTACTCATTGCCTTACCTATGTAACTGTAACCCCCCAGCTGAGCACCTTTTCAATAAAAAAAGAAAAGTTCTGAAACTATTTGAGCTGTTAGAAAGGACAGAATGGCACAAGACCGAATTGCAGGTAATATATGAGGTATGATCCTTATTGTGTGTGTTTACATAACTGTTTCTGTCACATTGGTCTGCTTCAGAGTTCCAGTCCATTTTGAAAATAAATAGACCATCTATAAATAGATAAGATGGACAGGTAACTACATATCCAGATACACAGACAGATGGACAAAGCTTCGTTCCACTAACTCCATACTGCCACTAATCATATGGCTAAAGAAAATACCTAGATTTTAAAACCCAGTTAATATCAAAGGGTTCTTTGTTGTTTGTTGTTTTTGGTGCTGGTCCTAGGGCTGGAACTCAGGGCCAAGACACTGTTCCTGAGCTATTATGTTCAAGGATAGCGCTCTACCACTTGAACCAGACCTTCCCTTCTGGCTTTTTTGATGCTTAATTGGAAATAAGAATCTCATGTCTTTGAACCTGCAATCCTCAAATCTCAAGCTCAGTAGTTAGGATTATAAGCATGAGCCAACAGTGCCTAGCTGCTAACAAATTTTAATACAGAAAGAATAATTTCTCTTTGCATTCACTCAACCATCCAGACCAGATTGAAGACTCCAAAATTACTCTATCATTGATGGCATCTAACTAAAATTCCATCTATTTAAAAAGTCATAGAAAGAAGAGTAAGCCCTCACCCAGAACTCAAAACTTGAGCCTCTCTGAAAATAATGAGAGTACGTTAGTAGAATTAGAAACTGAAATGCAATTATCTTCAATGCACAGATTCCATTTTTATTTCCCAAAAGGTATGCCTGGAAAGGATAATGCGTTCATGCAGAAATGATCTGCTCCTTTTCTTGAGGTCTAAACAACTGTCCGTGTACATATGAATAAGCTACTTTTTTTCATAGGGTAAAACTAATGCAGATTCTTTTCTTTCTAAATGAGAGAAAGCAGATTAACAAAATGAAAAAATAATGTCCAGGCATGGAGGTGCACACCTTATAATCCCAACACTCAGGAGGTGGAGGTAGGATGATCATGAATTCAAAGCCAACCTAGGCTATACAACAACATCTTTGTCTTAAAAGAGCCACAACAAGAATACCATTCTGATACTTCTCAATTCTCAAAGACCCAAGAAAGAAGAAAGGGGAGGCTTTCCAGCCAAGGGCATACCCAGAATGCAATGGGCAAAGTGACGGAAAACCAGCAGGCCTATTCCCAAGTCCCACAAGTTTCCCAGAAATCTGGTACTTGCCTCAGGCTGTCAAGTGGTGAGCAGCAATTCAACGGTGAGAATAAATGGGGGATAATGGTAAAGGCATAGACAATAAGCACCCTTGTGTTCTCTGGGCTCTTGAGGGAAAGGCAACAAAGCTAATATGGGCTGGGTTTAGCTGCCATAACCCTGGATTTTATCTAGCATTGCACACGTAACTGTCTAATATCTTCAATGTTTGTTTGTTATTTTTTTGAATGTATGTATTGGTACTGGTCTTGACTCCAGAGTACTGTCCCTTAAGCTTTTTGTGCACAATTAGCAATCTACCACTTGAACCACACTTCTACTGCTGGCTTTTTGCTGGTTAATTGGAGATAGTAAGAATCTCATGGTTTTGTCAGTCCGGGCTAATTTCAAACCATGATCTTCAGATTACGGACTCCTGAGTGGTTAGGATTACAGGAATGAAACATCAGTAGCTAGCTGGTGTGATACATTTAAGACCATGCGCTGGTGGCTCATGCCTGTAGTCCAAGAGACTCAAGATGCTGTGATTGGAGGATCGTGGTTCAAAGCTAGCCCAGGCAGGAAAGTCCATGAGACTATTATCTCCAATTAATTTCCAAAAAGCTGAAAATGGAGCTTTGTATCAGATAGTAGAGCACTACCTTGAGTACAAATGCTCAGGGATAGCACTCAGGACCTAAATTCAAATCCCAGGATACACACACATGTGCACGTGCACACGCACGCACACACACACACACACACACACACATATACACACCCCAAAGTTGGAATTGAGGAATGTCCCAAAATGCATTCATACTCTTTCACATCCATGCTGATCACCAAATAGCTGACATATGCCACCTCAGCAGCTTCTAAAGCATCCCCAGTGTCTGTTCCCAGGCATTCAGATTTTCTACTGTTGCCTTTAAACCCGAAGTCCATCAGGCCATCTTTCCACTGCATTGAATTTGCTAACATTTCCTCTAGATTCAAATCTAGTAACTTTTCCCCCTCACCTGAAAACTTCCAGGACTCTTTATTGTTTACAGGAAAAAAGCCTGACCCTTTTACTCTGACCTAGGAAGACATTTGTCACACTCTTACCCAGACTGCCTGAGTGGCACATCTGCCATTATTTCACCCGAATGCCTTCATTTTACTTCTTCCTGACTATACTCACTCAGTGTTCTGTCTGTCAGAGATGCCTAGCCTGACACTCTCTCTCCCTCTCTCCCTCCCCCCCTCTCTCTTTGGTCATAGGGTTTGAACTCTGGGCCACAGCACCACTTCCGGTTTTCTGGTGGTTTAATTGGAGATAAGAGTCTCACGGACTTTGCTGCCAGGAATGGCTTTGAGTTGTGATCCTCAGATCTTAGACTCCTGAGTTGCTAGGATTACAGGCATGAGCCACCAGTGCCCGGCAATCTTTCTCTCTTTTTTACATGAAGGTTCCCATCAGTCTTTCAGTCTTCCCAACTTTGTGCTAGTCAGAGTTCTCTCCTATATCAAATACTTGAGACAGTGAACTTTGGAAGATGAAGGGTTTGTTCTGGCTGAGAGTTGTCCAGTTTGCCTTGTTTGACCTATCACTTTGGGCTCATGGCAGCATCTCACAGCAGGAATGCTTGGAGGAACAAAATTGCCTACTTCACAGTCAGGAAGCTAAAAAGAGAGAGGCACAAAGAGACTGGTGGCACTATCCCCTTCATGATCCAGTGACCTAAAGACCTCCCCAAAAGTCTCCCTCTTATAGGTTTAACTACTGTGAACTGAAAGCCAAGACTTCAACACATATATCTTTTGGTAAGTACTTAAAAATACAAAATTAGGGCTGGGATGTAGCTCAGTGGCAAAGCACTTGCCTAGCAAGTGCAACGTCCTGGGTTCGATCCCCAGTACCAAAAAAGAAAAGACAAAAAAAATACAGTTAAAAAAACCCAAACAAAAAGAATACAAAATTATAGCCACCCTGCACAAGAATATGTTTATTTGTTGAGCTCTTCCCAATATTTCCAGGTAATATTAATGCTCTGAGATCCTTTTATCCTAACCTCTGTTTCTTCTGTGTATTGATTACCATACTTCATTTCATATACAAACTTTCAACTTCTCTGCATAAACCATTCTTCCTCTGAACTCATCCCTTCTTTCCCTATTTTTTTAAATTATTTTCTTATTTTCGGTCATGAGGGCTGAACTCTGGGCCTGGACACTACCCCTCAGTTCTTCAGCTCAAGCACCCTACCACTCGAGCCACTTCCGGCTGTTTTTTTCTTTCTGCTTATGTGGTGCTAAGGAATTGATCCCAGGGCCTCACGCATGCAAAGCAAGCACTCTACCACTGAGCCACCTTCCCAGCCCCTCAGTGTCTTACATGGGGCTTTTTGGTTTTTCTTAAGCTCCTATATTACTATTAAGAGTCAAAAACATCTTGCTTCTTCACGCACTACTTCTTGTTGTCATCAAGCTGTTGAAAGATGATGCCATCGCCCTGCTCCACAATTGGTAAGGAAATTTTCACATTTTATTAACACAAGTTCATACCCCATTCTCACCAGGTTGGGATACATGCTCAGTGTTCCTGGCCCATCTGGCTAGGAAACTTTATTTAGTATGCCTGGAAAAGCCAGACCATGATCTTGAAGTAGGTTACAGGAGAGTTAGAGTGAATGGGGAACATTAAAATACGTAACACATTAGAGTTCATCTTCCTGAAAGGAATCAAGAGATCCAAGAATCTCATCAAGGTGTTCTAAATTTAGTGCCTAAATAATGTCACTTCTAGGTTTTTAAGTTGCAGGGGAAATTAGGAGCTGCAAATGTTAAAAAGGATAAAACTTTCCATTTATGTACTCATTTGAACCTGGTAGTTGAGATTTACTCCAGAAAATGGTTTGCTGGACAAACGTATGAAGGAAAACAAGAGAATCAAGTGACAGATAGAAATGTGTCCCCAAGTTCACATCATGGTAGGCTCTGGCAGGTCTATGATTTTTTCCTCCCATGTTTATGAATGTGTCATTGGCAGAGTTTCTGAATTGGCTCACACCTTTCAAGTAAGGGATTTTATAATCTAAAGAATCAAGTGAACCTCTCTGGGGAGATACTTATAAGAATCATCATCTACAGTGGTACTGCACCCATGGGAGCATCAGAAATTGATTCCAGTAAAATAAGAAGGCATCCTCTCCATCCTCCTCCTCATTCAAAGTCCTCACTTGGCCTCAGGTAACAGGAGTTGAACTAGGGAGAGTAGCAAGAGTGTAGAAAACTCAATAGCGATTTTAATGATGCCAGTTGTTCCTGTTACACTTTTGACTCTCAAAGGTAAACAGCATGCAACATGTACTCTAACACCTATGTTTTTGCCTGTGTGCTCTGCAGATTTGAATTCCAGTAAATTGACAGCTTGGCAATCCTACTCTAAAAATCCAACTTCTTACGTCCATTTCTGTATGTTTTTTAATTTCTAGGATTCCTATTTAATTCCTTCTGAAATAAAGTTTATTTGGCTCACTAAGTCCTCTAGGACGTATTAAAGTTATTTGCAAGTATCTGCTGATTACTAGTAACTGGATCATTTGTGAGCACATTTTGTTTTTCTGCCTTGATCTTCATTTTATAAAATTTAGCTATAATGTGTATATTAACAATCATAGATATTCCAGATGATGTTGGGGCAGAATTGTATCGTCAAATCATGGACAGAGCTGACTCAACCTAGGTTGTGGACAGCTCAATAATATCTTTTTTACTTTAAAGGCAGTATCTTCTCACGGTTTTCAACCCAAAGCCTATGAACAATCTTCCTTGGAGCCAGTCTCAAGTTTTGACTTCTAGGTTCTGAGTACCATGAAGATGCCCACTACCTTAGGTCTTCTACATGGACAGCTGCATGGTCGCTTCTCAAACGCCCCAAAGGGAAAAATCAACAGATTTCTTTGCTTCACCACTTATTTAGTTTATTTTTTTTAAAAACTAATTATTTAACCTTTCACTGTTTGGCTGCCTGTGAAGCTCTACAATGACTTCACAGAAATATGCTTTGTGTGGTAGTCTGGCTTCTATATTTCTTTGATGGGAGCATTGTATCGGCAATCCATATTGCAGAGGTAGAGGGAATAGATCTGAAGGAGGACTAAGTCAGTCTGGAAGGGGATAATCAGTTACGGAAAGTCCAAGTTAAAGCACCCTTGTTGCTTTGTCCTCTCATTCAGAGACATTTCAATGAGTTAGATTTTCATAAAACTTAACTGTCATAGAATTTCAGATAAGTCTACATAAAATTGGACCAATGTAAGCCCTTTAATTCTTTTATTTTCCTTCTTGTAGGTACTTTTTATTTTCACATTTAAGATATTTATGCCTTCTGTTAGACCTTGATATTCATAGAGTAGCCTATTCATCTTATTTCCCAAATATCAGTTCACGTATTACCTCTATTTTTCTAATTCATTCATTTCAAACTTTTGTTTATTAAATATATTTTCTCTCTCTTAGTTTTACCTAATTTTCTTCCAAGATTATTTTAATTAAATTGTACTATTTTTATTAATGTAAATATTTAACAGCATGGCTTTTTCTCTGAATATGAATGTAGACGTATGATACACAAACTAATAGTAGACTGTCATTCTATGTAAGTTTTGAAATCATGGTTACTTGGTATTTATGAGTCCGTTGTTCCATGGGTGTTAGTTAAGAATGACACTGAACACTACATGAAGCATGTCTTGTTTCAGGAGAAGCATTTCAAGACTATGGAATGGGCAAAGATGTTTGTACAAGGAATCCCTTCCCCCCCCAAACAAAACAAAACCAGGAAACAAAGGCATAAGTAAACACAGTAGAATAAAACATATTAAAAAGCTTCCGAACAACCCAGGAAACAATAAACACAATAAAGAGACAGCCTGTCCCATGGGAGAAAATGTTTATAAACTATATATCTGAGAAGGAATTAATATTCAGGCCATATAAGAAACTCCAAAAACTCAGTGGCCAAAATATACTCAAATATCCCAAATTTAAAAACTAATCAATAGGCCACTTCTCAAGAAAGACATACAACTGGCCAATAATATACACACCATCGCTAAGCATCAAGGAAATACAAATCAAACCCACAATGAGATATGACTCACCCCAGTAAGAATGACTAGTATCAAAAAGACTAAAGAAAACAAGTGCTGGTGAGAAGGTGGAGACAAAAGAAACACTGCCCATTCTTGGCAGGAATATAAGTTAGTGTTGCCATGATGCAGAAGAGTATGGAGAGTCCTTACAAAAAAAATCCAGCTATTCCACTACTGGGTATGTACCCAAAGGATATGAGATCAGTATGTAGAAGAGACATCTGTGCTCCATTCTACATCATAGCATTGTTAACAATAGTCAGGACATAAAAACAACCTGTGTCTCTCAACTGCTGAATGGAAAAGGAAAATATGTACATAAACACTGTGGAATACTAGTTAGTCATTAAAAACATAAAATCCTATCATTAGGATGGAAAACAGTATGCTAAATGAAATCAAGTACACACAGAAAGATGTGTACTGCCTGATCTCACCCATGTGGAATCTAGACAATCTCACAGAAGAAAATACATGGGGGCTGGCATAGGCTGAAGACAGTAGAGAAAATGGGGATGGGGAAAAGCTGATCAATGGTATACTACATTAGGAACAAAAGCTTGATAAACTATGTTATAACAGGGCGACTATAATGATAAAAAATTAATAAACTAGACGAAGAAAGGATTTTGAAACTTTTCAAAGAAATGGTAAACATTTAGAGATCAATTTAAACATCATATTATGTAAACACTTCATTGAGACATTACATGGAACCCAACTGATATATGGCATTTTTATGTTTTATGTATCAGTTAAAAATACTCTAATGCCTTGTGTTAATGGAGCTTTTGAGCTGTTTGAAAGAAAATCGTCTTCAAATATTGTGAATTAAGTTATTCCAGTTTTCAAGTGGAGAAGGGCATTTTCCACACAGTTTCAAAAGAGAATTGTTTCTTATTTTAGCTGTCTTGAGAAAGCTCTATGCAGGCTACCATTTAAAATTTTACTGTATAATTTTGATTTTCTTTTCTCCTCTGTCATAAGATTTCTGCAAAGTATCCATAGCTACCTCAAAATTGATCCCAACTCATCTAAGTGAAACATACTTCAATATCCGATGCAGCTCTAACTTTGTGCCTTCATAGAACCAATAAACCTACAAACTGAGTTGAAAGTCAAGTTGAAACCAGGTGCTGGTGGCTGACACATCTGTAATCCTACCTACTTAGTAGTCTGAGATCTGAGGATCATGGTTCAAAGCCAGCCCAGGTGGGAAATCCATGAAACTCTTATCTCTAGTAAATCACAGAATATCCAGTATGCAGTTATTTCTATTTTTTTTCTTTTTTAGTTTTCTGTACCCTTTGTCTTATATATAAGCTTATCTAATCCATGGAAGGGAAAGGGAATCACAGAAACCTCAGGACAAAGGATGAACTAATGCAATAATGATACTCACTAGACAATCTGTTGGAAATGAACTTTACAACTTAGAGGGGAGAGGAGTGGGGAGTGGTAAGTGGGAGAAAATAAGGGAGGGAGTAACAATGTTTATAAAGGAAATGTACTCATTACATTATTTTTACAATTGCAACTTCTGTTCATCACCTTTACAATACATTTTTAAAAAGAAAAAGCTGGAAGTAACACTACAGCTCAAGTGGTAGAATGCTAGCCTTGAGCAAAAGGAACTTAGGGACAGTGCCCATAGGTCAAGGCCCAGGACTGGCAGAGAAAAAACCAAAAACACAAAACCAGTCACCTTGTCTTCTCATTATTACTTAGTCCCTACGGCTCAATAACTTACAGATCCCTAGTGATAAATGTAAATTAAAATATATTTGCAAAAAAGAATACATATTCTTTTGGAGAAAAAAAAGCACAGAGGTCACCCAAAGGCATTTGAGCCTCTGTGATTTTCTTCTTTATTTCCCCACATAGTAATTTGCCACTTTATTTCCTTGTTTTCCTTCTTTCTACCAACCTTTCATGTGTTTTTAATTTCTACATTTACTCAAGATGATTTTGATAGCATAATATACAACTCCTTTTTACTATACTGACTGGTGCAGAGGGCAGGGTACTGGGGACAGGAAAGGAAAAAGCCATTGACAGGGAAGAAAAAGAAAGAAATAGTTTCTCAAATGATTCCTTACCCAGAAGGAAATCAAAGCAATTGCTACTTTAATGTGATGTTAGGCATGACTATAATTGACATTGGAATAAAGGGCTTTTGGGACTTGTCCTAGGTGATTTCATCTTGGACACTTCCCCACTGGGACAGTAATTCATCTTTTTGTCACTTCCTAAGCTGTGGTCAGAGTCCTGGTAAGTAATATCAGAAGGGGTGAGCCAGAGAAGACAGTCTTTGCAAAAAGAAATCTTTCGCTTTTTAAAATGCTATTTGCACACTTACATCGTCTACCCGTCATTACACTAATTCCTGAGGAAATCGAAGAAGACATCCACTCAATTTATTCTTTAATTTGTTCATCAAGACACTTAGTCAGAGGCTGAAGGAACAGAAAATCACAGTGTAGAAGCCAAAGCAAAGGCAAAGGTCCCCACTACTTGGGAAAGCTCCATTTGCTGCTGAAGACCAAGTCAGATACCAGGTCTGCTGAGACTATAGGCCAGTGTAAGGTCCAGTGACAAACAGTTCTGCTGGGTCCCTGGAATACTCAGCTAGCCAGTCCTCATGGCATCATATGTCATGTGTTAAGAAGTTAGGTAACATACATGATGGCAAGAACAGAAGTGGGTAGAGTAACTTACTTGTAAACAATTGAGATTACCTTTCTACTTCTTCATATTATGAAGCAAGAAGAATTCTAGGAGAACTACCAAATTTTGGCAAAGGCATTTCATTAAACCTTGACTTTGAATTTTCTATACTTGAGAAAGAAGACTAGAGTTCAGTAGAAGACTGGTAAGAACAGAGGTGAAATGTTTTACAGTGAAATTATATAGCCAGACTCCTAATCTAGATACTGGGCTGTTTGTTGGAAAGAACTCTTTCCATTCTCAAGCAATGAAATTTATTCTTGTGTTCATTCTCCCCCATCTTTCCCTATTTTTCACCCCCTTTCTCTCTTACACACACACACACACACACACACACACACACACACACACACACACACACACACAATGAAATTAGAAATGCCTGGCATGAGGAGAAAATCATTTCTGCTTGTAGGAGAGCCAAAGTCAGTTTAACTTCTAAGAGAGGCTGTTTTATGGAATTTGGCCCAACTAATCCCTCCTTCGTTCTTCTGAGTTTCACAGAGTAGTTAATGAGACATACTGTCTCCCAGCACACATGCCTTCCAAAACTGGACTTGATTTTGGAGAAGAATCGAATGCATTTCAAGGCCAACTCTGGAGAATATGTAAGTGATGAGGCAGAGTAGTTCCATCATTTGTTTTGTTTTGTGTTTAAAAGGCATTTATCCAATAACATATTTTGGGAAGTAATGAAGAAATATACATGTCAACTCTACTTATGGAATTATTTCATTAAAAGACTATAGACAACCTAAAAATTATTACTTCCAATGGTTTCTACTTCCACAGGACCAGAAGAAAATCATATTTAGTGTGTCTGTGCCAACCAGTGATTTATCAAAGCAGTGGTTCTAACATCTTCCAATTCACCTTAATTTATTCACTTTCACCAGTTTGTAAGGGTAATTAAAATAAAACAGGGCTTTCAAGTGGAACTATTACTTTTCTGTGAGTGTTGCTTTGCAAGGTAATTCTAATGTCAGTTTGCTTTGTTGTTGGTAGGATCTTTGCTGGGAAGGCTGAAAGAGATACAGATATAATTATATTCCAGGCTTGGGATATAGCTTAGTTGTACAGTTCTTTCTTAGAATGCATAAGGTTCTAGGAATTGCTCCGTGATACAGTGCTTGGTCAGCATGTACACAAAATTGGAGGGGAAAAGCTGCCTTTGGACCTTTGCAAACTGGAATCATTTACCTGGGTATGTCATTGCTTTTCAATGAGAGACCTTTCTGAAGAAAATATAAGAATGGCCAATAGACACATGAAGATGTTCAACATCTCTGGTCATAAAAGAAATGCAAATCAAAGCAACATTGATAGCCCACCTCACCCCAGTTAGCAAGAAAACTAATAATAACAGATGACGGCAGGGATGTGGCCAAAAAGGAATGTTACTACATTGTTGGTGGGAATGTAAACTGGTTCATCCACTCTGGAAAGCAGTGTGAAGGTTCCTCACAAGACTAAACATAGAGCTCCCCTATGACCCAGCAATCCTACTCCTGGGCATTTACCCAAAAGACTGCAAACAAGGCTACCCTAAAACCACTAGCACAACCATGTTCATTGCAGTATTATTTATGATAACTAAGATATGAAATCCACCCAGGTGCCCCTCAGTGTATGAATGAATCAAGAAAATGTGGTATATATACACAATGGAATTCTATGCTTCCATCAGAAAGAATGACATCACCCCACTCATAAGGAAATGGAAAGACTTGGAAAAATTATATTAAATGAAGCAACCGAGACCCAAAGAACATCGCCTGCATGGTTTTCCTCATTTGTAACAACTAGAATATGTCTAGGATATTCTTAGCAGAGAAGGAAATTTTCTAGGAAGAAATGAGACAAGAGGAAGAAAGTATTAGGGAATATTAAGAATCATAGTGAATATTAAGCTCTAACATTTAGCAGAGTATTATTCGGTTGGTTACACAGGTTATTTTCAGAACTGAGTCACTTTTTCTTTGAGAAGTGACCCTGAGTTTGAAGTATAAGAGATTTATTGGAGTAACAGTTGTGAAAGATACAAATGGAATACATGGGGACAGGGAAGACCAAAGGCTACAACGCAGATATAATAACATTCTGTAAAATATTATCCTATCAGAGAACTCTACAGCAAAGACTCCTTAAGAGGAGTCTTTTTTTAGGTAGAAATAGCCAGATAAAATACAGCTAGTATGTTAAATTATTAGTTCTTTGAGAAGAGGAAGACCTTGACTCAAGAACTCACAGGTGTCATAACTAGAGGCTGTGGGTTTCAGATCTCTGCTCCCCACCTGAAGGTAAGTTCTAATTTAAGGCAAGACTTGAGCAGTGTACCTCCTGGTTGCCACTCTCCCAAGACTGCTCCTTTTAGTACCAAGCAGCAACTAGACTTTGTAGCAATTATGCCTAAGTAAGGAAACCTGTCATACAGAATGTGAAGAGAAAGACATGATCGAGTCTCATTGTTTGAGAGAAAAGTGATTGCATTCTAAACCCATACCTAATGATAATAGAAGAGGAGAATTCTGTGACTCATTATATCCTTTGAGAATAGAGGAGGGAGAGAGCTGGGATACCACTGAGGTCTACAAGATGACAGAATGAGAAAAGCCAGGTAAGAAATCAGAGAGCTGGTCTAGGGACAGGAGTCTGTGGAGCCATGAAGTTATGCTCTGCCCTGGACTTAAACTAAAGTAAGTTTCTATCAAATCAAGAAAGTTACTCAAGGCTCTCTAGATAATGTTATCTGCTTATGTGGCTTCTGTGAGTTACATAATAACTTCTCAAACATTTCTTTCTCTCTTCACAAATTTAAGTGTATATGTTTATATGTGCATAGTTTTTATGTACACAATGTCACTTTAACACACACACACACACAGGGTATTTTCATGTTGCTGTCCCAGAGATAAATGAAATTCAATATGTTGCAGCTTGAATTTTTCATTCACTGCATTCTTTCCTCTCTTATGAGCCATCTCTCAGTGAATGGCATGATTACTCATTAAATCGCATAACTTAGAAATTGTTGAGGTATACTATTATTGATCAGACTGAGGTAACAGAGTAATTAGAATTAGCAATAAACTGAGAAAAAATGCTATTTTTTCAGTCACTGTTCAAGTTAAAATGTATGTAATGATAGGGATATAACTATGGCATAAAAGAAGGTATAAGGTGAAGAACAAAACTTATATTTGAAGCTTAATATCAGTGATAAACCATCAACTCTCATGTAGATATGAAATAAGCTGGGTGTAAGGGATATTGAACACTACAAGGTTAAATAGTTAGATTGAAAGTTGAAGATGGTGGCATTAATTATGAGAATTAATAAACCAAAGTTAGCCTATGTACTCTACCTGTGGATCATTAAGGAAGTGGAGGAAATTCTACTGAGCAGCCAGGAAAAGTTTCCTCGTGTTGTTTCTTCATGAAAACCATAATAAATTTTCATAACCTCCCCTGGGTTATGAAATAACTGCATGCATCATTTGGACTACTGCTGTCTTACTATGATCTTGAAAACTAAGCCATTCTCAAGTGTAACAGGCTAAAGTAAAATCCTGAATCCCTAAGTTGCTGTATCAAATAACTGAGGTCTGTTGTCTCATTTTCTATCATATCAGATAACAAAAAATCTAGCACTTAGAGAACTTTGAACTGAAGTCTCTGTTATGTCTGGCTGAAAGCTCCCTAGATAAACTACACAATGCACTTGCCCCTTATACCAACCAAGAAGAGAGATAAATTTTCAACTACCTAGCACACTGTTTTTGAGAGGTAAAACTAAATCTATATTACAAAACATTCTCTCTCTTACTCCTCCTAATCCATTCAGAGAATTGATTTAGAAGCAGAGAAAATCATTTGGAGAAAATAGCATGCAGTTTTGTTGGCTCAACCAAATATATATTGATTTCTTTGCTAGAGGAAAGGCGAAATAATTTCTGCCTCCCGCAACTTATTGGTAAGATAGATACTTTGCTATTTCTAGATTGATTCATTATCTTCACCATTCTTCCCCTTTCATTTTTTTCTTACAATGAAAAGATGGAAAATGTCTTGGGGTGGGTGCAACTGTACTTAAGGACCAACCAATGGTTCAAATTCAATATTTTAGGGGATAAACTCAATAGAATAAGTTGAAAGGACTTTCTGATTTTTACAGGAAATTTTCTATCCAGAGAAAGAGCTCTACTCATCTGTAAGCAGAAGAAAGGAAGCATTAGCTAGTTTTTATGACTGATTTCACAGCTCAGGTTTGCCTTTGAATTACTAGCCATTGGTAAGGGGAAATCTGTGCTGTAGAAACCAGAGAGAAAGTTAAGGAGAGAAAATTGGCTGAAAGTAAAGGACATTTGCAAGGTCAGTTTTTTTTTCTGAGTAATTTAAGGTGTAGCTTACTTGAAAGCATTGATTATAAATCTAACACGTTGTTTCAGAACTTATGCAGAAATAGCAATTGCATCTCTTTGATGTATTCCTTTCGGACAAGCCTTCATCTAGCCGATCACAGTTTAGTTCTCTGGGTCCAGATTCTGTCCCTTGAAAAGGAGAGAAAATTGAGCTCTAAACTTGATCCAGGAACGTGTAGATGAGAGAGAAATCTGCATTCCTTTGAAGAGGGTTTGGATATGCATCACACAGGACTAAAGCATAGTCATTCTGTTCCCACAGCAGTTGGACAATTGACATTGCTTGACAGTGAGAGGAGAAAGTGATGGGTTATGGGAAAGTAGGCTTGGATGACAGGAGCAACAACTTCCGGGGGGATTCTGGAGGACGGGAATGTTCTCCTCCAGCAGTCCGGATTGCTATCATTCCCCACTCCATTCCCTTATGCAAATGGCTTCTTAGGGAACCCTTCTGCTCTAAAGCAGTGACATGTTCCCATTTGCCGCCAGGGCCCTAGGAGTAACAGAAATGCTCCATACCCTATTCCATTAGTCTAAAATAATAGCCCTATAGGCTTTTCTTAGTTGACCTCAAAATTTATCTGAGTAAAAATTGGTCCTCCTGTTGTTTTTCATAAATATGATCTGTTATGTTCATTATTTGGTAAAAACTTGCAATGGACACTGGTCTTTTTCTTTTCTTTCTCTGTCTGTCTGTCTGTCTGTCTCTCCATCTCTCCATCTCCCTGACATCTCCATATCTCATCTAACTTCCTGTGTGCCATGAGCTTTGGCAGGCCATAATAAGGTCACAGTAGAGCTGAGTCCAGAGACTGTTAGGAAAGAAAGTAATAGAGATTTCTTTCTTGTGTCTGTCCCTTGGTGTCCTTTGTCTTTTCCCTTTTGTTTTTTGGTGTAGCCCTGCCAGCAACAGTTGCTGTGTCCTGATCTAGCTGGAGAGAGCACTGTGTAAGGCTGGCTGGCCTGCTCACAGGATTGGTTTTTGGGCTGTGAGCCTGGTTGTCTTACTTGCTTTATTCCTGATTATTTTCTGAATCTGAATTACTTTCAAACTTCTCTGTGTTCTCAGGAATGTATTTAGCAGTTCCTAAGTCTTTTAGTATGTACCTGATGACCCATCAACGCTGACATCTTCACTCTCTGGAATTCATATGTGAAGATAATTCAATGCAAAGAATCTTCAAATAGTGATTTTCAACTGGGATAATTTTCTCCCTGAGGGACATTTGACAAAGTCTAGATATTTGGGATTGTGATTTAGATAGCAAATAGTATGTTACACTTCGTTACCTAGTATGTTCGTGGATGTGGGGGGTGAGGAGGGGGATCACAGGACAGATTCTCACAACAAAGAAATACTTTCAAAGCTTAATTCTGTTAATATTAAGAAACTGTTTGGGCAAAGTGTACTTAGGCATGCCTGTAATATGAATACTCGAGAGGCTGTAGCAGGAAGCTGGGGCATTGAAAGCTAGTCTTGTCTACATAGTAATAGCTGCTTCAGAAAAATGGAAGGAAGAAGAAGAAGAGAAGGAAGAAGAATAGGAAGAAAAAGAAGGAGGGCAAGGATGGAAAAGAAGAAGAGGAAAAAATGGAGAAATGTTTTAAAGGCTGACAATCTAGCCTGGTTATTTACCAGTTGTATAATCTCAGACAAGACATTTAACTTCTATGTTCTACTTACCACATTTAAAAAGTGGGGTGATGACGGTTAGGTAGCAAAGAGCATGTTACTGCCATTTGGTTCTGGGCGGGGGGGATATTTTGCCTTCTACGTTTTCATCTTTCCTTCTTGGTCTTCTTCCATGTTACAAAAAGGAGTTAGGGAATTACTTAAAAAAAGCTTTTCACCAGGATCCTATCTATTATTGTAATATCACCATCTTTTTTTAAAAAGTCAGTTCAACTTTCTCTAATATCCCTAGGAGTGATCTCTTTATCAGCTCTCAGGAAGCATGAAGCAGTACATAGCTCTAGTACATAGCTCTGCTTTTTGCGATTACCTTTATGTGTATAATCCCCCAAGGTTCCACAACAGCAGAGCTCCTATCTTACTATACCCTGGGGCCTAACATGGGACATGGGCTTAACAGCACATGGCTGTTCACCAGTAAGTCCTCTAAAGGAAAGATTGTCTTGGGCTTCCCTAAGTGCGGCAACGATTGCCCAGTCAACCAGGAAATCATTCTGACAAAGTCAGTAGATTTGAAGATATTTCTCCATTACCACCATGGTCCTTGTACGTCATGTGCTCTCTGCCAAGCCCCACCTCCCAAGTGCCATTTCAGCACACATTGTTTTGGCAATTCACCCAACAAGCAAGATAACGAAGACAAATTCTTCAATGGGATGTTCCCTGTCACCCCTCACTTTGCAAATCCAGCTCACTGTGGTCCAGATGCTCAATTTTAATACTGGGTTCTTGTGCCTTATTCAAAGTGCTTACTCTACCTTTAGATCAGAGGAGAATGGGTCGTTTTATGAACAATTTGTGTCGAGTGACTGTTGTACACTATTGTGTTCCAGGTGTCTTGTAATTACTATTGAGTTCCCATGATTTCTCCTGTTATCCCTTCACTCTAAGTTCCAATCTGCAACTCAAGTCTGTGCAGTTCCTAAATTGGTCTTCTCTATCTGTATGTATCTGAATGTATCTCTGTGTCTATGCATCTTTGTATCTCTGTATGTATGTATGTATTATGTATCTGTCTGTCTATCTAGGCATATCTTCATCTACCTACCTTCTGATCATCTATCTTTAAATCCTCCAATTGACTTTCACAGCTGGAAGGTAGATATAGGAAGAAAAATTAAAATTAGTATTTTCTACTAGGATTTTCTGGATTATTTATGCAGTTTCATCTAAAGCATTTAAAACAATTCCCCATCTCAGATCTCTACCCCTGGAGACACTGTATTAGATATACTATGCCTTCTACATATGCAGCACGAACCTATGTGTGCACACACATGCACACACCATGCTGCTATACAATCAGCATTTTGTTCCCGCTGTTTCATTCTCCTCGAATGCTTTCCTCTCATTATGTGCTCACCTCTTTCCTGCTCATTTACAGGCCACCTCTCCTATAACCATCTCTACCATATCCTGAACTCAGCCCCATACTTCAGCATGGTACTGAAATGATTATTTTTTCCACAGTATTAAAACTAATTATTTTTTATTCTATCATTTCTTCCAAAGGCTCTAAATGCCTCAGAGACTAATAAATCCACTTTGAGAGAAAGTAAACGTGCAGTAAAAACCAAGGGTCTTTTAGTGGCTGTTTATTCCCCAGTGCACTCTTTGAACTAACTTCAAGAGGGCAGATGAGGTTTCTTGTTTATGGCTTCTCAGGAAATCTGATGCCACAAATGATTAGTGATGTCTGTTATGGGCAGAGGCACAAGTAGTGGGTTTGGCAGCAAACCTTCCAAACCTCCACTTTCCACAGTCTATAGTCTCTTTGAAAGATTTGCTCCCTTTGCAACAAATAAAATCTCCAAGAGGTCTTTTCCTTCTTATAGAATGGAATCTCAGCCATTAGTGTGTTTCAGAAGTGTGGAAGTGGCATTAGTGAACACTTTTCTTTTTATAGTCAAATGCATCATATTTTGTTTCTCTGGCCTGAAATCCTTTTAGGAATCCATCAGTAGATCCTTTTAGGATCAATCAATGATCATTTTCAGAAGCCTCTGGGAGCGGCTTGTCAGAGGCTTTGTTGGACAGCAGATGCTGGGCTTCTGGGGCTTGTGAGCCTCCAACAGGCTGGAAAAGAGCTATAGCTGCAGTGGAGGTAGGTGTATGCCTGTTATATCGGTCCTTGCCCTGGGAATTTCGTAAAAAGGCTAGTTCCTACTTTGTCCTCTTGGTTCAGAGCTGCTGACTAGCTAATTTATCAATAGACAAGGAGAGCCACCAGTTACAGACTGGGTATAAAATTCTATTTTTCATATATTTGCATAAATTTCCATAAAATTGTAGTAAAGTAGTATGCTATGTCCCAGAGTTCTGACTCCAAGGACAGAAATAAAAGAACATAATTGCTTAGGCTGTATTTGTACATAATATTCCAAACTGTAGGAAGGGATGGCCTCAAACTAAAAAGTCCAGATATTGGCCAATGAACATTTTGTTTCAACATGGACCAGAAACACATTCAGTGGCAAATAACAAGATGTACCCACCCTAGATGTGCAGGAGGAGGGCAGGATAGAAAGGAATGAGGCAATCTCTGAAGTCACAGCACTTATCTTTTGAATGGGGGAGTCAAGATGTGCACTGATTGATCATAGAGCACAAGGAGTTTCTGTTGCATTACCAGCATCAGAGAATGAAAGAACACAGAGAATGGAATCATGGGAGTTGAAGGAGGTATATATTTAATCTTAAATAGGAGAAAGCATGAAAGAAATGGAATTCCAGATTGAATTAATATCAAAGTATGGGCAGATAGAATATTAGGTCCATTCTCTAACTACTTCTCTATGCTAGGTCAAGGGAGAGTGAGAGACAAGAACTCAGAACTTTCAGGATAATAGTGAAAAGTCCATAGTGTATTTGTAGAAAATATGTAGGCTGGTTTGGTTGGGATATCGATATAAAAAGGAGGAGTGTAAGATAGAACATAAATAAAGAACAGAAAGTCTTGAATCAAGTGCTAAGAGGGATGTGTTGACATGGAAGTGACAACTCTTTAATAAATTTCTTTTTCTATTATCTTTTAGTAGCCATAGAAAGGGATTTCAATTCAATATGTCCATTTACATGTATAATGTATCTTGAAAGTGACAACTTTGTATCAGTTGTAGTTGTGTGGCCTCTTAAATTTACTTAATATCTTTTAATAAAAACTATTACTTTAAAGAATAAAGTGCCAAATTAGAAAAGTGTGTATACAAGATGCAGGACACTGGAATCAAATACAGTGAAAACAGGGGTTATACCATAGGAGAAGAACATACAAAAGAAACAAAAAAAACCACATAGTACATTATAAGTACATTAAAAACAATAGCTAGAAAGAAAAAAAAAACACTTATGTCCTTGAAGGGAAAAAACAAAATGCTTAAATAGGGATACAGGTTGACCATTGTAACCATGAGATGTACAAGATACTATGTTGAAAACGAACTTTACAACTTTTTCAGGGGAGGGAGGGAGGAGATGGGGAAGTGAGGAGGGAAGGGATGGTAGGGGAAAAACAAAGCAGGAGGTAACAATGCTCCATAGGAAATGTACTCATTATCTTACTCATGTAATGTAACCCCTCTGTATACTATTTTTACAATAAAAAAGTATTTAAAAATAAAAAAATTTAAAAAGGGTTAAGTTGCCTTTGTTTGGTTTTTTTTTCTTGTTTTGGCTTAAATTTTCTTTTTGCTTTTTTTTTGGGAAAGGACTTATTTTTTTTTGTTGGTCATGGGGTTTGAACTCTGGGCCTGGGCACTGTCTCTCAGCTCTTCAGGCTTAAGGCTAGTGCTTTACCACTTGGGTCATAGTGCTACTTCTGGCTTGCTGGTGGTTTACTGAAGGTATGAGTCTCACAGATTTCCTGCCTGGGCTGGCTTTGAACCATAATCCTCAGATCTCAGCTTCCTGAGTAGCTAAGATTACAGGCATGAGCCACCAGCATCCCACCAGAACAAGGTTTTGTAAAGGACCAAATAATGTAATTGATATTCTTGGAGGAACATTTTCATTTCAAACTGGATTTAGGAATTTAAAACATTTGCTTTTTGTTACTATTGTACATGGGCTCATGACTAAGCTTTTACTAATGCTAAGTTAATTAAAACATATTATTAATATATCCCACAACTTAGGCTCATAAATGTATAAGATACCACTACGTGAGAAAAAAAATCCAATTTGTAAGTTTTTTATTTTTATATTTTTTTCGAGATAGAGCTATTTGGGGAATTTATATCAAGCTTGGAGCTACAATTTAAAAGAAAATGTTATTCTCACATTGAAAACTTTTCTTAAAGGTCCCCACCCCATCTCTATTACCTTTGCCTTTATGGTCATCAGCACTTTGAGTTTGGGGCTCAAGGCAATCAATATTACATCCTGGCAATCAAAATGTTTCCTAATTAAAAAGGTGGAGGAGGGATAAGTATAGACTTTGAATCCACACTAAGATTTGAAGATTGAACGCAACAGTAATCACATACATAATTAACATCTTTCAATGCTCAATGTAATCATTTACATTCCTACTAATGTGTGAGCCTTTGGGGAGTGGGGATTACATCTCCCTCACCTTTGTAACTCCAGGGTCTGATGTGCCATTTAAAACCAGACAGTTGCTTAAAAAGCAATGATTTGAATTAAAGTCATAAAATTAGCAGAATGTTGGATGAACTCACTGAGCTGCTTCCAATAATCAAGGCATAAATAACCAAAGACAATTCTCTAGTGAATTCTTAACTTGGATTCTCAGAAGTTCAAGGGCATTACTCTCATTTCACGTAATCAAACCATTATAGTGGAGACATTTAAAGTCTGGGGAACATATATGTAAATTTTTTTGTTCTTAATTTGAATATCAATTTCCAAAAACCAAATAACAAAGTAATAAGGCAAAATTTTCATTTCATCTTTTGCTTTTAGTCTAAGTATCAATTTCCAAAAGCCAAATAACAAAATAACAAGCCAAATTTTTCATTTTATCCTTTGAAACAACACTTCAGTGGTTAGGAAGGTACTGGGAATTGCTACTCTATAAAACTATGGCTCCCAATGAATTGACAGTATAAAAAGTGAAAATAAATGCTAATAATAAGTAATAACTGCTAATCTGATGGTAGCTAGATCCTGGGAGGATATGAACTAAATGTTTGTGTTTATGTTTATGGTATGTGAGTCTGAGTGCATTTACCCTTCTAAAGAAGGAATAGACTTCTTAACTGGTAAACCATTTAAAAAGTGAGGATTAGAAGACCTTCCACATATAATCAGCAAATATTGAGCTTCTTCTATTTCTTCTACTGTTAGGAGCTGTCAAGAGGAATTTATAAGTAATATTCAGGTATCAGGCTCAATGAAGGAACAAAGAAGGGTGAAGTCTCTCTGAGTGACCCACTTGATCTATGTCTCACTTTCATACCAGAATCAAGCCTTTGTTAGAGCTCAAAGTTTTAAACCGCCTATGAAAAATGGTCTTTCTTTACGTTTTTAAATGATTTTAAGGAGTTGCTCATCTCCTCTGCATCAGCTGCGCAGGACATACATAATTGGAGTCAGGGATGTGTTCCACGAATTGGAAGAACCAATAGTGGCACTGGAATTCTGACTGATGTGCTCGAGGACTGGGTTCCTTGGGGTGCATGTATATCCTAAGTATAACTCCCAGTGCTCACCATGGCAACTATCATTGCCATTGTTTGATGAAAACTATTAAACATTTAAGCTGGGTGTTGGTGGTTCATGCCTATAATACTAGCTACTCAGGAGGCTGAGATCTGAGGAGTGCAATTCAAAGCCAGTCTGGGCAGGAAAGTCGTTAGACTTCTATCTCCAATTAATTACCAGAAAACCAGATGTGTAGCTGTGGCTCAAAGTGGTAGAAGAGCTAGCCTTGAGCACAAAAGCTCAGGGACAGCCCAGGCCCTGAGTTCATCTCTCACTACTAATAAAAAATAAAAATAAGTACATAAGCATTTAAATTATACAGACACTATAAAACAGCATTGAACAAACTGTGTGAGCAAGTGGAAATTTTGGACTCTACTTTTCAAATTTTTTTAAGGATTTGATATTATCTTCAAATAGAATAAGTTATCTAGCCAGGTAATTAAGACTTTGTTTTTTTCCTGTTCATCTAGACAGTTTTTGTATGTGATCCTTGCTACTTCTCCATATTATTTTCTTTTACTTTGTAAACTTTCATAGTGCCTAATCAGACCTCTTAGTAGTCTCTTGATGCATAGAGATGAGGCAAGCTGGAGTCATTAGAAAGATTTATCGATCATGGCTCTAAAACATTTAATATAGCCCCAAATTCCTCACAGTTTGTGGTGTTTTTGTGTATCAGATCAGAACAATCATTTGGGAAAAGACAGACATCAAACACGTTCTTCGTTAGCTCCCTACCATACACTGTACAAAGTGGTGATTAGCCAATTTCTGTGATCTCGATGAACAGGCAAGCTTAAAAATTTACATGGCTTTTGCTTCAGAGGAGTCCCTTGGCTTTACAGGGACTTTTACAGGGCTTTACATTTTCTCTTGCTGTTATATACAAGCATTTTAACAGCCATGATGGGAAGCTGCTGAATTGGGACAGGTTGTGAATGCTAAAACTCTTGGGGTGCTGTCACTGTTTGTTCTCTGATCTAGCCAGAGATTTGAGGTACCCTCGTTAACTACTTGTCACAGTACAAGTAACTCCTAGGCAATTGGTCCACTTGGTGCCTTCATGGGGCAATATTTTACCAGTGAGTCACTTCAAATCTCAGACTTGGAGTCTGCTTTGAGGACATAGATGTAGGGCCAAAGGAAGGCTCATTGAACTTTGCAAACATAAATTAACACTCCAGAAATGTGTACCACAGAAAAATACATGGGATAGATGGTGGACTGGTTATTGCATGTTTACTCAGCCATTAAGAGTCTAGTGTGATTGCTCTGTCATTCATCACTCAGTTGGCAGAAGTAAAGAGGGAAGAGGTGTGACTTGGAAACATAATAAAATAAGATCGTGGTAGCAAAGTGGACAGGTGTTTGTTCCATTTGAACTGTTCCGAATCCTTATCCCTTGAAATACAATGACAATAATGCTCTGCCAGCCTTGGTGGAGCCAGCAGGCACTCAGAGTTGTGTAGAGTTCTCTAAGATCCAGCATGCCAGACTCATTTCTGCCTTCACACTTTATCTAGTAACTACTGGGTTGTTTCTATTTCTGTCAACCCAGACATTTGAATATGTTAACATCAATAGAATAAGGCTCATGTTCCAGATAGGTGTATTTGAGGAACAAAGACAAAACTGTATAGGCTAAATAGAATACAAAGCATGACTCATTGATTGTCAGGTGAGGAGAAAAAGAAAAGCATTATAATAATTAGAAGATGAGTCATCTTTGTGGTGTGGGGTGAGAATAAACAAGGTCAATTTATAGTAGAGAAGGAAAATGGACAGACTTCAAGCAAGCAATTGAATACACCACTGTTGGGAGAATAAACTGGCATAGCTTCTTAAGCGAACCATCTGGCAAAAAAACAATCTATTAACATTATAGAAGGGAAAGTTACCTGCTGGTGGCTCACACCTGTAATCCTAACTACTCAGGAAGCTGAGAGTGGGAGATAGTGGTTCGAAGCCAAGCTAGAAAGACAAATCAGAGAGACTCATCTCTAACCGCCAAAAATCCAGAAGTGGAGGTGTGATTCAAGTGATAGAGTGTCAGCCTTCAGAGCATCAGCCTTGAGATAAACATGCCCATTGAGAGCAGGAAGACTTGAATTTACGCTAGCACCAGCACACACACACACACATAACATACACACACACACACACACACACACACACACACATACACACACACAGACACATACACACTTGCATGCATGCCAATTCCCATGCACACACATTAATTAATTAATTAAAATATAAATAAAATTATAACAGGACAAAATTTTCCAGTGAGTAACCATTTTACAGAAACACTTATTTAGTCTCAAAAATGTGTGCTCCAAGTGTATTCATGATAATGTCCCTGGATAAGGGACATAGTCTCCAAGTTTTCATGCCAAGTCAAAGGAACTTGAGATCCACCCAGGAAACTAATTCAAAGCATCTGACAACAAACAGAGTCTCACAAGGTAGAAGTTTTAGCAATGACTTATTTTAGAATAACAAGATAACCTAGAGAGATGGAAATATGGGGGAAATCTTTTCTGATCCTCACACAGGAACTAAGACTAGAGCTAGTAGCTTTTATTTGTATTCTTATACCTTTTGAGCTAGGGGAATACACCTGATTACATCACTAACAACTCCTGATATTTCCACAGTTATTCTGGGTGGCTGAGTGCAGTTTGTTGTTCCAAAACATGGAGATCTGATCTAAGCCCAGTCAAAACACAGGGACAACAGGTTAGGGTTTTAGGATTTCTTTTGATCGGGTACTTCTTCTGATTTTCTCCTCTGTACTTATTCAAGGAGCCTTGCAGCTTTGCTATATTTCAAAGTGGAAGATAGCTGCAGAAGCACCTCTTCTTTTAGTTTTATTTTTTTTAATGTCTATATTCCCTTTAAGTAGTTGTACAAGGAGTTGCCATTCACCAAAGCAGTTTATGAATATGGTGCCTTTTGATCACTGTCACGCCTTTCAACATTCTCACCGGCCCCTCCAAAGCCTCCCCTTCCCTTACTTATCTTAATTTTAGGTTATTTATTTGTTTATTGCCTTTGAACAAAACAGTTTGTGTGTTCAATGCTTCTTGATCTGTCCTCACTTCCACGTCTTTTCTCCCCTTTGACCCACCCTTCACTTATATTTCTCAATTCTGTAGTGTATCCAATGAATTCTTGCCTGCCTTCTTCCCTCTTCCCCACTTCATTCTTCCCCTTTATGTCTTCTGTTCCTTAAAACTCAACACCTAAAAGTGGGGGATGGGAGGGGATTTGCAGCTCTGTTTTATGTTTTTCAGTTTACTTGCTGGTTTTCATTTCTAAGTCTAGCCTTTTTAATATTGATTAGCTTTGGTTTTCCTGTCTCTTCACCTATTTATTCTCAATAGTAGTAGCTATCTATAATGAGGCAAACTGATTGAAATTAATACATTTCTCTGAGAATGACTACAAATTCCTACGCAGGTTTAAAAAGCAGTCACATGGGTCTATAACAGAACCAGAAAGACAACCAAGACATAATGTTAAACCAATGGTGTAACTACTTTGAAAAATTAACTCACACACCAAGAAAATGAATTTCAGGAAACTGATTCTTGAAAGGTAGGATGGGGAAGTCAAGGGGAGAGGAGTAGAAGAATAAACTGAGGAGAGCAGGGGGGAAATATAGTCATAGCTGGATATCAGTGGCTCACATCTGTAATCCTAGCTACTCAGGAGGCTGAAATCTGAGGATCTCAGTTCAAAGGCAGGCAGAAAAAGTCCTGAGACTCTTATCTCCAGTTAATCACCAGAAAACTGGAAATGGCCTGTGGCTCAATGTGGTATCGCAGTAGCTTTGAATAAAAATCACTCAGAGATAGCACCCAGGCCCCAAATTCAAGCTCTACAACCAACTAAAAAAGAAAGACAGAAAAGAAAAGAATGCAGTCATAATAAACATGTAATGCATATCCTATGAAATTAAGGAAATGGAAGGAAGGGCCTAGGTTGGGTGGATAGAGGAGAATGATGTAAGGAGTGACATCAATCAAGATGCACTATAGGGGGCTGGGAAGGTGGCTCAGTGGTAGAGCGCTCGCCTTGCATGCCTGAGGCCCTGGGTTCGATTCCTCAGCACCACATAAGCAAAAAGAAAAAAGCTGGAAGTGGCGCTGTGGCTCAAGTGGTAGAGTGCTAGCCTTGAGCTGAAGAGCTGAGGGACAGCGCCCAGGCCCAGAGTTCAGGCCCCACGACTGGACCAAAAAAAAAAAAAAAAAAGATGCACTATAGTTATAAACTGATTTGTTAAGTGGAAATTCCTGTGTACAACTACTTAAAGGTGATAAAAACATAATTGCAAATTTTATGTAATGTGATAGCACACGCACATGTATGTAATGTGCTGTACACATGTATGTAATGTGTCCTACACATTACATATAATTTACAATTATATTTTTATTATAAAACACACAAGGCAGCATACAGACAAAATAGGAGGAGTCACTTCAAGTCATTTGTAGATTCTTCAAGGCTCAATGTTGGCCATATGTTGTAATTGGACATAAGCCCTAACTGCATTTCTATTGATATTAAAATGTTTACAAAGGAATTTAAAGAAAGAATCCAAATAAGCAGTAAGAGAAGCTGGGGGAACATTTTGAATTTCAAGGAACAGCAAGATACTGGGAGGATTTGGGAAAGTATGCTGACTTGCAAACTGATGCTTAGTTCTTTGTTGCCCATGCTTTCCAAGTCTGGAGCCTCACAAGTTTTTCCATCTAAAATACAAACAAAAATTGAGTCACTCCTCTGATTTAAAAGGGCTGCTCATTTATGCATGCTGAACACCTTAGCACCGGGCTGGAAGAATAGGAAGTCTGGAAGAATAGAAACTCAGCCTTGGTTACTGAGTGCCTTAAGGAAAAAAAAAAACTGAAGTTCCATTGTTCCTGTTGCCCTTTGAAATGGAAGTTTTCTCAGCCAGAGACACTGTGGCTTATCTTTGTATCCATGGAAGATAATAGATGTCCAGTAACATTTGCTGAATTTATGCTGTTAAAATTGAGAGAAGGGATTTGTGGCTTAATTATAGAATTGCAATGAGATGAGCTCATTGCTGCTAGCCCTTCTATTTTCTGTCTGCCTCAGATTATTTCTAGTCCCTCTTGTGGCAGCTGGCATGAGAGTCTATCCACAGGAAGACAGGAGGGATTATCTCTCTCCAAACTAAATTATTGTTCTCAGTCAGACTCCATAAGGTCCCTTCCTAATTCTTCCTCAACCCCCACAACTGCAGCATGGCAGGTGGGAACAGCAAATCACACTGTGTTCCTGCTTCCCTGCCCACCTTAAACTGGTCTATTGCATGGAAAATGAGTGTGAAAGACTTTCTGGAAAGGACAAGAATGCACAGGAAGCCTTAGAGGGAGCCTGGAAAGGGAACTGTCTCTAATTAGGAGTGGTGGTGCTAGAATGGGCTGATTGTGCAGACATGAATCCTGGACCCCCTAAAAAAACAGCTACTTTAGCTGCCTTCTTTCCCCTGAAAGATCACTTTCATTCGCTATGCAGCCAGGAAAGGAAGGGAGACAATTGACACTGAAGAAAGATGCAGGCTGTTCTCAAGGTCAAGGATGTCACTGAGAGGGACCTGTTCAGTCTCTTCTAACACTCCCCCCCCCCCCTATACAGCAGCCAACTAGAGAAGCTAGAATGGCGACAGGCATTGTGAAAGTGAGCTGTGTGGCTTTCCCAATGACAGTTAACTTGTAATAAACTGGTAACATTCACTCCAACCTCTTAGCCAGGTACTTGTGTATAGAACAACCTGAAAAAGACAAAGGCTTGGACAATAATGTCAGTTCTAGTATTGTCCTAGGAAAGTCTCTTTCTGGCTGTGTGACTTTGGGAATGTCACTGAGCTTCTCTGGCCACCGTCAATATTACGTTCTATCTGCCTGAAGATTCTAGGCTTGGCTTGGGCTTTTGATGTTGCTTGTGACTCTCAGATTGTCAGAAAGTACACTAAATTGTCCAAAAGTCTCAGCCTACAGTAGTTGTGGGATTTAAGTAGGAACATATTTGGTCATACATCATTGGTCCTCTTACCTTTCAATGTTTCTCGAAAGATCTTAGTTATATTTGGATATAAGACACTTGGAAGAGTCTCATAAAGTTTCATGGAAACTGAAAAATGGTAGAAGGAACTCTGGACAGGTCATTACCAGTGTCTTCTCACATAGAAAACAGACCTTGAAAGATGCTTGATTCACACCTAAATGGACATTCATGACTGTAGGTTGCAATAACCAATCATCATCATCATAATAATAATATTACAAGAAACCAAGTGTCTATCAATAGAAGAATGGATGGAAAATAGTGTTACATTAATAGAACAGAATTCTAAATAAATTTTAAATTAAAGGAATAAGGTACTCACATCTCTTCAGGCTCCTCAGGCCACAAGCCCACAATCTACACAATCTACATGCTGCCATTGGGGTCAACTGAATAGACATTATGTTACATGAAAGAATATAATTATAAGAGTACATCCCATTTGATACCATGTAAGTAAGAAGTTCAAATAGTGGTTGGTTACCTGTGGGGAATTGGGGTGGAGGGAGTGGAGTTTTGACTGGAAAGGGCATGAAAATGGATTGAGTCATTTTTCCCCCCAATAAGAGGTTTTGAACTCAGCATTTCAGGCTTGCTGGACAACAAGTCAACCACTTGAACCATGACTCCAGCCCAGCTGGATCTTGATTTTGGGGAAGGGGGTGGGAGTTGCAATGTCTGCATTTGCAAAAAGTCATTAGCTACTTATCTTTAAGATAAGAATACTTTATATATGCTGTACCCTAATAAAGGTATGTTTATGTATTTATATGGGCATATAATTATTCAATGTCCTCTTATTTTTATTCTATAAAAGAAAGTAATCAAAGAAGGGACGGGTTTTTTCCCCCACATGAACAGATATCTCAATAATATTGCCATTAGTGGAGCTGTGGCTCAAGGGGTAGAGCGCTCTCCTTGAGCTGAAGATCTGAGGGACAGCACCAAGGCCCAGAGTTCAAGCCCCAGATTGACAAAAAAAAAATTCCCATTAATAAGAAATGGCCTTTTAAAAAAGGACAATGACTCACATGAATAATCCCAGATACCTGTGAGACAGAGATCTCTCAAAATGGTGAGCATGGTTCTGTGCACCTGTTATCACAGTATGTGAGGAGAATAAATAAAACAGTCCAGAGAGGCTCAGAGGGGAGAGGGAAGGCAGGGACACAAGTCTCCTCTTGAAGAATAACCAAAGCAAAAGAGGCTCAAGTGGTACCACATCTGTGTAGCAAATGCAAGGCCCTGAATCTAATCCCCAGTGCTGGCCCTAAATAGAATCTAGGTTATATTCATGGTTATTAAGAACACGCTTATCAGGAAGGCCAAGTCCTATTAAATTAACTATCAGTCTTTGGTGACCCTGAAGGGTAACTATTAGCCAAAAAATTCATTTTGGCAGAATCAAATTGTATTGGCATCTCTATGCCTCATTAACTCAGGAAATACCATAGAAAATTGTCCATCATGGTGATTCACTGAGAACCTCTTTTTTTTTTAATACATTTTTATTGTAAAACCAGTGTACAGAGAGGTTACAGTTATATGAGTAAGGTAATGAGTACATTTCCTATTGTGCATTGTTACCTCCTCCTTTGTTTTCCCCCTACCATCCCCTCTTTTCCCCCTACCATCCCCTCTCTCCTTACCTCCCTCCCTCCCCACCACAAGTTGTAAAATTCGTTTTTAACACAATGCCTTGTACATCTCATTGTTACAATGGGTCAACGTGTATCCTTATTTAAGCATTTTGTTTTTTTCCTTCCCCTCCCCAAATTAGAAAGCTGTATATACAAGATGCAGGGCACTGGAATCAAATACAGTGAAAACAGGGGTTATGCCATGGGGGAGGAACATACCAAAGAAATAAAAACAATCACATAGTGCATTATCAGTACTTTAAAAACAATAGCAAGCAAGAAGAAAAAACCACTGTGTCCCTGTCTTGGGGTTCATTTCACTTATCATCTTATATGGTCATATATATATATATATATATATATATAACGTTTGACCTTTTCTGCTTATCCACAGGACCTATGTTTCTTTAGGCCTAGTTTACTTCACTTCTCAGAACCTTTTTTTTTTGCGAGTCATGGGGCTTGAACTCTGGGCCTGGGCACTGTCCCTCAGCTCTTCAGCTCAAGGCTAGCACTCTACCACCTGAGCAACAGTGCCACTTCTAGCTTTTTCTGCTTATGGGGTACTGAGGAATCGAACCCAGAGCCTCATGCATGCAAGGCAAGCATTCTACCACTGAGCCACCTTCCTAGCCCCTCAGAACCATTTTTTAAAGTGTGGACAAGCTTGCACTGAAAGCATACTAAAAAGTCAGTGATAGTCTGTCTATGCTTTTTTTTTTTTTTTTTGCCAGTCATGGGGCTTGAATTCTGGGCCTGGGCACTGTCCGTCAGCTCTTGAGCTCAAAGCGAGTGCTCTACACTTGAGTCACAGCACCACTTCCAGTCTTCTAGTGGTTAATTGGAGATCAACGTCTCATGGACATTCCTGCCTGGGATGGCTTTGAACCATAATCCTCAGACTTCAGCCTCCTGAGTAGGAAGGATTACAGGCATGAGCCATTGGCACCCAGCTCTGTCTATGCTTTAAAATGTTTTTGATTCATCTTTTGACTCATAAATTAAGACCAAATTATTATCAGCAATAATTTTTCAAATTGTCTAAAAGTTTGAAATATAATGTAGAAATGAAATTATTTTTCTTTTTCCTTCTCTTAAAACATTGGCAATAAAATACAAAAACTATATACAGTATAATAAAGGCTTATAATTTTTTATTTGAAAACACTAACATAGGGGCTGGGAATGTGGCTCAGAGGTAGAGCGCTTGCCTTGCATGCATGAGGCCTTGGGTTTGATTCCTCAGGGTTTTGATTCCTACATAAGCAGAAAAAGTCAGAAGTGGCGCTATGGCTCAAATAGTAGAGTGCTAGCCTTGAGCTGAAGAGCTGAAGGACAGTGCCCAGGCCCAGAGTTCAAGCCCCATGACTGACGAAAACAAAAACTAACATATTTCTTGATAGGTTCAACACTACTTGCAAATCTATCGGTTTATTTACATCGTCCTCAAATGATTAGATTGAGTTGAGAATATTAATTGTCAGAATTCCCAAAGCTATATTTTTTTCGTCTACCAAATTATCAAATTTTAGCATTTAAGTTCATTTCATTTTATGGGTATTATTATTATTATTATTGTACTTTTGTGGTGCTAGGGATCCAACATTGGCATGGTATGTGTTCTACATTTTCATCATTTATTATACACTTCAGTTTCTGATATGAATAAAAGAAAGGGAAAAAAGTGACAGTATTTCATTTAATGCGGACCAATAAGAATGCCTGGTGATGGATGGACATAGATGATACTTAGAGAATGCACCCTGATAGATGGTACTGAAGTCCTTGGAGGGAGTGGCCACACTGGGATTTGCTGAAATACTGTAAAGAGTGTAACCCAGATGCCATGTATTTATTCAAATGACTAGGAAACACGTTTCCTTTCAACTTACTTAATCCTAAAACGATGCTAAAGCAAAGGTCACTGTGCAGCAAATGGTTTGAAGCAGCCCCTCCGAGGATTTGGGATTACTGAGGAGCAAGCTTTCTTATTTCCTCCACTTGCTAGATAGAAGGACAGAGGGAAAGAGGATGAACATGCTTTGCTTCAGGTGGAATACTTTGTAGAAATGCCAAGAAAACAACAAAGACAATGAAACAATAAGGAACCTTTTGCAATAAAGAAGCCTCTGCTATTCTTGGGTTTAGCCACACATGTAAAAAGGAGCCATGATTGCATTTGAGATTATATACCCGGGAACTAAAACACATTTTTTAATTCAATTCTTTAAATTTCTTTTTATTATCTTCAAGTAGTTGGAGAGAGGGGTTTCATTTCAGCAAGTTGGTTTAGACATACAATGCATCTTTTTAGATTATATTTTTATTATCTTATTTGTACAAAGGGGTAGATATTTCTTCACTACTCTGTCCTAGGAGAAGTCTTTTAGGAAGAACTATGGGCCATTCCTGATTTATAAATGAGAAAGGGAAAGATAGGTGGAGTTATTTGCCCAAGACATCATATTAGGGTATTTCTCCTGATGACCCTGACATTATCTGACAATCTAGGGATCTCCACTCCAAGCTACAGAGCCAGAGGTTGGGTACAGGCCTGCAGTCTGTGCTGTAACAAGCCCTGCAGGTGATTCTGTTCCACCTGAAGTCAGAGAACCAGGACCCTAAGTGGTGAGAGAAACCAATTTAAAAAAAAGTAACAACTAGAATCCACTGTTCCTGGCATAGTTCCCATAATTCCTAGCAGGAATAGAGTCAGAAACCTGAAACTCATTCCTCAGAACTGCTTGCACAGCCTCAAAAAATTCACACCACTTAGACCACATTAACACAAACATTGAGAGAAAAAATTCTTTTCATCTCAACTAGTAACAAGAGAAGTATACAGACAAAAACAACAAAAAAAAGACGAATCCATCTAGTTCAGTCTTTGCAGATCTGGGGAAAATGCCTTTATTCTAGCTGTTTCTGGGTGGGGCTTTTTTATTTTATGCAACAGATATAGGCATCTCTGGAAATCTCACATGTTTATTTCCTGGACACTTCAACCCATTTCACCAATCTCACTTTATAGGCATGGTTTTCAGAAGACTGCAGGCCAAACACCTTGACTTCTTTGAGACTCCCTCAGAGCTCACAAATGAGTCAGGCTTACTTCACTTAATATAATTTTTTCCAAGTTTTTCCATTTCCTAACAAATGGGGCAATGTCATTCTTTCTGATGGAGGCATAGAATTCCATTGTGTGTATATACCACATTTTCTTGATCCATTCATCTACTGAGGGGCATCTGGGTTGGTTCCATATCTTAGCTATGGTAAATAATGCTGCAATAAACATAGTTGTGCTGGTAGCTTTAGTGTGGTCTTGTTTGTAAACATTTGGGTAAATGCCCAAAAGTGGGATTGCTGGGTCATAGGGAAGCTCTATGTGAAGTCTTTTGAGGAACCTCCATACTGCTTTCCAAAGTGGTTGAACAAGTTTACATTCCCACCAACAATGAAGTAAGGTTCCTTTCTGTCCACATCCCCTCCAGCATCTGTTGTTCTTAGAGTTCTTGATTTTTGCTGTTCTAAATGGAGTGAGGTGATATCTCAATGTTGTTTTGATTTGCATTTCTTTTATGGCTAGGGATGTTGAACATTTCTTCATGTGTCTATTGGCCATCCTTCTTTCTTCTTGTAAGCCAGGCCCAAAGAAACATAGGTCCCATGGTTTCCCTTATCTGCAATATCTAGTATATGTATGAGTCAAACGGAAAAGGTCAGATAATGTGATGTCAGGAAAATGAACCCTTAGATATGTATTTTAATGTTTTTTTCTTTCATGCATGTGTTTCTAACGCATTTATAAGATTATCTCTTTGTTGCTTTGTATGTCCCTCCCCCACAGTATAACCCCTGCTTTCACTATATTTGATGTCAGTATAACTTGTGGAGGAGATGGGGAAAAACAAGTCGTTTAAGGATACAGGTGGACCTGTTGCAACAATGAAAAGCACAAGTTGACATTTCCAAAAGGAGCTTTACAATGTTGGTGCGGGGTGGGGGGGCGGGGGGAGGGGGGAAGGAGAAGGATTGGCATGGGGGGGAGGGGGGAGGCTGGGAAGGGATGTGAAGGGTAAACAAAGGAGGAGGCTGCAATGCTTGGTAAGAAATGTATGCATTATCCTGCCCATGTAATTGTAACCCCTCTGTACAGTATGTTCACAAATAAAATTAAATTAAAAAATAAAATAAATTAAAAACAAATGAGTCAGGAAGGTGTTCATAATGGGCTGGAAACAAGCAACCAAGTGGTTAGCAATCAAAAGTCTTTGCCTGAAGAGGCAGCTCTTTCACAACTCTGCTGGGTTGCTTCTGTGTTGAAATGCAGAACTAAATTTGACAATTTTTCCTAGAAACCATAAATCTGACTTTTAAAAGTTTTCTCTCCCTCCCCTCCACCCTCCCCGCCCCAGTCCTGGGGCTCTAACTTAGGGCCTGAGGGTTTGGAGGAGGGTTTTTTGTTGTTGTTTTGTTTTGTTTGTTGTTTTTGTTTTTGAGATACAGTTCACTTCCAGTTTCTTGGTAGTTAAGTCCTTCTTGGGCTAGCTTTAAACCATGACCCTCAGATCTCAGCCTTCTGAGTAGCTAGGATTTACAGGCATGAATCACAGTCTTCTAGTTAAAAGTCACATTTTTATGTGTTAGCAAAAAATTCATATTTTCAAGCACCATTCATGCTGAATAAAATACCTATGAGATCCATTGCCTCACAATCGTGTGTGTGTGTGTGTGTGTGTGTGTGTGTGTGTAAGGGCTTAAACTCAGCACCTCTTGTTCACTCAGCTGGTATGCTCACAGGCTTTTCTGTCTAATCTGGCTTTGAACTGAGATCTCCTAGGCCTCAGTTTCCTGATTAACTAGGATTATACACCAGTTTATACCTTCTGGGGGTGGAGGGGTGGGGAGGAGAGTGGATGTAGGTATGAGTGTGTATGCATTCACTGGGCACTGTCCCTGAGCTTCATTTTGCTCAAGGCTAGCACTCTACCTCTTGAGCCACAGCACCACATCCATTTTTTTTCTCTGAATAGTTTATTGGAGATAACAGTCTCACAGATTTTCCTGCCTGGGATAGCTGAAACTGTGATCCTCACATCTCAGCCTCCTAAGTAGCTAGGATTGTAAGCGTGAGCCGGCTTCATACTTTATATATATAGAGAGAGAGCACATAATATATTGTGCTATTAATGACTAGATTTACTTGGGAAAGGAAGTTTTAACTTTGAAAATGTAGCCTCAATTTACTAAAAATTTCCACTAGAAGTAGTCTGGCACTGAAAAACATGGAGATGTTGGGACTCAACTATCTGTAAGTTTCCTGATAGATCAGATATTATTTTATTACTCTGTGACTCCTACACGACCTACTCAAAACTACTTTTATAGGGCTTGCTCATTTCCAAACTTTTTGAGTCAGTCTAAGGCCACTATTACATTACTTTTTCTGACAGCATTTCTAATGCTACAGTTACAAAACACTTAAGGATGTTGGAACTACTTTGTCATCTTTATTATGAGAGATACATTTGGTTTATATTTATTTCCTGACAAGTACAAAGTACAGTTAGTCTTATACACTTCATTTTCCAATAATTATCTTATTTTTCCACTTAACATTAACATTTGAATCACGAAATCTTCTCTTTCAAAGTAAGCAATCATCTAGTTCAGTGTTTTCCAAACTTTTTTTTTCAAGAGGCTTACATTGTAATTGAAGCAGCACTTAAAATCTCTATACATAATTTAATATACAATAAGATATATAGCAATAGGGATATTAAAACTGTGGTTTTTTATTTTTTATATTTTTATTGTAAAGATGCTGTAAGTTACATGAGTAAGGTAATGAGTACATTTCCTATGGAGCATTGTTACCCCTTCCTTTGTTTTTCCCCTACCATCCCTTCCCACCCCACCTCCCCAACTCTTCCCTCTCCCACCACAAGTTGTAAAATTTGTTTTCAACATTAGTGTCTTGTACATCTCATTGTTACAATGGGTCGACCTGTATCCTTGTTTCAGCGTTTTGTTATTTCCCTTCCCCTCCCCTTTGGAAGACCATTCTTCAATTGAATGTTAAGAGGCTGCCCAGTATAGGAACAGAATTGACTTTGCAATAAGGCTGCCCAAAGCCCCTCTGGGATCTCTTTCTCTCGTGTTCCCCTTTAGGTAGTTTTGCTATCTCAGGAGTTTATATTCTTGAGCACCACGAGGTTCAGTTAATTTATTTTCAGCTGAGCTTATCTGACAGGTCTCCTTCAGGTTGTCATCTGGGTTGGGCTAAAGTCTCCTCCTCTGCATTTCTCACATTGAACCTCAAGTTAAAGGGAAAACTCTACCCAGGCTTCTAGTCATCTCATATCTGCTAAGATCTTACTGGCCAAGACAATTGATATGGCTATGCCCAGAGTAAAGGAGTAGGGAAGAACAGCCATTCACCACAAGAGATGTCCAAAGATGTGACTGTGTAATTCTGTTCCAGGAGACTCAATAATTTATTTGATCATGAATTCAATACATATTCATAACCTATGATGGTGTAACAGTAATAAGCAGTTCAACAACAGGCATTAAGTCCAATTACCTCATTTTGCAAATGTGAAAAATCTGAGGTTTACAGAAACTTCCTCAACATCACACAGCTGGAGAAAGGTTCAGAATTCTGGTGAACTCCACACAGTTCAGGACATTCTCTAATACAATATAGGTCTGTCTTCACTTAAAGAAAATCCAAAGTTACTCAAGTTCAAGAGTAATATTATAAATTGTAATATTTCAAGCAGTCTTTATTTTGTTGGTGAGGTTAGGAGGGATTTTGTTTTTTTAATGCAGAGACAGTAAGACAGCCTGGGTGCATGCATGATGCAGGTAATAGATCTGACTTTGTTGGCTGCAAGATCTTTCACACAGAGCTTTCTTCTTTTAGTAAAATTTCCTACATTTATCAAATTGAATAATTACGATGCCTTTGTAGGGTTGTTGTGAGAATATCTGATAATCAATAATTATGACATCTTTTTTATTACTTCTTCGTTCGATAGACAAGAGCTTTCCTTATTTTGTGTGCTGTTAGGAAACGGATATACCACTTTTCAGGAGCTTATCTTCCTTACTGAATTCATAAATACTACATATACAAACACACATGAACACAAATATATTCTTTTTTGGGGGGAATTGTTCTGTTTCTTAAGGGTGGGCAGGGGTTGATGGCAACTGAGAATTGTTTTTTTTCTCTCTCTTGGGGCTACTCTGAGCGCAGGCAAGCACAAGATGGTGGGGTCAGTCTCAAAATGGAGTTATTTTGGCTCTTCAGAGTCACCTTTCTCTCGCATCTCATTTACCCTTTCCTTCTAAATTTGTTTCCCACTTCTCACTTCTTTTATCACATCTTTTTTTTATTGTGGAAAATACTGTACAGAGGGGTTACAATTACATGGGCAAGATAATGAGTACATTTCTTATCAAGCATTGTAGCCTCCTCCTTTGTTT
>NW_012267228.1:25452512-25473498 GCF_000151885.1 Dipodomys ordii | reverse complement strand
TTGTAGAATTCCACTGTAAAACCATCTGGTCCTGGACTTTTCTTAGATGGGAAGTCTCTTATTGCTGCTTCTATTTCAATTCTTGATATGGGCCTGTTAAGATAGTTTAATTCATCGGTTTAGTTTTGGCATGTCAATATTTGCTAGGAAAAGGCACAAATAAATTCTTCCTACGGCAAAGGCAAAATGGTCAGTTTTCTCTATGCACTTCTAAGAGGGAATTTCCTACAACACAAAGCAAACTTTAAGTAAATGCTTTGAAGTCAAATTCCAATGTAAAATATGTGTTTGGCAATTACAATAACAGACAGAAAAATGCAAATAATTTACTCTGTGGTGGGATTTTTAAAGGCCATTTGTTAGCAGGGTGGCTATTTGGCATGTAGCTGGTGTGTTTTCACCGTTTTTTTTTTTGATAGTCAGATACCATAATTGACATGTTTTTCTTCACTGAGTACTTTATCCATTTGCACCATTCTTTGATTGAAATAAGTTCTTGTCCTGCCATCCAAATGTATCTATTCATTAGTCTGTCAAAATGTCTATAAATATTGCACGCCATTTGCGAAGCAAATGCTTAATTTACACAAAGAAAATACATCTAAAAATTCTCCTTCATAGCTTCTTTCAGCAAACATTTTGATAATATAATCGTGTTTGTAGGATATGTATGTAGAGACTTGAATTACCTGGTGATAGAAATAGCCTATGAAAAAAACCTCACCCTGTTGACTAAAATAGAAGTCAAAATAGAAATGTCTATAAATACTCCCTTCAAAATATAATGCCCAGTGTTTGCCAACATTCAGGAATCCTGGCTGCTTTTAGCATCACTGCCTTGAATTATGTACTTCAAACATGTTTCCTCTTCTACCTAGGACTTTCCAGAAATCCTTCGGTTTGCCCTCAGCCCAAAATAAAAACTAACAAATGTTGGATGAAAGGTGATCCAATGAGTGATTGACGTGAGTATAGATAATATTTCTAACTTTGTAGACATTTTGCTTGTTGTTTCAGGGAATACTAAAAACAAAGTGCATGGGCTGGGAAGGTGGCTCAGTGGTAGGGCGCTTGCATTGTATGCATGAGGCCCTGGGTTCGATTCCTTAGCACCACATAAGCAAAAAGAAAAAAGCCGGAAGTGGCGCTGTGGCTCAAGTGGTAGAGCATTAGCCTTGAGCTGAAGAGCTGAGGGACAGCGCCCAGGCCCAGAGTTCAGGCCCCACGACCGGACCCCCTCCCCCATAAAAAAAGAAAAACAAAGTGCTAAGAAGGGACAAGAAACAGGAAGGTTTGAATTCTTTTCAATGGTGGCACTTTCTGTGTCCATTGTCTTCACATGTTCTTTGTTTCTCTATTCATTGCTTGCTAATTGGCCCCATTAATCAACAAGAATATTTCTCTTCACATGTAACACACCAAGAAAAAAAACTTGTTAAAAGAAAAAAACCCTCTTTTTTTACTGTGCATGATTGTGGTATCTTTGTCAAGAATCAGATGGCTGTAGCTGTGTGATTCATTTCTGGTTCTCCCATCCCATCGGTGTATGTATCTTTTTTTTGTGCCTAGTATTGCTTTTGTTATTACAATTCTTTAACATAGTTTTAAGTCAAGTATTGTGATATGTTTAGCACTGGTCTTTTTGCTCAAATTATATTGGTTATTCAGAGTTCTTCTGTGTTTCCATGTAAGCCTTAGGATTTTCTTCTATTTCTGACAATAATGACATTGGAATTTTGAGGGCTGTGTTGGATCTATGGATTCTATTACTCTCTCTACAAGGTTAATTTTGCTGACAAGTGGATTTGGGAAAACAAGTAGAAGATTGAACCAATCCTATTCTTTCTGATGGAAGACTAGAACCTATTGTGTATATATACCATATTTTCCTTAGTCCACTTAGGGACATCTGGGTTGATTCCATATCTTGGCTATGGTAAACAATGCTGCAAGGAACATGGTGGTGCTGGTGGCTTTAGTGTAGCCCGGTTTGTGGTCAATTTGATAAATAAGCAGGAGTAAGAGAGCTGGGTCATAGGGAAACTCTATGTTTAGTCTTTTTTTAATTTTTTGTCATTTATGGGGCTTGAACTCTGGTCTGGGTATGGTCCATGAGCTCTTCACCTTAAGGCTAGTGCTCTACCAATTGAGCCACAGCACCAAGTCTGGTTTTTTGGTGGTTTATTGGAGATAAGAGTCTCACGGACTTTCCTGCCCCAGCTGTCTTTGAACAGCCATCCTCAGATCTCAGCCTCATGTGTAGCTTGGATTACAGCCGTGAGCCACTGGTGCCTGGCTTCTATATTTAGTCTTTTAAAGAACCTCCATGCTGCTTTCCAGAGTGGTTCAACAAGTTTACATTCCCATCAATGAGGTAACAAGGTTCTCTCTTGGTCACTTCCCTGTCAGCATTTGTTATTGCTAGTTTTCTTGATAATGGCCATTCTTACTGGAGTGAGGGGGAATCTCAATGTTGTTTTGATTTCAATTTCTTTATGAACAGAGATGTTGAACATTTTTTGTGTTGTCTATCAGTCATTCTTACTTTTTCTTTTAAGAAGTCTCTCTTTAAATCTTTCTCCCATTGTTTCTTTGAGTGTTTGTTTTTGGGAAGATTAAGTATATTATCAATCATTCATCAGAAAGAACAATATTGTACCATTCATAAAGAAATGGAAAGACTTGAAAAAAATTACATTCAGTGAAGTAAGCCAGACTCAAAGAAATATATGTTACATGTTTTCCCTCATTTATGGTAATTAAAGTGTGCCATAAATCTACACGTAAACACACTGGATGATAATAAAACAGTGAATTATACAGGTCTCTAGACATCCATACAGAGACCAGATGAAATTATTCTTAGGAGAGGAAAACAAAGAGATAATAGCTATGTGCATCTGATCATATAAAATAATATTTATTGAAATGAACTCCAGGAAATGGAAACAAAAGGTATTTTTCTTTGTTGCTGTTTTCATTTTTGTTTCCTTTTGTCTCATTTGATTGTTTATCTGTCTTGAAAGGGCACATAAATGATAGTGCAAAGGGTGAAAAAATACAGTAGTTATATTCACTAAACACTGTTGAAAATTAATATACTTGTGGGTGAGGATGGGAGGGAAATACTGGGAGAGTACAAGGAAGGGGTGATATTATCTAAAAAGAGGAATACTCTTTAAAACATTTTTATTTTATTGTAAAGGTTGTGTACAGTGGAGTTACAGTTACATAAGTAATCAGTACATTTACTTTTGAATAGCATTACCCCCTACTTTATTTTCTCCCTTTATCTCCCCCCAACTCCTCTCCCCAAATTGTAAAGTTTATTTCCAACATAGTATCTAGAGGGTATTGCTGTTACATTGGTTCATCCTTTGTCCCACTGTTTCTGTGAATCCCTTTCACTTCCCCAAATCAGATAAACTTACACACAAGACAAAGGGAAGAAACGTATTCTTTATCTGACTTATATAACTGTAATCTATCTGTATGTCACCTTCACAATAACAATTAAAATGCATAAAACATTTTAAATAAAGATTGTGGAAGTCTTAGAATATGATATGGATGCCACTGGGGCCTAACTGAGCTCTCTCCAAGAGACCAGTTTTAGCATCCCAGTGAAAAGTCCTTGGCTAGAGAGTAATACCAAGTAAGCCATAATAGTACAGAGATTTTGGCCAGAGAGGAAACATTCAGGCAGACTGCTTTAAAAGACAAATTGGAGCACATGCTGGCAGCCGTAGCCAGACAGAGCCTGGACCAAGGCACCAGAGACAGAGTGTGTGCAGCTTTTCATTCACCTCCAGGATGAACTTGATGACTAGGAGTGGAAATCCACATCCTGCTAGCCACAGATGGATGCAGATCATGGATGGTCCAAAAAACCAAGGGAAAGCATGAGTATCCCACAAAAGACATCCTCACTCCTTCTCACAGAACAGCTTCTAGAAGGTAGCCCCCACCTGAGAAGAACACCATCTTCCATACTGACATAGAACCTGCCAGAACAGCTAGAAGATAACTTGAGCCAGAGAACCAGAGACTGCAGTGCCATTTTTCAACAGGACAAAGGAATCTGACCAGTGAGAGTCAACTCTGCCCAGGGGAAGGTTACCTCACCAAGGAGGAGAAAGTTCCTCCCAGGGAGAGTCAATTTTACCAAGGTAGACACAGAAAGAGGCAGCCATGGCACCTCTGCAGCAAACAAAGACATTCCATTCATAGAGCAAATAAACCTGCAGCTTAGCAGGAACTATGACTTTGTGGTAAAATCAGATACCCTGAAAACATAGGAAGGAATAGGAGAAACACTAGGGCTCCTTGGCACAGGTGGAAACTTTCTTAATAAAGAAACACAACAAATCAAAGAGTGGTTGGATAAATGGGATTGCATGAAACTGCAGAGCTTCTGCATGGCAAAGGATATAGCTAGCAAGATCAATAGAAAGCTTATAGATTGGGAAAAGATCTTCTGTATCTTTACAACAGACAGGGCCTCATAACAAAATTATACCTGGATCTCAGAAAATTAAATCCCCCAATAAAAAACTTCAAAAAAAACCCAACTACCCCATCAGTAAGTGGGCTAAAGAGTTAGGAAAAGACTTCTCTGGAGAGGAAATAAGAATAGCCAATAGACACTTGAAGAAATATTCAACTTCTCTGGCCATAAAAGAAATGCAAATCAAAACAACATTGATATTTCGCCTCACCGCAATTAGAATGGCCATTATCAAGAAAACAAATAATACAAATACTGGCAGGGATGTGACCAAACAGGAATGCTACTACACTGTTGTTGGGAGTGTACTCTGGTTCAACCACTCTGGAAAACATTATGGAGGTTCCTCAAAAGAGCTCCCCCATGACCCAGCAATCCTTTTCCTGGGCATTTACCCAAGTAATCACATACAAGGCCACACTAAAGCTGCCAGCACAGTTATGTTCATTGCAACATTACTTACCCTGGTTAAGATAAGGAACCAACCCCGATGCCCCTCAGTAGATGAATGGATTAAGAAAATGTAGTATATATTCACAATGGAATTATATGTTTCCATCAGAAAGAATGAAATTGCCCCATTTGTGAGGAAGTTAAAAGACTTGGAAAAAAATCATATTAAATGAAGCAATCCAGACCCAAAGAAACATAGATTCTATGTTTCCCTCATTTGTAACAATTAGTATATATCTAAGGTAGTCCTAGAAGTAGATCACAATAGCTCAAAAGCTATGTACATATGACCATATAAAATGATGCTAATCAAAATAATCTCCAAGATATGGAAACAGGAGGGTTTTTTTAAATGTACTGTGTGAAGTTCTTTCTTTTTTCTTTCATCTTTTTTCCTTTGGTTTATCCCCTGTTGTCACTGTTTCATATTTTGGCACCCTGTGTCTTGTATATATATTTATCTGACTTGGGAAAGGGAAGGAGAATAACAAAATGGTGAGATAAAAGACAAAGAGTGAACCAATGCAATAGCAATACTCACAAGACACTATGTTAGAAATGAACTTTACAACTTGGGAGGGGAGGAGAGTTGTGGGGGCGGGAAAGTGAAAGAAAATAAGGGAGATGGTAACACTGTTCAACAAGAAATGTATTCACCCGGGCTAGGAAGGTGGCTTAGTGGTAGAGTGCTTGCCTTGCATGCTTGAGGCCCGGGGTTCGATTCCTCAGCACCACATAAGCAAAAAGAAAAAAGCCAGAAGTTGCGCTGTGGCTCAAGTGGTAGAGCCCTAGCCTTGAGCTGAAGAGCTGAGGGACAGCGCCCAGGCCCAGAGTTCGGGCCCCAACGACCAGACCCCCCCCCAAAAAAAGAAATGTATTCATTACCTTATTAATGCAGCTGTAACCCCTCTTTACATCACCTTTACAATAAAATAAAACATTATTTATAAATTTGAACCAAGACCACATCTCTATTCACATGCAAAATTCAACTTAAAATTGACCAAACACCTTAATATAAGACTCCAAATTTGTAACTGCTATGGAAAACAGTAGAGGAAATTCCAAAAGACTTAAAAATAAGCAATGACTTGGTGAATAAACCTTCAATAATGTGGGACATAAAAACAAGAACTGACAAATGAAAATATTAATAACAACAAAGAAACGTGAGTGAGTAGACCTATCCAGAATGGGAGCAAATCTTTGCCAGCTATTTGTGGGACAGGGTATTGCTACTCAGAACATGTAAAACACTCGATATGAAATCCTGGAAGAACAAGTAATCAGATCAAAATGCAAGGGAATGAGCTAAACATACAATTTTCAATTGAAGAAATACAAATGGTCACTTTGGTCTGGTTCACTTTGTTCAAACTTTTGTGACATTCGTTCATTGTTTACATATACATATTTTACATATGGATTGACTGTTTTCCATCACAGCATAATTTCTATATTTAATATAATTAAATTTAATTATCCATTGTATTGTTGATGGACATCTTGGTTTGTTCGAGAAACTTTATTATTAATTTTTGTGGCCATTACAACTGATATTCCTAGGAATATTTGGTCCATAGCATTCATGAACATATACATGACATTTCTGATATGTACATATATATTCATATATATATATCTTCATATATGTGAACAGAAATGGAAATATATGTATATATGGAATGGAAATATATATGTAAATGGAAATGTTATGTCATGGTGTATAAATATATACACCTTTAGTATATGCTACTGTAAAATTTTGTTAAGTGGTTTCAATTTACCTAGACCAGCCTGGATAGTAGTAGAGGACTGTGGGCCCCGTGTTTATCCACATATCTATTGATAATCTTCCACTGCAGGTTGATCTGATATGTGTTTTCTTGATTACTAATGTGGTCGAACACCTTTCCATATACTCATGAGCTGTGTAGGCTTTTTGAAAAGAACAACTGTTTAAGTCCTTTGCAAATATTTGTACCAGTTGTCTGACATTTCCTCTCTAATTAGTAAGAATTCCTAATACATTCTGGATATGAATCCTTTGTTCATTGTTTGCTATATGAATATCTTTTCCTTACTTTGTAGGTGTTTTCCCACTGTCTTACTGATGTCTTTAAGCAAAGGGATTTTTATGTTAATTGTTCTTTCTGGTTGTGAATTTTTGCATCATGTTTAAGAAACCATTCTGTCTTCCAGCATGAGAACACCACTCTATGAACTTCTTGTTTGAGTTTTAATATTTAGATTGCTAAGCTACTTGAAACTAGTTTTTGCCCAGGGTGCAATACTATGATTTCAGCTTCATTTTATTTCACAAGTGTACATTCAGTTGACCTCAAAATTGTTTTTCCACTGTGCTATGTGTATTTCTTGTACCTTGTACTACAATTTCTTTTCTTAAAAGTAGAATTTGATAAGTAGTTGTAGGAAACTTCTGGCTTTGCTTGCATTCTCTAAGTTTTTCTTGGCCATTTTTAACATTGATATTTCTCACTATAAATTTAGAATTCAATATTTAAAGAACTTCCCAAACTGCCTACCAGGTATTGATTGAGATTGTCCTGAAGTTTGAATCAAGCCAGAGAGACTTTCTCTCTTTTAAATTTCCAAGATTTTAATCTGTGACTTTGGTATTTTTCTTTCTTTTTTTATTATTGTGAAAATACTGTACAGAGGGGTTACAATTACATGGGCAAGATAATGAAACATTTCTTATCAAACATTGTAGCCTCCTCCTTTGTTTCCCCTTCCCATCCCATCCTCCCCCCATCCATCCAAACCTCCCCCCCCACCAAAGTTGTAAAGTTCGTTTTTGACATAACGACTTGTACATCTAATTGTTGCAATGGGTCCACCTGTATCCCTATTTAAATGATTTGTTTTTTCCCTTCCCCTCCACAAATTATAACATCAAATACAGTGAAAGCAGGGGTTATACCGTGGGGAGGGACATACAAAGCAACAAAGAAATAATCTTATAAATGTGTTAGAAACAATCACATGAAAGAAAAAAAAAACATTTGAATACATATCTTAGAGTTAATTTCCCTAACATCAACTTATCTGGCCATTTCTGCTTGACTCAGACATATACTAGAAATTGCAAATAAGGGAAACCATATTTCTTGTTTCTTTGGGCCTGGCTTACTTCACTTAATATAATTTTTTCCAAGTCTTTCCATTTCCTAACAAATGGGGCAATGTCATTCTTTTTGATGAAGGCATAGAATTCCATTGTGTATATATACCACATTTTCTTGATCCATTCATCTACTGAGGGGCATCTGGGTTGGCTCTATATCTTAGCTATGGTAAATAAGGCTGCAGTAAACATAGTCATGCTGGTAGCTTTAGTGTGGTCTTGTTTGTGAACATTTGGGTAAATGCCCAAAAGTGGGATTGCTGGGTCATAGGGGAGCTCTACGTAGAGTCTTTTGAGGAACCTCCATACTACTAGGTATTTTTCTTTACTTAATTAGGATATCTTAAAATTTTTTCAAAATGATTTTTGTAAGTTTTTGGTGTAGGGTTTTATGAATGAGTGTTAATTAAGCAAGTCTGTCTTTTTTCAATTTTAGGAGAACACTAAATACTATTTATGTGGTATTTGTTGGAATTTTGTATACACTTAATTTTTATAAGATTAAGTTACTCAATTATTTGATAACAAATGATACATGCATTTTAGCCCCCATAAATACTTCTTGTACAACTGATTTTTATTTGGTGTTTATGATTTATTTTGCAAGGTTTACAGGAATATTTTGCTGTCAAATTTATTAAACATAGATGTCTCACCATTGATGTAGATTAGAAACATTACTGATTCCATACCACTGTTCCTAAAAATAAAATATGTACTCTAATTATTTGAAATGGAAGAAGCTTCCATGTAAAAAAGCTTCAAACTCACTTCTCATTAACTGAACAGCTACAGATCCAAGTCATACTTGCCACTTAATTTAAATTATTTTTGAAATCTTGCTGCACAAAACTGTCAGCTAAGTGCCATGGATTCTCCTCATTCTCAGTATGAAGGAAATGATCTTAGAAATGAAATATGGATGACACATTTCCTGTACCTATAGTTCTTTATTCTTTCTTGTACTTTCATGTTAGATCAACTTATGTGAGCATAGGCATGAGCACAGGTTTTGCTTCCTCGGATATTTCTTTTTTTCTTTTTTTAATCTTAAAGGACATTTTCACTTCTAGAATTTAAGATTGCCAGTAATTTTCCGAGAGTGTTCAAAGGTGATATGCCATTGTCTTTAAGTTGCTATATAACTTTTCTGTTGAACAATTATTCACAGTTGTATTGCTCTGATAAAGCTGATGTGTCTTTTACCTACAGATATTTTAAAAAATCTTTTTTGTCTTTTTGTTCCATAGGATTCTTTTTTTAAATAATTTTTTTTTGTGAACATACTCTACAGAGGGGTTACAGTTACATGAGCAAGGTAATGAGTACATTTCTTTTCAAGAATTGTTGCCTCTTCCTTTGTTTCTCCCCTACCATACCTTCCCTCCCACCTCCACAACAGTACCCCCCACCCACGCCTAAATTGTAAAGTTCGTTTTTCAACATAGTGTCTTCTACATCTCACATCTCATTGTTGCAATGGGTTAACCTGTATCCCTACTTAAACATTTTGTTTTTTCCCTTCCCCACCTCAAATTATACCAACATCAAATACAGTGAAAACAGGGGTTATACCATAAGGGAGGAACATATAAAGCAACAAAAAAATCACATGGTACATTATAAATATGTTAGAAACAATAGCAAGAAAGATAAAACCACTTGTGTCCCTATCTTGGGGTTCACTTCATTTAACTTCATCTTATCTGGTCATATGTATATAGCTTTTGACCTTTTCTACTTGTCCCAGACATATACTAGTTATTGCAAATAAGGGAAACCATGGGACCTATGTTTATTTGGGCCTGGCTTACTTCAGTTAATATTATTTTTTCCAAGTCTTTCCATTTCCTAACAAATGAGGCGATGTCATTTTTTTCTGATGGAGGCATAAAATTCATATGTGTGTGTGTGTGTGTGTGTGTATATATATATATATATATTACATTTTCTTGATCCATTAATCTACTGAAGGGCCTCTAGGTTGGATCCATATCTTAGCTATGGTAAATAATGCTGCAATAAACATAGTTGTGCTGGTAGCTTTACTATGGTCTTGTTTGTGATCATTTGGGTAAATGCCCAAAAGTGGGATTACTGGGTCATAGGGGAGCTCTATGTAGAGTCTTTTGAGGAACCTCCATACTGCTTTCCAAAATGCTTGAACAAGTTTACACTCCAACCAACAATGCAGTAAGGTTCCCTTCTGTCCACATCCCCTCAGCATCTGTTGTTATTACAGTTCTTGATTATAGCCATTCTAACTGGGGTGAGGTGGTATCTCAATGTTGTTTTGATTTGCATTTCTTTTATGGCTAGAGAGGTTGAGCATTTCTTCGTGTCTATTGGCCATCCTTCTTTCCTCTTCAAAGAAGTTTCTCTTTAAGTCTTTAGCCCACTTATTTATTGGGCAGTTGTTCTTTGAGGATTTGTTGTTGAGGGACTTAATTTTTTGAGTTCCAGGTATATTTTAGATATGAGACCCTTGTCTGTTTTGTGGCTAGTGAAGATTTTCTCCCAATCCATGGTCTTTCTATTGACCTTGCTAGCTATGTCCTTTGCCATGCAGAAGCTCTACAGCTTCATGCAATCCCATTTTTCCAACCTTTCTTTGATTTATTGTGTTTCTGGGTCTCTATTAAGAAAATTTCAGCCTGTGCCAAGGAGACCTAGGGTTTCTCCTATTTTGTTCTGTAATGTTTTCAGGGTGTCTGCTTTGACTCCAAGGTCTTTGATCCATTTGGAGTTGATTCTGATGCAGGGTGATATATAAGGATCTAGCTTTAGTTTTCTACAGGTGATTAACCAATTTTTCCAGCACCATTAACTGAAGAGGCATTCCATAGTATTCTTAACTTTATCTTCCTTGGAATTTTAAGCACTTAAAAAAAATCTGTGCCATGATATGATCTTTCACAAACTTAAAAAATGTTGGGACACCATCTCTGCAAATATAGTACCTCCCATCTTCTTCCCTGAAAGACTCTGGACCTTCACATCTCCTGTGCTCCTAGATACCTTTAGCAATCCATTGCACTTGCTCTCCACAACTGTGATTGTGCCTAGAATATGCATTTAATATTTGGGGAGGGGTGGAATCATGTCATAAAATAGGTCTGGAAAGTCAGGTGCCAGTGGCTCATGCCTGTAATCCTAGTTACTTCAGAAGGCTGAGATCTGAGGATCACAGTTTGAAGCCAGCCCGGGCAAGAAAGTCTGTGAGACACTTATCTCCAGTTAACTATTGAAAAAGCCAGAAATGGAGCTGTGGCTCAAGTGGTACAGCATTAGCCTTGAGCAAAAAGTGCTCAGGGACAGCCCCCAGGCCCAGAGTTCAAGCCCCAGAGCTGGTAAAGTAAAGAAAATAGAATAAAATAAAATAAAATGAGACTGCTCTTGCTTAAGTTTACTTTTCTTCAGAATATATTTTACTCACACATGTTTGCTTATATGCCAGTGTGTGTGTGTGTGCACACGTGTGCATATTTTAGTGCGTGTGTGTGCACGCGCATGCATGCACACTACTGGAGTTTGAATTTAGAGCCTTATACATGCTCAGCAGGTGCTTTATTACTTGAGCTACACCCACAATTCCATTTTGGCTTTAATTATTTTCTAGATAGACTGTTGCATTTTTGCCTGAGATGCCCTGAACATGATCCTTCTAGCTATACCTCCCACCATGAGTGGCTAAGTTGTTGAGATGGGCATCTTGGTGATTTCTTGCTTGGCATGGCCTCAAACTGTAGTAGATCTTTGCCTCCCTAATACTTCAGAATACAGGTGTGAACCATTGTACCTGTTCTTTTCCAATACATGAACCTTCGAGTATTAACAGCCTCATTAGTTCCTGAATGCCTTCAAACATTTCTTTTTCTGACTTTGAATTTTATTTAACTTTTCTTATTGCTGTCTGTATTCTACCATTATGAGTTTCTTCACTTTAGCCAGAAGCACGAGTCCCATGATCCTTTTAACTTTAAAATTCAATTCAGCACACATTTATTAAGCCATAAAGTTCTATGATTCAATTATTCTAAGTACAAGAAGTTTCTTGCCCTGAGATTATGATCCTTCTGATCGTGTACTATTGCATCATTCTCTCAGAAGTAGCAAAACTGTCTTCTTTGAACTAGGCCTTAATTTTTTAAATGTAAAGAGGTTTAAAGCATGAGGAAACCAAAGATAGAGGATAGCAGTAGTGGAATAATCTTCATTATCACCATTTTTCTATGCAAGAAATAATATAGCACAAATTATCAAGAAATTGGAATTGAGGCAGTGGAAATGGTCAAATTATAACTTCAAGTTAGGGATGTCCTGAACTGTGCCTGGTAAAAATGAGTAACAATATTTGTAACTTTTCCCCACTGGACACAGGGCTTGCACGAAGCCCTGAACAGCTAGCTGGTAAGCATCCTTCTGATAAAAACTGACTTTAGAGCTATTGTGGCATTATGAGGCAGGTAATGCACAAAGCCAGCTGTAACTTGCTTAATAGTTATGACTTACACATTTTGGCTTTTTCTCTAGAGAAAAAGGGGAGATCCATGAAGAATGCATGATGTACAAGGGATGTTCAGTCTGACAAGACAAAGTGCTCTCTTACAACACATCACAATGCGGCTCAAACCCTGATGCCCTTTTCACGAAGAGCCTTCTGAAATTTATTATTTGTTTACACATGTATCTTTTAAATTTTCTCCGTTCTGGCTTAAAATGTCAGGTTATAAATATGTTCTTGTATCAGTCTTCTCTCATAGTTTAACCTAGGAATGTAAATACATCTTATATCTATTTATCTGTGTATGAATTAGGTATATATATATATATATATATATATATGTATATAAGCTGCATGATTATGTCAGTTAAAAGTTTGGGGTAATTTTCTAGAAATTTGCCTAATGACTGGTTGTAATAGTAGTGGAGAAATACGTTTTGCATATGTCCTACTGCAGTTAGCCTAGTCAGCTGATGTTAAAGCATTGAAGCTTCTGCTTTACTAAGAGGTAAGTGGCTTAGGTGTTGTAACTATTGAGACAACACATTGTATTTGTGTGTGTGTGTGTGTGTGTGTGTGTGTGTATTTGAAAAAGCCAAAAACTGTATCTTATTTATTTTTATATATTACATAAATTATGTAAAATAAATTATACATATATTTAATTTAATATTATTCTTTTTTCTGGGCCTGGGTGCTGCCGTTGAGGTTTTTTGCTCTATTGGCACTCTGCCACTTTAGCCACAGGTCTACTTGTAGCTTTTTGATGATTAACTGGAGATAAGAGTCTCACAGACTTTCCTACATGGGCTGGCTTTGAACTGCTACCCTTAGATCTCACACTGGAGAGTAGCTAGGATTATAGACACTGGTGCCTGCTATTCTTAAGAAAACACTTCAATTTGAAGTGATTTCTATCTTCTCTTCACATCCTCCTTGTGTGGGAAGCTTAGCTCTACGTAGCACTGTACTCTTTGTCTTCTGTGGTACTATTTTGTTTCCTCTTAGTTTCCTTGGAAGTATTGAGATGGAGGAAGGCAAAGCAAACAGGAAGAAGAAATTGGGTCCACACTTGTGAGAGTGAAATTGCAAAGATGAAGCAGCTCGCGTGATTTTTCCATCAGTGCATCTTCAATGTTAGCAGAGATCTATTTACCAAAAAGAAAACAAAATTGCCCTCGTTTCTCTGGCAGCAACAGTATCAGATGCTTTGCCTTTCTACTAATGGTTTGCTTTATTTTTACTCTCACCTTTCATTACCAGACCCTATCATTAATTTCTTTTTAATTTTATGAACTTTAAGTGGTTGGACAGGGGTCACGATTTAACATGGCTATTTATGGGTCTGTTGCTTCCTGATCAGTCATCTCGTTCACCATTCTTCCCTCTCCTGTCTGGCCCTGTCTCTTAGATTCATTTCACATTTCCTATTTCCTTTATTACATACAGACATGGGTATCCTCACTGTATTTGTCTCTGATTCTCTTTAACATTCACCTGAGCCTTCAGTCTTGATGCACTTGTCAATCCCTTCAAATTGTAGCATAAGGAAATGCAATTATCATTCCAGAGTAACACAGCAGATCCTGCACTTGTCCATTGCGAAATAAGCTATTGCTTTCATCTGGGCTCTTACCTTCTTAGGCTTCCTGTTCCAAAATGCAAACATATCAAATTCCCTGTTAAAATATTCCACAAGGCCCCAGAAATATCAATTACGACTGCTGAAGAAAACTAACCTATTGGAAAAAGAAAGTTAATATAAATACGAAAGAGCCAAGAACAAAAACAAAACCAATTTGAGGATTCATAGAATAACTTTGATTTTACAGTATAATTTGTAAGAATAATTTTACTTGTTCTCCTTGAAATAACTCATCAGAAGCTAAAAGAAATGCTCCAAAAATAAAGACGTATTAGCAAATTAGCTTTCAATGTTTAAATTTGTTTAAATTTTACTTCTTTCCAGCAGGCTTCCTGTGGGATGTGTAGAAGAATTCATATGCTCCTGAACTCATGCACACTTACACTCAAGTTTGTTCAGTAGTAGAGCAGAGAAAATTACCCTCAGTTAGAAATCTGGGTCTGGGCTGATTTCTAGCTACACATCTTTAGGCTCTCTCTCTCTCTCTCTCTCTCGCTCTCTCCCTCTCTCTGCCTCATTTCCTCTCTCATTTTCTCTATTTGAACACTCATGTTCTTTCTTTTATCTTCCTTTCTTCCTACAATATTCTTAGTATATCCTTTCATATGTCTGGTAAGAAGACAACAATCTATCCTTTATAGTTTTGACTACTGCTTAGCTAAGCAATGTACTATGATTTTATTTTATTATAATTTGTACTAATTTTCCTCATAATTATAAATTTAGAAAAGGTTCAAATAATCTTCATTGATTATTCTCTATATTCTATTAGTCTATTACTATAGAGAAATTAAAAACATGAAGTGTAAGGAATCCCCATTGAAACTAATGTTCCAAACTTTTAGTGCTTAATATAGCCTAAGGCTTCTGGAATGATTACTCCTTTAATTTCAGTGGAGAAGTTAGGAAAATGGGATGAAGCTATATATTATCTTAGGCAGTAATAAACCATTGGTAAGTACAGAGGAATAAATAGATTATAAACTATAAGGCATCATTGAAAATTGAAGATTATTATTTCTCAGCTGTTGGAGACAGAGAACTAAGAAGTCACAGTATTGTACATATTATAATAACCAGAATTATCTTTATGTGTAAGGTTGTTCCATTTGCTCTGGGGAAGGAAGTATTTAAAAGTCAAGTAAATTTTTTTCCTTAAAAATTTTTTTTGATAAAATAGCTTTGGAGATGAACTAATTAGTATAAAACCATGTCTTTAGCCAAGCATCAGTGGCTCATACCTATAACCCTAGCTACTTAGGAGGCTGAGATCTGAGGATCACGGTTTGAAGGCAGCTCAGGCAAAAAAAAGTCTGTAAGACTCTAATCTCTAATAAACCACTCAGAAAAAGCCAGAAGTGGTGTTGTGGCTCAAGTGATAGAATGTTAGCCTTGAGCACAAAGGGACACCACCCAGGCCCTGAGTTCAAGCCCCAGGACTGGCAAAACAAAAAAAAAATCTACTTTGGCTTTAAAAGCATCTATATTTGTAAAACCACAGCATTTATATAACTTGACTTCCTTTTTTTTAATGATATAAAAGGAGAACAATTATAACTTGTTTATATATTTGCTTATAAGCATAATTGTTTACATGTAATTTATGGGTTCATTATTTCATCAATTCAACAATTCAGGACCTAGTGTGTGAAAGCAATCAAATCATTCCAAGGTGCCATTCAATATCCCTGTCCCCAATAAGCCAATTCTTTAGTATAGGAGATAGATGTATATACATACAATTTCACCCAATGAGACAAGTTGGGTGATTTTATTAGATGATGTGCTACTCAAGAAGAATAATATTGCTTTTTTCACCCCAATGCTCAGCATGGTAAACACTGAATGAATATTGAACACAAATAACTGTCTTAATGACTTAATATGAAACATTAAATAGCATGTGTGTTAATGTACGTAACTCAGTTGAGCATGGATCCTTGCATTTGAAAGGTTTCAGGAGGCTTCCTGATATTGTGGAATGGGAAGCTTTCAGAAGACACTGTGGTTGGAAATCTTCCACATCAGAAGCAGAGGAAAGATGAGACAGGTGGAGCAACACAAGCACCATAAGAAACAGTGGTGTGAAAGGTAAGCAGATTGATAGAGATGGAAGCAAAGCAAGCCAGCTAATGAGGGACAGGGGACATTGGTCAGAAGCTTATGAAAAGTGGGAAGTCACTGGAAGGCAAATTCATCAGCCTTTTATAGAAAGCATGTTTTCTGGTTACTTTGCTTGTTGGTGGTTTCATGTTACCTTCTGTGGCCTTCTCCTGGTTGTAAATTCAGACCTGTTCGACACTCTAGGCTTAGACCTGCAGAGCCCCCCCTAGCACAGGTCCTCCTGATGAAGGACAAAGTGCACAGACCTACTATCAGAAGCTTGTTCTTGGCAGATTTTTTTCACATCTACTAAAATAAGCTGGAGGTTCACAGCAGTGTGCTCTTCCTTGGGGAGTGATGTTGGGCACTGGGTGCAATCTTTTCACAGAGAGAGCAAGGAACCAGGTGTCCACTCCAGAAGGTTCCACCAGAAAACTGCTGGTCCTGGGAAAGTTGGTGGAAATGGATTTAGGGGAAAGAAAAGGGCTGTTGTCCAAGTTGTAGATTCTATCTCAATAGGCATGTGCTGTGTAACACTTGAGCTACACAATGAGCAGACAATGCTGTTAAAGGAGTACTGTTCCAGTGTCACCACAGAAGTGACAGTTGACCTGGCAATGCAGTATAGTAGGAAAAGGTGGCCCATTTTTACCCAGGCCACATCAGAAATGATGAATTTTACCAAAAGAGATGATTCTTCTCTTCCAGCTCTCTGAGAGTTGCCATGGGCCAAATCTACTGCTCATCAAGTCTTCACACCCAGTACAGAAAGGTGGAGACCTGGAGGCAGATCACATACTCAAGTGACAGAGGAACAGGCCATTCCAGGGGTTGTGCACAGAACAGGCTGTAAGCATTTTGCCAAGCATATGGAAAAGAAAATCCCTTCCCTTGGGAAATAACCCAAATTTGTGGGCCATGTACTAACAGTATTTTCTCATTAATAAATCCCTCTTCATCCAATGTGTAGACATGGGAACTTTAAGTCTTCCTGGACACATAAAGTCGTTTTAATTTCATCCTATGGGTCATGGAGAGCTATTGAAAAAAATGAATAAAAATGGTAGGCTGGGAATAGTAGTGAATACTTGAGAGGCTGAGGCAGAAGGTTCAACAGTTAGAGGCTGACGTGAGCTATATAAGGGTGATCCTGTCTCAAAAAGAAAGAAAGGCAGGGATGGAGGAGCGGGAGGAAAGAAGGGAGAGGGGGAGGTAAAAAGGAAATAAATTATTGAGTGGGATTTTGTGGGCAGAATTTGGTGGCCCTAGAATGTTCTTGCTCTGCCTCTCACCAGCTTTTGCCAAAGTCTGCATCTTTTCCTTCAGCCCTCAGTGGCATTGTCAATGAGTGTATGTTTTACCCATGAAACCTTATGCAAGCATAGTCAGAGATATACTCTACTCATAAAGAAGCACACAGGGCAGGTTTCACAACACACAGCAGTTGAATCCCACTCCAGCCTTTATCTAACCATATGCTCTAGGGAAGTTTACCTCTGTGCCAGCACTTTTCACCTGGGAAAGTGGGCCCTTGGAGGGATCTGTAAGGAATCATGTGTGTCAATGCATGTAGAGTGCATAGAACAGCTCCCAGTAGAGTAAAAAAAAATTCCATGTGTCTTAACCAGAGTTGTGGCTACTATAAGCATCATGAGTTCTGATTCATCAGTTTAGGTATGCCTTACCTGATCTTTGGGAATCAGCTCAAGTCTACGGCCCTAAATATAGACAAACAGGCTTACCAGCCTCACCTGGGAGCACTTATTCTGGAGATTAGTTGAATTGCCTGGCAAAGGCCTCTATCTGCATTCTAGTTCCATGATATAAATCATTACTCACCATGCAGGAGTGCCTGTTGTGAGGGCCGACACATCACAGTTAAGGTCTTAAATAATTGAAGGAAAGGCTGCACTCACTAGTATAAAGCCTCTTCAGCTATAAAGGTAAATTATTTGAGTTGTGGAAAAGACTGTCTTTTCGGGTCAGTCTTAGAAGAAGGATTTCTTCCTTCTTTCTTGCTCAGCACACGGTGGCCAGCTAGATGGGGTAGGCTCAGTGAAAGGAGTGGCTACTTGTAGGTCTGAGAGAGGAGTAAGTGTCAAGGGCAATTAGTGCAAATGCTGTCCCCCATTTTCTTTAGACAGTTTTCATAATTCACATAGAATCTGCTTTATGTATTAAAAGGCCACCAGCTCTCCCACATGGAACAATTCTGTACTATGAAGGCCTGCAACTGTCTAGCTGCTCTGTCTGACTTGGTGATGTGTCCTCTGTGTCCTTGACCAAACCACTCCCCATTTCATAAACACTAGTGCTGGGAGTCCCCAGCAGGCCATCATGTTAGAAAATGCAATTTTTTCCCTCCAACCAGCTTCAGGGTTTATTTTCCTATTGGTACTAGTGTAAATATATATATATATATATATATATTAACATTTTCTCCTTAAAAATGAATTATATGCCACTTTCATTCCTGAATCACATGTGATTGAGAATGTACAAAATATTCAGCTTTTCAGCAAGAACTTGACACCTGACTTCAGTAACTTTCTTATGAATCTGTCTACCTACCTACTTATCTATCTATCTATCTATCTATCTATCTATCTATCTATCTATCTATCTATCTATCATCTATCTATCTATCTATATTCCTTTAATTGACAAGAACGGAACAAAAAAGATGAATCCATTTTCGACCTTAGGGGAATTTTATCTTAATTCAAGTTTATGCTTTTTTATACTTAAAAATAGAGCAAAAAGGACTAGATAAGATAATAAATTTTGTTTTCCTCCAAAGTATAGGTTGGATGAGATAACAAATTTCTATCTATTAAAGGATCCAAGCTGAGCGTGGGGGTGGTGAGCTCTGTAATCCAGACCATGAGAGGTAGAGGCAATGGCTCATGCGGGAGGTCCCAGCTCAGTCCGACAGTGAGTGAGCTGCAAGTCATTGTGGAGGTCCAGTCTAAAAAAAATTAAATATTGCAAATAAGCCTATGTCCTGGGCATGTAAATCAGTGGTGGAACACTAGTCTAGCATGGGTAAGACCCCAGATATTGATCATTACCACTGACAAAGAAAGAAGATGAAAATTCAGCTAGAGGATGTTTTGATTACTTAAGCTTTTCTCTGAATGTAAGGTAATGTAATGTGATTGAGTGGTGATGGTGGTAAACAGCTTTTGTACCAGTCAGGGTAGGTTAGGCAATGCCTCAATATTAATCACTATCTAAGTCTCTTTTACTGTGACAAATGCCCATTTCTTAGTCTTCAAGAAACTGCCTTCTATGTGTGACTTAGTATTCCAGAAGATTTTCATTTGCTGACCCCTTCATGTCAACATGTCCTCTGTAACAGGGAAGAATATGTAAAGAACCAGATTACAACCAAATCCATTGGAAAGAGTTGGTTACATGTCGTACCTGTTGCAAAAAGGGATGAAGGGAGGAGTGAAAAGCTAGACATACCTGGGCACTGGTGGCTCACACCTATATTCTCAGGAGGCTGAGATCAGAGGATCGCAGTTCAAAGTCAGCCCAGGCAGGAAAGCCTGTGAGACTCTTATCTCCAATTAACCACCAGAAAACCCGAAGTGGCACTTTGGCTCAAGGGGTAGAGTGCAATCCCTGAGATGAAGAGCTCAGGGTCAGTACACAGGCTCAGGCCCAGAGTTTAAGGCCCACAACTGACAAAAAAAAAAGTTAGGCCTAACAGTGAGGTCACCTCTGCTATCCTACTCTGGGTGAGGACTCAGGTGGTAGTAAATAAGGAAGAGTGGAGTCCCTTTCTATATTGCAGTCTTGAAGTGGAAAGACAATAGAAAATATGTTCTGTCTTGATTGGCAAGAATAGCAAAGAATAAGTGATCTAATTTCAGTTACAGATTACAGCTACCATAGCCAGTGGCATAGCTGCTGCATTACAAGGTCATTTAGAGGACAGCCTGCTTGACTAATATGCTGAGCATGTATGAGAAGAGGCCATGACCATGAAGTATGCCCCAAACCATGACCAGCCTACCAGGAGACTTGTGGAGAATTGGGTCATCCACACAAGGGTAAAAATTAGGGTATGTGAAGAGGGTAACCTGAGTAACTTTTTGTCCTTTGGGACTATAAACCTACTAGCTTCTTTTTGATGAAATACTTGGGTGATATTGAAAAAAAATGAAATAAGTTATGTTTCACATGTTGGCTAAGAACACCAGAGTATGCTATAAATTGGTAGAATTAGCTCACCAAGTCAGTCTTGGCCTCACTCCTGTTTTTACTTTATATTGACAACTGTAAAGCCTTAAAATATGTTTTTGCTAGTGTCACTGTTGATATGGGTGCGGAGACAAGCTTGGTAAATCTGCTCCTTAGTCAGAGCACAAGGCAGAACAGAGGCAATTTCAGGTTCCATAAATTAAAAAAAAAAAAAAAAACTTAAGTAGGGGAGAAAGTCCAAGGTGTTGATTAGGGGAGCACATATTACTAACTCTGGTGGATTGGTGAAGGGGAAGACAGTAAGAAAAGACTGGGCCTGAGTGTTGAATTGTACATAGGATTTTCAACAAGGGGTCCAAAGATCAAGCTGAACTATTCATGGAAACCTAATAATTGAAGCGTGTGAGCCCCCCC
>NW_012267228.1:25438975-25448942 GCF_000151885.1 Dipodomys ordii | reverse complement strand
CTTCCTTCCTTCCTCTCTTCCTTCCTTCCTCTCTTCCTTCCTTCCTCTTTCCTTCTTTCTGTCTCTATTTCCTTATCTCTTTCTTTCTCTTTCTTTTTTCGTTCTTTCATTCTTTCTTTCTTCCCTTCAGAGCCATATAGCCACAGCCTGAGAAAACCTGAGTGAAGCTATCAGTGTCCTGAATGAGTTTGGATGAAGGGTCTCACCCGCAAAGCCTGGAGGTGACTGCAGCATCTGCCAAGGTGCTGAACACAGATTTGATAGAAAGCCTGACCCAGAGGTCCAAGCCCTGTTCACAGTCCTCACCTACAGGAACTGCGAAATCACGGTTACTCTCTTAAGTCATTAAATTTAGGAGTAATTTGTTTCATAAGGCAGAGAACTAGCTAGTTATCTCCTCATCCTGGAGGATGATGCTGGCATAGCCTAACATTCATAATTACAGTTTGTATAAAAAATAACTTGGAGTTTTATGAACTGTATTGGGTGCTTGGGATGACGTGTCAGGTGAGGCTGATATTTTATAATAACCGTGATGATGATCATGGAGGAAAGGAAATTGAGGATGGGAAATTGATGATGCTGGAAGTGGGGATGACAGGCACCTATTTTAAAAGTGTGATGCTAGAAGGACTAGGTGTTCCAGACTTCAGTCAGACACTGGTAGCCAGGTCAGGCTGAGGAAACAGTACACACTGGAAGAGAAAGGGGCCAGGAGAAGAATTATGAATTATACTAACTTGCACTGAAATGGGTTAATAAGTAAAGGACAAAGTATGTGTGGCAGAATTACCAAGAGCAGAAAGCAGAAGATGGACAAAAGCGGGAACGGGGAAAGGCAGCAGGGAAATTTGGGGAGACTAGGCCAAAGATGTCTGTGACGAGGCATGGCTTATTGAAAGCAAAGGCAAAATGCAGGGTGCTTTCGGATATACTATACTCACTAGAGCCCCATTCTTTATACAGATCAGTCTAGCATTTGATTAAAAAGTATTTCCTGATGGTATTGTTGCTGTTGTTGTGTGTGTGTGAAAGAGAGAACAAGCAAATAGCATTAGTTTACAAATACATGCTGTTTTGATTTGAGACACTTTGTATTCCTCATTGTTGAGACTCTAGACACCATGCACCCTCAAGATAAAAACTTCATCAAATTAGTATTTTTCCACTACAGAACCTTGGAGTCTCTACCTGGATGTTTTCTTTTGTCTTTTCTTTTCAGCTTCTGTTTCTTGACAAATATACCAAACCACCAATGTTACTTAATATTTCTGTCATATTCACTATCAGCACTGGCAAGAAGAGCACAGCTGAACAGATTGAGAATAAACTTAACTTTGGTTAAAGCATGTGTGTATTTGTTCATTGGCATCTATGGTTCAATATCATTCCTAGGAACTCTCTTCAATACTTCTCTCCTTCCCTCTCTCTCCTCTCCCTCTCTCTCCTCTCCCTCTCTCTCCTCTCCTGCCCTTCCCTCCTCTTTCCTCTCAATTTCTGATTAATGTTTTCTTTCTCCCTTTTTAGGCTTCTCAATCTCTTCAAAGTAGACTATGTCATTTGTTTTGTCCCTGACAAAGCAAAACCACACTAGACTAGTCCACTAGTAAAAGCGACAGCAAAACACTAAAATTGCACTGTATATATATCAGTAGAAACCTGTACAACACAGCTGAATGTTTCCTGACCCTTATTTTAGGTTCTAAATGCTACTGCACAGGATTAGGTTATACTGAAGTTTTCATTTTCCATGTGCTAAACTAGAGTTGATTATACCTACCTAAGTGACAGATTTCTCACACTTGAGTAGACACTGCTGAAAAACTTCCAATGTCACATGATATAGTCAATAAGACTTAACCATATGGTTAGAAAAAAATGATATTCTATCTATCAAACTATTTTGGACTTAACAACAAAACTATAAAAAAGATTAAAGACATTTGACTTTAAAATTTTCTATTTGTGTTTTATTCAGAATAGCAAGAGGGTTCTAATTTACAGTTTTCAAAAAGAAGTTTGGACAGAGACATGTATTGCATTTCACTGGTCATATAATTTTTCATTCTTCATTATTAATCCACGAAAAGGAAAATGCAAAACCTAATTGGAAATATATCACATTGGATTTTACTCTTATCAATTATTAACAAAGGTGTGGAAATTGGAAGGATAAGCCATGACCAGAGGCATAAATTCCTTCTCAAAATATTTCTGAGACTTAATGTAAATATCGGTAAGAAATATTTGAGTTATGCACTTTCAAAGGGTCTTGGTATTAATTTTCTGGTTGACAATCTGTAGGCTAGAAACCAATAACAAATCTCTATGGGCCTATAAGCCTGAGAGATGGGCCATTGCTGCCCATAAGATCCAATTTCTAGGACATCTAGAGATATGATCATAACTCTGCATGTTCTGTCCTCAACCTTAACTTTACTCTTTCACCATTAAACTTTTTGATCCTGAGGAAAACAATCTCACCAAATTCATTCATGGGAAAGTTTGTATGTATTTGATCTTAGCTGAAATATCTATTCATAACCAAAATGAAAATAGTAAATATCGTTTATTGAACTTGAATAATAGTGAAGTTTTGTCACTAATTATCACATAATAGGTGTCAGGGCTTGTCTTTAACTACAGCAAAATAAGCCAGAACTTCAAAAGACTACAACATGCTCAAAATCATATAGGCAGTATATGAGAAAGCTAGATCATGAAGCCAGTTTGTAGAACGACTTTAAAGGCCACATTTACACGGACATCACTTAAGGAAAAGTCAAGAGAAAGAATGTGGTATAAACAAATAAATGTATGGAAATTCTGCCTAATGGTAGAGCTTCAGACATTGTGGCAGATAGATAGGGAGAGATTTCTTAGATGATGAGAAACTGGATATTTAATGTCACAGTATAAAGGCCAATGGCTGTATCTGCTTAAGTGCAATTTTGGAAACAAACACTCTAAAGAAGGAACCAAACTATGCTTTTAACCCTCCATCTCCCACCTTATTCTCCGAGTATCTCTATCATCTGATGTAGGGCTGAAGTCTGAACCACTGAATGGCTTTATTTAGCACAAACTATTTATTTTTCTAATTTTGAACCCGTTGTCAAGATTTAAATATGTACTTCTTACACATAACGGCTATTGTCTCCAGATTATTTAAAAAAAGGAAAATCTAGTAATATTAGGTTTCTCTGTTTACTTATGGTGATGAGAGAACAGAAGTGAACAATGGCTAGACTTGTGTCTGGGACTGAACTCGTCCTAGATTCTAGTGCTTCTCTGGACCACAGCTTGCATTCATTACACCTGCCTTGCAGGATCTCTGGTACACACACCTGGAAAGCTTCTATGGGCATTTGTGCTCCTTATCCATCCCTGTAATGAATCTAATATGAACTTGATCTACAGATATAGAATCCATGCAAGCATGGATTCCAGTGGTCATTTGACTGAATACATTTAGGACAATGTTCTTGACTCCAGGTCTGGATTGCCCAAGAGCTTGCTTGTCTAATCCTGTTCAAGTTGATGGTGATGTTGCTGATTCAGCTGTCACTTTATGAACCACTGTCTTAGGGAAAAGGGCTCATGATGGCCAAGTGAATCCCTGACTTCTGTTCCTTTGTTTTATTTTTAGCCTGCATCCTGACTTTCCTTGAATAAATGATACAAACGAAACACTTCTCTTTGTTTTATTTTTATGATTTTTCTCTAAGGCCAATGTCAATAGCTATTCATTCAGATTGGTTTAGGGACAGAAGGATGGTCTGTCACAAGGCCATCCCCTACCTTGCTTCTATGATCGCTATCTCTGAAATGCTCTGCATCTGGTGACCACTAACGTGTGGCTTTTGTCTGGATGATTTCACACTGCCATCAATTCTTGTCAGGTTTAGAAACTAAGGGCTTTTGAATGTAGTATCTAACAGCTCATGACCATGGCCTCTACTAATCTCTTTATATCCCACAGATGGTTGGAACCATCCGGGAGAAAATAAACGTACTATGGGGAAAAAATAGGTCGATATTTACTTTCTTTCCTCCTGGCCGCCACTGCGTGTGTTTATTCCACAGCTATAGATATAGTTAGATACAGATATAGATTGCTTCTCAAATTTTGATGATCACTGTTAAGCTTCTTTTCTCCAATATGTGGCTCATTCTGAATACCTTGACACATACACTCTCACGATTGCAGATTATTCTGAATTCATCTCAAAGAGACAGAGGATGACAATACTGGGGGATGAATGTGGTACTAAGGAGTCAACCTGGTATGGAGAGGGCTTCCAACTTTGGCCATGAACAGTGCATAGATAGATGTGTACAGCTAGATCATTAGTGTTGGCTTCCTGTCTTCATGCTTTGTACAAAGGCTACAAACACTCCCTTCTGAGGACTGACCTTTTAAGCCCTCATTACATTGAATAGGTGATTAAAAAGCGGAAGAAGAAAAGGAGACTCACTGTACATGTTTGGTAAAGGCTTCATTTCACATGAATTCTTAATGAGAAGAAGATGGGCTACAACCGGTGTGAGGAAGTATAACAACGCTGGGATTTTCTTTTTAAAGTAGCAGACATTCTTTGTAGCCATTGTTGATCAATAGCATCTCAACACAGCAGCTGTGTGAAGACACAGTAGGAGTACTGTTCTAGAATAAATGAGAAGCAGAGGGAAAATATACATTAAACAGAAACATGGATTGGAGGATGATATTTATTAAGCTCAACATTGTGCCAAGTTCCATATAAATCCCAGGGTTTTAGTCTATCAAAGCAACTTCAATTTCTATTTTCTTATAAAGGTAGATGTTCTTTTAGGGAAGCCCATTATGTAATCACTATATTTCATGAAGCAGAAGACTTGGATCTTGATTGTTCGCTTTGAAAAATGATTTCGAGTATGAAAATATTCCTATAAATAGGGAGTTCAACTTAGTGCATTTACATTTTTATTTATAGATCATTAGCTATTTGACTAGGGAGTGGGACATGGTATAATCTTGAAGCTAGAGTCATTAAAATTTCAAAATGAAGATAAAGAGACTCTGAAATCATGGAATGAGTTTCTGGTGATTAATGTTACAAAAGTTGATTTACAGGCAGGGTTCTAGATATATGTTGCTGATATACCTAAGTAAGGTAAGACATCACTTGAATTCAAGTAAGAAGCCATTTAATGTGGTATTGTTTTCCAGTGGGCAGTGGAGGTGTAGAGCTATTTCCTAAGTTTCATCCTTGCTAAGTAAATGTAAAATCCCCTTTGAGGCATGTGTGCTTAAAATATAGGACACTATTAGCCTCTTTTTACTTAGGAAGAGGTTTAAAAAGCCTAGGCTTCCTTTTTCACAGTCTCCTTGGAAAAGAGAATGAGATGTAGCAGGGAGTTGGTGTCAGGAAAGAGAAGCTTCTAATGTGTGTTGAATGATCCTGGTTCCTGTTTAACAAGGCTCCAATAATAAAAATTTAGGACTAGAAAGAGGACAAAGGGATGTGATTTCTACTTTAAGACTTCTTTGTTCCCTTTTATACAATGAAGCAATCACTAAAGAAAATGATAGAATGAATCTAATGATGGCCCAGGTCCCCTGTCTTACTTTAAATCATCTTGCTTCTCCAAGATGGAAATGGGGCATTTGAGGATAAAGAAGAACAGAAGTAACTTCTCCCCTCACTGGAAGGTTTCTTCCTTCTTTTCTTTCCCTTTTTCTTTCTAAAAAAAAGGCAAAAACAAACAAACAAACAAAAAAACCTCCGCAAGGAAATTCAATGATTCTTTAAGAATCCAACTAACTTGTGCTTGCAACTTTTGGTTATTAAAACAAGTGGTGCTATAGTGAGCCAAAATGCAAGAAGACAAGTGAATCTTCTTCCAAGACATAAGGAATATGTGTGTTGGGGGTGGGGGCAAGAGACAGGGAAACAGAGAGAAACAGAGAGAGCGAGGGACAGAGAAAGAAACAGAGAAAATGTGTAAAGCAAACTGTTCACAGGTGTTTCAGTGGGCTTTATTTTCCTTATATAGTTGAGGTCTTCATTTAATTTAAGAAAATATTGTTGACAGTTGTTTATTGTAGTAGATCTGATGTCCTTTATCTAAAGATAAGAAAGGAGTTAGAACTTCTCAGACTGTTCATTTTTCAGGTTCCGGACTACCAACTATCTCTACACATCAGACTTGGTCTATTTACATGAGTGAGACACGGTGTTGGATTTTCTGACATGTTGTTCTTACTCTCTTTAAAGTGCTCTGCAACATAGATTTGTCTTTAAAATAAAGGGAAATACAGTGAGATTATTACAACACATGCAAAATAAAAAGAACTTCCCACAACCAAAAATGTCTGTAAAAAGAAACAGATTCTTTCTCCACCTACACCAGTAATATAAGAATTGGGCCTTGGGGCTGGGAAGGTGGCTCAGTGGTAAAGCGCTTGCCTTGCATGCCTGAGGCCCTGGGTTCGATTCCTCAGCACCACATAAGCAAAAAGAAAAAAAAAGCCAGAAGTGGCGCTGTGGCTCAAGTGGTAGAGTGCTGGCCTTGAGCTGAAAAGCTGAGGGAGACCCAAAAAAGAAAAAAAAAAAAAAGAATTGGGCTTGGATCTGTGTATTAACACCTTCATCCTTCTGGGAAGTGGTTTAACAGGTTTGATCCATGATCATTGGTAGCAGATTCTTAAATACAGTTATTCCAATCCATTTTTAAGCATTTGTTTTTGTTCAGACAAGTGACTTAATAATACTTACACTTAACTAAAATAGTTTCTAAGATGGAGTGACCTATCGTGTAGTTTTTTGTTGTGGAGAGCCTCTAATATGACCTCTTTGATAAGATGAAGTTTAAGCACTGATAACTCTTTGTTTCTACAGGTAATAATTAGGCCATGCTTTTAAATTTTATTTTATTGTAAAGATGCTGTTCAGAGGGGTTACAGTTACATGAGTAAGGTAATGAGTCTTGTCCAGCATTGTTTCCTCCTCTTTAAGTAGAAAAGATATGAATAAGTTTGTACTGAGTGAATATGCTTCTCTTCTGGCTGTTTTCTTGCCACTAGTTCTTGCTCCAATTTCAGTGTGCACATTGCCTTTCTTTATACTAGAGTGATGGAGCTAGCAAAGTAATTGGAAGGAGGCAGTTAATATTGCATCCTTATTTGTTTAGTTTCACTAGCTTTCCTAAACTAGCTTAGGGAAATGAGTTCATCAAGGAAGGACTTAACATTTAGCGAACAACAAAATATAACTTTACCTTATTTTCTTGAGCTTCTTATGTCCATTATCGCCACTAAATGTTCCCCTGTATTCTGGCTAGTACCATGTTGATGGGAAGAATAACAGCCTCCTTAAAATGCCCTTGAGTGTTCTAAATCCCAAAGACTCAGAATGTACTGTCATTTGGCACAGCAGGATTAAGACTACAGATGGAATTAAGGTTGCTAGCAAGCTCGACTCTAAATAAAGAGGAAATCTTCAGTAAATGATGTACCCACTATAATCACAAGGGTTCTAAAATGGGAGAGAGGCAGAAGAGGCTGAATCAAAGAGATGATGACCTTGTAAGAGAGACTTTGCTGGCTTTGAAGATGGAGCAGGGCCCTAGACAAGGAATACATATAGCACTGGAAAAGCTGGAGAAGGCAAGAATACAAATTAACCTCCAGCTTCTATAAAAGAGGTAGTCCTACAAAATCTTGATTTTTGGCTTAATGAGAGTATAGTCAGATTTTGGACCTCAGAAATTTGGAAGGTAACACTTTTTGTCTTTTTAAACCATTAACCTGTGATAATTTGCTATCATTGGAAAAAAAGTAACTCAATCGATGGATTATCAAGTATATTAGACTATGGAGAGATCGAACAGTATAATTCTTTAGAGTTTACATCAAAGCCCAACAAAATATTATCAGGAAATAGGTACTTGCAAGAGGAGGGATAGGGTTTAAGGAAGCGGGGTAGAGGAATGAAGGGAAAGAAGAGAGAATGCAGTCAATAATTCATTGTATATAGCATAGAATTGAGAAAAATAAGGGAAGGGAGGACTCACAGGGGGTTCAAGATGTTAAAGGGATGACACAGATCAATATGAATTGTATGGGGGGAAGGAGGAGGAGAATTGGGTAGGGGGTTGGGGGGGAGGATGGGAAGGGATGGGAAGGGGAAACAAAGGAGGAGTCTACAATGCTTGATAAGAAATGTACTCATTATCTTGCCCATGTAATTGTAACCCCTCTGTATGGTATTTTCACAATAAAAAAAAGAAAATAGGATATACTGAAAAGAAAGATGAATTGTATTCATGAACTGCTTTGTTAAATGGCAAAAAATTCAATGCATATCCAAAAATCTTAGAAAAGTAAGAGAAGGGGTGGGTTGGGAGGAGTGGATGAGAATGTTGAAAGGGGTGTGTGTCATTGACCAAGATGCTCTCTATTCACAAACTGCTTTGTTGGGTGGCAACTCCTTCGTACAGCTACTTAAAGATAATTTTTTAAAAGAACAGAAGAATAAAAGAAGTTTATTTGAATACAAAGTACCATTTAATACAATTGCCAATACAAACTCTTTTTCTATCACTGGGTATGTTCCGGCAGCCTATTTTGAGATAATGTGCACCAGTTTCCTCTGATTCTAATGTCCTTGGCAACTTTCTTTTTACAACTTTCTTAAGTGGCCTATCTTCCTTTTTATAAAATAATGTAGACAATAAATTACTCAATAAGATAGATAGAAAAGTGAAATATTACTATGTAGAGAATCTTATTACAAACCAAGGGAAACTGGTATAGTCCAAATTGTGTTGTATGTGTGTATGTGTGTATATGTATACATATAGGCATAGAATATGTAAACTTAGACAAGAAAAACTTGTGGGAAAGGATCCATACAATTACTTTCATCCTCTGGTTTATGCTTGTTACTTAAGTGTGGAACTAAAATATGCCACATTGCTCACCTACCAAAAGGGGTCTTAGCACACTTTTGGAAATAGCATCCACATTTTTGCCTATGGTTAAAAGAAATCTCTCTAATCAACAACTGTGTATTGTAGCTTCATTTGATAAGCACCCAAAAGTGACGATGTTTTCCTTGCTTGGTCAGCAAATACTTTATCTCAGAAAGACTTGAATAAATGGGCTATTTGAGCAAGTGAGACATCAGATCTGTAGTTTGGGCTATTAAGATAGTACTTCATTGACATGGAAAAAAGTTATCACAAACTTAATGATTAGGAGAAGAATTCAGATTCAAGTGGTTTTTTTTTTGTTGTTTTTACAAATACTGTATTTAGAGGAAGTTGGATAAGATCACAGATTAGAAGCTTCCTCCATTTGTCTCAGTGAATAAAAAGAGCCAGAATACCAATCATCACTGATTCATGCATGTAATCCTAACTATTCAGGACGTAGAGATTAGTTAAAATCTCTGTTCAAAGTTGGCCTAGGCAAAATGTAAGACACCCATTTTACAAGCTGGAGAGTACCTATCAACAAAGCTAAGAAAAGAATGATAAATAGGAGAATGATGGTACAAGCTGGTGAAGACAAGGAATGAGATTCTATCTAAAAAAAAGTAATTTGAGAATAAAGGGTCTGGAGACATGGCTGAAGCAGTAGAGAATCCTTCTAGCAACTGTGAGCCTCCTGAATTCAAATCTCAGTGCTACCTTCATAATAAAATCTAGAGCCCAACCCAATGAAAATGATGACAGAAATGTAAAAGGTAAGTGTTTGAGAGGGAAGAGAGTGAGGTTGAAAGAAGAAAGCAATGGGGTGATTATAAACAAAGTCCATTAAATGCAGGTAAGACAACAAAATAGTGAAACATGTTTGAAATTTTAAAAAGAAGATCAAATTACATTATGTGCATGCAGGGAAGTATCACCATGAAATCCCTTTTTTTAATTTTAATTTTTTGTGAACATACTGTACAGAGGGGTTACAATTACATGGACA
>NW_012267228.1:25397292-25438201 GCF_000151885.1 Dipodomys ordii | reverse complement strand
CAAATATGGTTTGAAAGGTTTAAGACTATATATTCCAATAAGTATATAGGTGGTTTTAATGGTTCCTAAACAAGATTTCCTAAGGTCTGATTTCCTTAAACTTCCAAATTGATCATTAATAAAAAGTAAGTGTTTTTAGCCTAGCATAAAGCTACTAAATATTGAAATGAAATGAGATTTCTTTTCAGCTAAGAGAAAAGCTGATTAAAAGAAATAAAAAATCTGAAATATATTACATTTCCAGCTTGACTTTGCATTAAAGAGAACTCATCAGAAATAGATCTTTGTCCTAGTCATCACCCCTGCCCAGAAATTAAGAACCTCGATATTTTCTATGGGAGATTTGAAGAAAGAAAACATTTTTATAAATTTCACCTATTTCATATTCATTCAGCACTTACTGAATGTGTATGTTGTTATCGGGCAAGAAAACAGAAGGCACTTTGGAGAGGTCGAATCAGAGATCTTTATTAGCAGACCAGCGACAGCAGACACACTCGTGTCACAAAGACCCGCAGCCCCACAAATACACTTAACGCTGTTCAGAAAACTGAGCCGTGAGACCTGGAGAGGAAATCAAAAGCAAAAAAAAAAAAAAAAACCAAAAAACAAAAAACAAAACCAGTACCAACAAACCAGATAAACTCTATCAGAACTGAAGTGGGACGTCATGGTGAATGGAGAAGCACCAGGAAACAGGAGTCAGGAGACAGGATACAGGACACAGGACACAGGACACAAGGCATGGTGTACCCATGCCTGAGCTGGTCTGGGCCTCAATAGGGTCAGGTTAGGGGGCAGGGTCACAGGGAGACTGACAGTTCCAGTAACTTACTGTCTAAGTCCCCGCCCCTGCCTCTAGGAATTCAGGCATGCCCATCACCTGGGAGGTGGGACTTCCCTGCCTCCACTATGAAGACAAAAGGGTGCCAGTTAAACATAATACTCTATCATCCACCACAGTGCCAAGATGGCGCACGTTAGATTCAGCATCCCTACTTCAATGTGTTGGGCCCAGTGCTGGATGCTTATATAAAGACCTGAGGCCAATGAAGGCATGTTGGACATGATAAACATGGGCTGCTGTGGTGAATAGAGGCATCTTTGTGTCCCCAGTGTCTTAGTGTGTGTGGTCATGTGTGTAACTTGCTCTGTCTATGCCCATGTCCCTGTCAATCACTATCTGTCTACTGAGGAACTTGGGAGAGAAAAATCAAATAAAAGAGAGTATGAAATCTAGTAGGATTTCAGGTCACTCTGTTGCTTGACAATAGATACATGTGTGGGTCACATACAGTGCTCAGGTTGGGAGCAGTCCTTTGAAGTAAAATTTGCAAATAAATCTCACTTGAAAACAAAGTGAAAGAATTAATCAGTAGCTCTTTTGCCTTTGTCTGCTAGAATTTTTTTTTAATAGACAGTGTTGCTTTGTAGCCCTGACTATCCTCTACCTTATGAAGGTTGATATTATAGATATATGCGACCATGCCTGGCTTCTGACAAACTATTTGACAAGGAAATGAAGGCCTTGGGAGATGATGGAATTTGTTCAAAACCCTTCAGTAACTTTTCCAGTGGTGTGACTTCTGCCTTTTGCTTTAGCCAGATTCTAATGATAATAACCACATCGGAGGCCATCTAGAAAACTTTGACTTCAAAAGAAAATGCTATTTGCATTTTTGGTAAATGGTAGGACCCAGATTCACAGGTGCATAGTTGCTTTTAGTTTGATTGTCTGCAAGGTGAAGGTCATATCTTTATTATGCACAAGACAGCTGGTCTCTTGAATTGCAAACACAGAATTCTGAATTTAATAAGTGAAATCCATTGTGTTTATACTCATACTCATCATACTCAATAGGTACACTCATTCCTGTTATTGTTTCTACTCACATCAAGACCACCTGTGTTCTATGGTTGCTGAAATTTCCTATGGGCTTTGTGAGCCAATCACATTAGCCTCTGGTAGATAAATACCACACTCCCTTTATTGCCTTACAGACAGTGTCTAAAACAGGACCAAGGGATGCATTCTAAAGAATCAGACTTGTTTATTTATGTATTGATTAGTCTCTAAATTATCAAAACCTAAAGAATCTTAACTCTCTTATCACTTGTTTGCAGTCTATCTTTATGAAGGTTTCAGTCCTTTTGCATCTATTTAAATACCTGTACTTTATTAGTTTTTAAATTTACTATAGTTTTAATATAATGTATTAAATGATAAGTCCTTTACTTCCTAAATTCCTCAAGTTCAAGGTGACAAAGATATTTTCTTCTTCTTTTTCCAAAAGATGCCCTATCTTTAGATTTTTATACTGTTCATTTGCTTATAATGACTCTACATCCATATTCTTTGCTTAATTAGAGTCCCAGAAGGAAAGACAACATCCTTGCAGAGTTTAGAACAATCTCTTAGATGCCTTCATTATTTCTATTTAAGCAGCTTTATTTTCATTCTTACAAAATGCTTTGAGGAGTTTAGAACTTTTCCACCCCTATAATTTTGGCTCAGTATGTCAGAGTACTGAATAGGATGTGTGAAGGTGAATGCACTTTTCTGTTTGTTTCTTTTCCTTTTTAAAAAAACATATATTGTGCTTCTGCTTCTATGTTCACAGTGTCCATGCACTGAGAGATACGAGCAGATAAATAATCTTTATTTTCTTCTATTCTTCTTTTACAGTTTTATATCACACAAATCTTTGCTTTTATTTCTCTCCTTGATTCTAGGAAACTATAAATGCCATTACCCTGCACTTTGTATTTTTCTAGGTTGCCATGACTTCTAATCCAGGCAGAAGGTTTCTAGCCCATGAATGGTCTTGAGTGACTATCTGGGAAGAATAAAGGATTAGTCAAGGACACTTACAAATGACCCCTTACTGCTAGAACTTGTTAAGAAAAATCCTGCTGAAAAACCTTATCAGTTGGTTTTGTATATAGACTGATGCCTTGTGTTTAACTCGGAAATAGAGTGACATCATATTTTTAATCTTATTTATAAGATTTAATAAGTTCATGAAAGTAACATATATGAATATAGATATGAATAAGATATAAAATATGAACCTGGTAGGCCAAATATTCATTTAAAGTACAAGAGGCATGTGGATTCATTTTTTAATAGAAAATTTATCTCCCTAAAAAGAAAAGGACATTGGCTCTTTAGAATGTAAATGGAGAATCATTAACATGTCTGCAAAAATTGCTGAAACCTGTAATATAAGCAGCAAACTAAAAATGAGATGGCACTAAAAAGGATCTTTTTAGGAAGCCTTATGGACAAAAAACTGAGGCAAAACGAGAAACCTTTCTATTAAGAGCAATACTCTATTTAAAAATGTTTTTAAATGCGTTCAAGAGAAGTGCCTCATGATTATTTATGAGCTGCAAGTAGTACAGGAAACAGTTAATGGGGAGATCTGCAATTTCTGTGCAAATTAGAACTCCAAAGATTAGTTTCAAAAGACAAGGAGCTGAAATTTAGTGAACTGGCTAGCTGGATGGAACCAACACATCTCTGCTGGTGAAAATAAAAGTAGTCTGAAGGAAAGGATGCTAGAAAAATTGAGAGCAGTTGTTGCCATAGCGGCTCTCTTGTTCTTCCTCTGGCCATGGAGGCAGATTGATAGAAATCTCAGTGCAGGAGAAATATTTCCAAAGTCTTTTAAGAGATTAGCATAAAGCTGCCATGAAGAATATCTCTGTTTTAATGTAATCCTGTTTCATGAGTTGTTATGGGCATCTAAGGCACTGTTGTTACACATCATTGGTAGTGCTGGCTTTGTGTGGCACTTCATGCTTTTTCCATGTGCCATCCCATAATTTACCTCACTGCAATCACTGAAGAAATTTGCAGTCTCAGATGATAAAACTGAAGCTGGTGGTGGTGATGTGACTTCTCATGGCCATATGTTGATAGGAACCAGTGACTTTTAATGGGATTAATTGCATTAATTGTTATAGTAAAAGTGTAATACAGAGGGGTTAGTTACATAACAGGTAATGAGTACATTTCTTTTTGAACAGTGCCATTCCCTCCTTTGCTTTCTCCTAGTTTTTTTCCTCCTGTCCCCACCCCCACAGATTATATAGTTCATTTTCAACATAATGTCTAGAATCACTGCTGCATTTGTTCATCCTTTGTCCGGCCCTTTCCATGCCCCTCTTTATCTTCTCCCAAACAGATAAACTTACAAACAAGACAACAGATACAGAAAACAGAAACAGCAACAAAGGAACTTTTTAAAAAACTCTTGTTTCCATTTCTTGGAGTTCATTTTAAATGATCATATGCACATAGCTATTGAGCCTTTGTGATCCTCTCCTAAGAATATCTTCTTTTGATCTCACTGTGTGCATGTCTAGAGTCTTTTATAATTTATTGTGTCTAAGTGTATTTTTTTGTCTTTTACCATCCAGTGTGTTTACTTGTACAGACTTATAGGCACATTCTACTTACAGCATATGAGAGAAACCATGCAACCCATGTTTCTTTGGGCCTGGCTTACTTCACTTAATATAATTTTCCCCAAGTCTTTCCATTTCTTTGTGAATGGTTCAATATTGTTCTTTTCTTTAGAGGCGGGGAGGTCCGGTCATAGGACTGAACTCTGGGCCTGGGCACTGTCCCTCAGCTCTTCAGTTCAAGGCTAGTGCTCTACCACTTGAGCCACAGCGCCACTTCTGGCTTATGTGGTGCTGAGGAATCGAACCCAGGGCCTCATGCATGCAAGGCGAACACTCTACCACTGAGCCACCTTCCCAGCCCAATATCATTCTTTTGGTGGGAGAGAAGAATTCCATTGTGTATAAATACCACATTTTCTCTATCCATTCATCTACTGAGGGGTATCTGGGCTGATTCTATATCTTGACTATGGTAAATAATGCTGCAATTTAAAGTCTTTTTACTAAGGGTTCATTTTCCTCATCTGCTGGCTCTCTATTAGCATTCTTCCTCAGGATAATACTTAATGTCCATAACTTGGGCTCAAGGACCATGAGAGAGATAAAACATTAAAGAAAAGACTTTTCATAATTATTTGTATTTCATAATTAATTGTATTTACAATTATGGCTTTAAGTCTTTAAATCAGGTGTTGACAAGCTAGGGCCCATGGACCAAACCTAGCCTACAAGTTCTTTTTGCAAATCAGGTTTCACTCATATGTATGTGAATTGCACATAAACACGTGTTTATGCTCCAGTAACAGAAGTTAATAGTTGTGACAGGAGGCCAAGCAGTCCCTAAAACACCTACTAGGTGATACATTATAGTGGCTTCTCATCTCTGCTCTAATTTACCACTTACATAGTGTGCTCTCCTTCCATACATATTGTATCAGTTAATATTTATGTTGAAGAAAGAATCTTTCTCTTTTAACCTGTAAGTTGGTAGGAAAAATGTTTCTTCACTTGATTCACAAAACCTTTGAGGATCTACCTCTGAAAAAATGTTGTAAATATATATATTATAAATGGCTGCTGTGAGACAAAGTGCTATTTTGTGTTTTTTTTTCAGTTGTTGTTTTTTTTTATTTTTTGGTCAGTCCTAGAGCTTGAACTGTGGTTTTTCTGAACTTTTGTGCTCAAGGCTAGTGCTCTACCACTTGATCCACAGCTTCACCTCTGGATTTCTTTTTAGTTGAGTGGAGATAGTATAAAGGAATTTGCTGTAGGGACTGGCTTCAAACCGGTATCCTCAGATCTCAGCCTTCTAAGTAGTTAGATTAGTGAGCCCCAGTGCTTGACTGAGACAAAGTACTTTTAATGACAAATCTTAGAAAACAAACCTGAGGGCTGGGAAGGTGGTTCAGTGGTAGAGCGCTTGCCTTGCATACCTGAGGCCCTGGGTTCAATTCCTCAGCACCACATAAGCAAAAAAGAAAAAAGCCGGAAGTGGTGCTGTGGCTCAAGTAGTAGAGCGCTAGCTAGCCTTGAGCTGAAGAGCTGAGGGACAGCGCCCAGGACCAGAGTTCAGGCCCCACGACCGGACCCCCCCCAAAAAAGAAAGAAAACAAAACTGAGGGGCTGGGAATGTGGCTTAGTGGTAGAGTGCTTGCCTAGCATTCGTGAAGCTGTGGTTTGATTTCTCAGTACCACATACACAGAAAAAGCTGGAAGTAGTGCTGTGGTTCAAGTGGTAGAGTGCTAGCCTTGAGCATAGAGAGGCTGAGACAGTGACCAAGGCCTGAGTTCAAGACCCAGGATTGGCAAGAAGAAAGAAAGAAAGAAAGAGAGGGGGGGAGGGAGGGAGGGAGGGAAGAAGGAAGGATGAAAGAAAGAAAGAAAGAAAGAAAGAAAGAAAGAAAGAAAGAAAGAAAGAAAGAAAGAAAGAAAGAAAGAAAGAAAGAAAGGAAAAGGAAAAGAAAAACAAACTGAGCTACTCAGGAGGCTGAGATCTGAAGATTATGGTTCAAAGCCAGCCTGGGCAGGAAAGTCTGTGAGGCTCTTATCTCCAATTAACTACTAAAAAACTGGAAGTGGCACTGTGGCTCAAAACAGTAGAGCACTAGCCTTGAGTGAAAATGCTCAGTAACAGTGCCCAGGCTATGAGTTCAAGCCCCCGGGAGTAATGAAAGAAAAAAATAAAAACAAAAGTAAGAAACTGATAAAACAGCATTGTTTTTATCTGTGCTAACCGAACACCACAGGTGGGAAAATTGATCATCAGGGTTGTTTCTCATAACTCAAGAGGCTAAGAAGTCAAGTATCGAAATGAAGCCTCCTTTATCATTATCCTGTGAGAGGAAGAAGAAGAGCAAGGCGGGGGTGGGGGGCACAAGACAGAACTTGCAGCCTTGTCCCTCTCATAATCAGCTCTAATCCAATTATGAGGATGCAGGTCTCAGCATCACCCATTAGAACCCCCTCCCAATACTCGGCCTTAGAAATTAAGATTCCAATATCAGCCCTTTTCAAGGAGACACATTCAATTGAAAACAGGTATAAAATACCACATACAGACATGAGAAAAGTATCATTTACTTGGTTATTATAAATCATGAAATAACATGTTTTTTAAATTTTATTTTATTGTAAAGATGCTGCACAGAGGGGTTACAGTTCCATGAATAAGGTAATGAGTACATTTCTTGTGGAGCATTGAGACCCTCTTCTTTGTTCTCCCACTATCCCTTCCCTCCCCACCCTCCCTCATTCCCCCCACTCCAACACACACAGTTGTAAAGTTCATTTCCAATATAGTATCTTGGGGGTATCATTGTTGTTCAAATTCTTTAAGGACACAGCGTCATCCACCATGTTGCAGACTCTCAGAGGAATGTGTACCCAGTGGACTGCCACTGAAGATTTCATCTTCCTGTTCTGTCTCCATTTGATGGTCTCATTCTCATGCTTTCAAGAAACCAGGCAAGATTTTTATGTTTATGCCTGAGCTTTGCTAATACCTACATTAAAAAAATTTTTTAAGCATTTAAGCAGCTCATTTGAACTTGCACATGTCACTTTCTACCTCCCTGAGGACAATGACTACATTTTTTTTAAATGTTCTCTAGTGGCATTTGCTAAGAGACCATTAGTCTAGCCATTCTCTGTGGAAAGGTTTAGGGAGCAGCATTAATGTAGAATGTCAGAGGAAAACGTTCTGTTCTTTGCTTGGTCTGTCAATCTTTGCTGGCAGTCAAAAGTTTGCCACTTTACAGCATCAGCTTTCATTGTCCACTGGAAACAAGCACAACATCCAAGCCCTTTAGTCTTTGATTTGGAGCTATGAAAATGCTAGTTTACTCTAATAAACCTGTGAGGTTCTATATTTCATGACCTCTTTCTGTCCTAAAGACGCTCTGTAAGGCTCTAACAGATGGGGGTCTGATGTATGAATTAGAGCCACAGAGGCAATTAATGAGCAGGAAGTGGGCCTTTGTGTTCTTTGCCTCTTCTTTCTTTAACTTCAGCATCTAGTGTCATCAGAATGTTTCAGTACATATCTATACATTCATAGCTCTGTCCAGCTTATATACGCCTTTCTTCCCAGTATAAAATTGACCTAGAAATTTTTTTATAAAAGCAGTGTTAATAATGAAATATATTGTCTTTTTTTACAAGCTCTCATAGCTTAATACATTTATTTTTAAAATAAAATGCACGTAACTCCCCTCTTTCATCCTTTCCCTCCCCCAAAAGAAAAGCTCAGTACAGAATTAGGGACTTTTAAGGAAAAATTTTTGAGAACAATGAATTAGCTAATGGGAAGGTATCAGGGAATGAATATTCTTCTTCCCTGTAGAGCATGACCACAGTCATTCTCTTGAATGGGAATTGTTCCAGATCTGGGTGATAGATGGGAAGAACAGAACAGAAGAGACTGGAACAAGCCAGGACTAGGTTATAATGAAGGCTATAATGAAGACGCTGATAGTTAACTGAACGTGCTTACTACAAATTCAGATTCACTAGTATTTTAAAAACAGGATGATGTAAAATTAAATGCCTTGGGTTCCTAAAGATTTATTTTCTAAGAACACCCATAAGTAACAGGTAGGTTTAAGACTGCAAGGAGTCCGATTGTACCTTAGCATCCTGGGATCTATAAACATCAAGGCAGTTGGCAAAGTCACTAAATATGAAGTCCAAAGGTATGTGCCAGATTCTTGTTTACTCAGATGGATCTTTCTAATAGTACAACAGAACCATGCCCCCTGATCCTAGGGGCTCTGATTTAATTTATCCTTCTTAATGGTGGTCATGGTTGATAGCTAGAGGTTGTCAGCCAGAGTGTGTTGGGGAGGGTATTAAGGATTGAGGTCTATAGTATTTTCAGTTACCTAAACAGACGTTTTTTCAAAAGAATATCCACAATACATATACACTGGTTGGAAATTTTTAACCCAACATTTCACTACCCATGGAAATTGGCTACTTATAAGGTTCAACTTTCTACTATTCCCTACCTTTCCATATACTTTAAAAAAAAAAACCCGTGAGCTCATTGTGTGTTTATATGGGCATCTTTTTTCCATTTACTTTTCTGATATATTGTTGAAAGACATTGAAACCTCCCAAAAGTTAACACCATAGTGTCTTCTTTGACCTACTGAATGAGATCCTAAGAGAGGTCCTAGTCTAGCATAGATTTCTGACTCTATTAGATAGACATGAAGCTTTTGGTGATAGTAGTTGTTTACCAAACTGTAGACACTTTCTGATACTGGAGTACTGAACACAGTCATAAAACTGAAGAGAAGGGAAATGAAGTTGTTCCAGATATATTTGCTGCATAGTAAATCCAAAACTTAATAGTATAATTTAAACCTTTACTATGCTCAGAGATTTGGTGACTCAGGGATTTAGACAAAGCTGAGTAGAGATGCCATAACTCCACTTCCAGATTTCTGGGAAACCTGAGCATGTTGAGTGATTGATATTTTGAGGTTAGAATCTTCTATAGGTGTCTTTTAAATTTTTTGTTATTACCTGTAAATAGCTATACAAAGAGATGTCAATTCAATCTATCAATTTGTGAGTACAATGTATGTTATTAGTGTCATCATTCTCTCTCTCTCTCTCTCTCCCAACCCCACCTATCCCCTCAAGTTACCTGGTTCTGTTTCACATATGTCCACTGAGCACCAGTCTGTAGGTACCTTGACTCATTTGCCCGACAGTTATGTAGGAGGCTTGTAAGCACATACCTGAGCTTCTTTACAGTGTGGCAGCTCTAAGGTAGTTGGACTGTTTATACAAGGTCAAAACTCCAAAAGTAAATGTCCTTGAAAACAAAGCATGAGTTGCATGGGGTTCCCCAATGTGGCCTCAGAAGTCTCCAGCAATACTTTTTCTATACTCCACTGGTTTAATTCATCATAGGCAGATTTGATACAAGGGCAGAAAGGGGTGAAACTCTATCTTGTAATGAAAGGATCTTCTAAGATGTAACTAGACCTACAATCTCCAATTCTGAAAAACTTATTTCCAACATTGAGAAAATCCTTGGGGTGATTTTTATCTGTTTTGGGGATCTTCCATTTCTACACAAAAATGGGCTTACATAATATAAACATTATGGTAAGAAATAAAAAAGAAAGCTGAGCAGTGATGGCTCAGGCTGGGTAATACTAGCTACTCAGGAGGCTGAGATCTAAGGATCGAAGCCAGCCAGGGTAGAAAAAGAACATAAGACTCTATCTCTAATTAACAGCATAAAAGCTGGGCTGGACATGTGGCTCAATAGAGCATGAGCCAGAAGCAAAGAAAGAAAGAGAGAACACAAGGTCCTGAGTTTAAGCTCAAGTACTGGCACATGCGTGCACATGCACACATAACACACACAGACACAGACACAGACACAGACACAGACACACACACACACACACACACACACACACACACACACACACCCAATGGCATGGCCTAGAGAAACCTAAAACTTGAAAGAATAGATATGACCAAAAAGAGGAAAATGGAATATTTTACTGACTCACTCTACATCTGGAAAAATGTCACTTGCAAAATGTCTGAGGGATGCCAGAGAGGTGACAGAGGACCAGAGCTAGAGGAGTTGGCAGGTTGTTGAGGCTGGATGGCTAGAAGAATTACCAAGTGAAGTCATCCGCTTGAGCAGGGCTAAAATTTGAACCTATCACTGGGGCAACTAACGCAGCCCTACCTCAAATGACCCAGAACAAAACCATAATTTCACTTTCATTTTGGTTACAGTTAAATGGAAAATTCAGATTGCTGGGCCTTGACTCTTGCCTATCTGACTGTCAATGTAATTTCTTTCTTTCTTCTTTTTATCTCAAAATAGCATAGCACTCTGAAGCATAAATCTGCAATTAATCCTACAAAACAACTCTTGATGATGCAGTGCTTGGCACCACCAACTTCTCTTTTGTTCCAGGTGCCAAATACACAGAACTTTTAAATGCCCTAGGCAATCAAAATGCTGCTTTGGAATATTTCCTCTTCTATTGTTTTGTTTTCTTTCATGCATCATCTTTCTATAATGGGGGAAAATGAGTTGAAGGAAAGTAAAGGAAAAGCTTCCAGTAGCACAAGGGATGTCATAGAAATCCACTCACTTAACTATGTTGTTAGTTGTGGCTCAGGTTAATGATGAGGTTTTGCACATCATGAGCTCTTGCCAAATTTTAGGACAAGATGTCATATGCCTGAAGCTAGTGAAACTATCAGCTATATGCCAGGCAATTGACAAGCAAACGTAGAGGAAGCACTTAAGCTGAAATCAACCTATAGGCGCTTAGTTGGTACAGAGTTATCTGTCACTGACACCTCTGGTAAATGCAAAGAAAAACAAGCTGTCCAGGTTGACTTTCTTATCCACTATTGAAGTCAAATTAATCTTTACTGAGTACTGTGGGAAGGAGGAGAGCTGGAGTTATTTCACCTGCAGGGACTGTTTGAGCTTATTAGAAATGGAAGCTCTTCATAGATAGGGTCAAACAATTAATTGCAATGAAAGAAATAGTATACTCTAGCATTTGGGGAGATGAGAAAGAAGAACAAGTTTGACCAATTAGAGTTGAGGTGGGTACGTCTATTATATCAGGAGAGACTTTTCAAACTGCATGACCATCTCAGCAAGGCTAGGCTTTAAATAGCAAATGTGCACATGTTTTTTAATTGTGAGAATACCGTACAGAGTAGTTACAATTACATGGGCAAGATAAGGAGTACATTTCTTATCAAGCATTATTGCCTCCTCTTTGTTTCCCCTTCCCATCCCTTCCCATCCCTTCCCATCCACCCCCATCCCCCACACCCGATCCTCCCCACCCACCAAAGTTATGAAGTTCATTTTTCGACATAACAACTTGTACATCTCATTGTTGCAATGGGTCCACCTGTATCCCTAGTTAAACAATTTGTTTTAAAATAGATTGAAGGATGTTTGTATGCACGATGCACATAGGAACCCAAAGACACTCATTTACCATTGTCCAGTTTCACTAACCAATATTTATCCACCTAAATCAGGTTATACAATCTTCTAGTTTGAAGACCTCATTAAAGTATGGAAACAACAGAGGCTACAAGTATCAAGCTCAGAAAACTATCTACTATGTTAATTTCTGAACATTAAACATAGGAAAAAAAATACTGACATTCCCAGTGAGTCTTTGGAGCTTTAATTTGGGAAGAAGCCATCCATCTTGTGCCACAGCATGTGTGTTTGTGTGAGAATTTAATGTACATAATCCCATTTAATTGCACTATACCCTTTACAGAAAAAAAAGGAGGAGGTTCCTTGATATGCAGAAAATCCTTATAGTCACATAGCTGGTATGTGGAAAAGCTGGGTGTGGGTGAGAAGTCTGGCAAGTTTGCAGATTCTTTGATTCACTATCTCTGCCCAGCATTGCCTTCCTGAAACCTACCTGGATTGGAGTATCTTACCAACCAGCTTAAATGCTCTGCTTTCTCTAAGAAGACCCCCTTCCTCTCATCCATTATCATACTGACTTTCCTCCTTCATTTCTGTAGATGTGGATCCATACCTCTTACTCGACACATTTCACATTTTAATTATCTGATTTTTTAAAATTTAATTTTTGTTTTTTAGAAAGTTTAAAAGTCAAGGAAAATTGAAAGAATGATGATTTTTAAAAAATCTCATCAAGCATTAAGAGTTGATGATAATTTACCTTTTAAAATATGAAGGACCTGATATGATAAAGTTGGAGATATCTTTTGCCATATTTTGTGCCCAACATGCAGTCTTGATCTACTCTTTCCATTTCAGACACAACCATGACCACAAACTGCACCATACTCTTCTAATTCATGCTTTTATACTTTTATCGCATGTTTATTACTCTATATGTAAAGCGCAATATTGCAGATATTTTCACAGATGTCTTTTGCCATATGTTTTCTGTAATTTTCCTTTTTTGTTTACTTAATATTATCTTTTAGAGATATGCTATTATTTTTACTAGTTTATAGTAGTTTTTTTTTATCTTTTTTTTTTCTTTTGGTCGGCCGTGGGGCTTGAACTCTGGGCCTGGGCACTGTCCCTCAGCTCTTCAGCTCAAGGCAAGCGCTCTACCACTTGAGCTACAGCGCCACTAGTTTATAGTAGTTTTACAAAGGGGTCACATTATATCATAAGGAGACAGGCTGTTACTAATACAATATAACATAGTTCATACCTTTTAACTGGCAGCATCCTATAATGAGAGACATTATAAACATTATAAATATTTTATTTATCTGTTTCTCTAATGATGTAGATTTCAATTTTGGGCTGCCTAGAACATGTTTGGATGTGTATTCTTATTCTAACATGTGAGCATCTCTTTAGATCACATGCTTAAAAATGCAATTTCTAGGGTGCCAGATAAGATTCTGTCTGGCCAAATCTTGCCAAGTTGCCCTCAAAAGCAATTATGCCAATTTCTATTCCTCTGGGCCGGTGAAATGAGCATTCGTTTTCCTATGTGCTCTGGTATTAGTCTTCCCGAGTGCTACTTCTCGTTAATGAGGCTCTGAATTCCCAATCCATTGTATGCACGGACACGCGTGGTGTGTGCACGCTCATGCATGTGCTAGTACTGGGAATGGCACTCAAGGCCTCACACTCAGTTTTTTTCATACAAGGCTGAGGCCCCAGTCTTCCCCACCCCCCAGCTTGAGCCACACCTCCACTTCTGGATAGGTTAGAGTCTCAGGGAATTTTCTGCCTCACCTGGCTTTGATCCTCAAATCTCAGCCTCTCAGGCAGCTAGGATTACAGGAGTGAGCCACCAGTGCCTGGTTTCCTCTCTCTTTCTGTGTGACCTTTGCTCCGATTGCCTCTTTTCAGTCTGTTCCAGACTCTTGGGGAGTCTAGTCCAGACTCTCTGCCTTCTATCCAGGAAAATGCGAGTTTCGTAAGAATCAGTCTGCGACTTCTCATTGCATTTTCTGGCTCATTCCTAGGTTCATGATTTCAATTACCAAAAGGCAGAGCTCCTGCCAAAATGTCTCTGAGCATTAGACTCAAGTATATCATGATCCCCTGGTTAAACCACTGTGGTTCAACCATCTCAGATCCACAATACCCTCAGTGAGACCAGTCACTTTTCCTCCTGTGTTACTCATCTACTTCCTTTTTTTGGTCGATGATGTCATCAATAATATACATTGACAATTGCAATCCAATTTCTATTCTGACCTTTCCCAGCTTCTCTACTTTATTCACATATTTCCTTTACATTGCTCAAATCTGCCCCCTTTACTCTCCCTCATCCCCATCATCGCCCCCCCCCATCCTTGGCCACAATTGTCATGAGCCACCAAAAAATCCTTCCAAACTTAAAGACACCATCACTCTCCTTAGAATTAGTTTCCTGTTGCTACCATAACAAATCACAAATTCATGTCTTTAACTTAAATTTATTACTGGATTATCCTGGAGTTTGGAAGTTCAAATCAAGAACTTTGAAGGGTTGCTTTCCATCTAGAAGTTGTGACAGGGATTTCACCTATTTTCTGGCTTCTTGGGGACATGTGCACCTGTTAGCTTCCATCTTTTCTACTTTTATTGCCCTGCCATTCCTGCCTCATCCCTGCAGTGTTGGTATTGTGATTAAGACCATCTGGATGATCCAGGCTATTCTTCCAGCTCAGCACCTTTCATTTGATCATATTTGAAAAGTTCCTCCTCTAGTCATGGAAAATAATGCACTCCTGGGTTCCTTGGATGAAATGTGGACATCTCAGGGGTCCACTATTTTGCCTGCTACACGGACACCTCTCCCTTTGTGTTCATCCTCCCTCAATTTGCTGACCCACAATGGAGCTTTCAGACCTAAACTTTTCTTTCTCACCAGAGCAAGGTTATTTTTCAAAGTATGAATGACTTTCACTCATTTGGGTATGTACTAGACTTCATGACCATCTCTGCAGTGGTCACTGGGCTGTTACTGTACTCCTGTTGCTTTGTGATTCCTCTCTACAACCAGCGATGATCAGACATTTGAGGCAGTGTTTTCAGAGTCTGTAATTGGTCTTGATTGGTTTTGTTACAAAACACAAACTTCTTTTTCTTTGGTCTTGAGATAAATAATTAAGGCAGGAAAAAATAAACCACAACCACTTTTTTTGGTGTGAAATTGAGTTTTATTTAGGAAAAAAACCTGGTGTGCTCAAAAAGTAATGCTGAAATGACAGAATATTTCTTCCATATTAGGATTTTCAGCATTTCACTTTGCTTCTCAACTTTGTACAAAGCTCTTTTCTAAAGATAAATGACAAATGACCTCAACTAGAGCAACCCATGGGCAATCACAAAATTAGTTAGTATTTGTTTCTGAAAACTTCACACTTATTATACATGGGAAGTTTATTATGTTTCCCCAAATCATTTTCGCACTGGACTAGAGAAAGTGGGATTTCTTCAAGAAAATAAAAAATAAAACCTATCCAAAAAATGAAGTAAAGCCAAAAGCTCTGGAGGTACACTTCAGTGGAAGAGCACATGCCTAGCATTTGATGCCCAAGATTTAATCCCTAATACTGAAAAAAAAACCAGCAAAGCATGCAAACACCACCAAAAAAAAAATGGACCAAAACACTAAATGACATTCAAAGTATCTTTAGTGAAAAAACAATGAGACTTGTGAGGAAATTTCCTTTAAAAGTAATTGATTCAGCTGAAAAAATAACAAACACAGAATTTAATGTGTCTCTTTTTTTCCCCAGAAGAGAAATTAGGGGTTTAGGATATAATATTCCTTGATTAAAGATTAAGATCTGTAGAATATATAAAAGCAAAATAGATAAAAGTTATACTGCAATGTGGAATAGAAGGATAATATGGAAGTCTTTGTAACTTGAGCTCTTGAAACATTTCTTGGGGAATGGTAGATTTAGCGGTAAAGGTTCCTATGAAACAAAAGATCATTTCATCCATCAGTGAACTGTTAACCAAGAACACCTGGAAGTTTAGGATTTAATTAGCAGTGATTAGCATAATGTGAAAGAGCGCTTACTTGGGGATGCAGGCATGTGGGAGGGAAATGGGCAATTATGAAGAGGAAGAACAATTTAGTGGTGATTGAAAATTGACTATTTCAAATCCAACGGTACTCCCCTCTATTTCAGTTCAGTGTGGTTAAACAAACATTTATTGAGCGCCTACATATTGTAGCTCTGGCCACTTTGTTAAAAAACCTAGACAAAGTGGGAGAAAAATAAGGAAGGGGGTAACAAGTTCAAGAACAAATGAAGTCACATTATGTATATAAACATAACCCCTCTGTACATCACCTTGACAATAAAGTTAAATAAAAAAACCTAGACAAAGACAATCAGAAGCAACAAGATTCAATGCCATTGCTGTTATAGAAACCAAAGATAAAGAATTCTAGGATGACTTGAGTAATTTTGTTTCATTTGGTTTTTAGTTTCTTGAGAGAAGGTCCTCTTTCCGCGGCTTCCTGAGAACTGGGATTATGGGAATGTATCACCACACTTGTCTAAGACTCAAGTATTTTAATTTGAATATTACATAAAGTATGAACTCATTTTGTATTATAAAACAGAAAATATTAAAAGCCATGTCTACACATGGCATGTACTATTAGTTGTGGGACTGGGGTTTAAAACCTGGATATCACATGTGCTCTAAATCACATGTACCACTAAAGCAACAGCCCAAGCTCTTTGGTTTGAATTTTGTTTTGTAGGTAGGATCTCCTTAACTTTTCCTGGTTGACCTTACAGTGGAGATCCTCCTGCCTTCACCTCCTGAATAGGATGGATTATATGCAGGAGCCACTCCACCTGACTAGCGTGTTTACAAGACATAAAGACTGAAATAATAGTAGGATTCTAATTCTCTTGGATTTTTAAATTTTCTACATTTTTTTCTTTCATAAAAATATCAGTGGCTCAAGACCTTGGGTTTAATCTCATCCCCATAATAACAACAAAAATATATAATTGATAACATAATATTATATCATGTATAGCATATATAGACTTTATATCTGCTATATATAAGCTTTATATACTATATGATATAGTATATATAAAAGATATACTACATTTTATATATACTATAATTGATAATATATGTGATTGATATTTTATATTATATAACATAGTATTATATAATGCATACTATATAGTATAAAATATGTATACATACTATACTATGCATACTATGTAGTATAAAATATGCATACTATATAGTATAAAATATGTATTATATAACATATGTTATATAGCATTTTATATTATACTATGTATTATACTGCATATATAGTATATATATATTATACTGCATATATAGTATATATACTATGTACTATTTATATACTATATCTTATATTATATAACATTTTATATATAATCAATGATATATATATATAAATATTTGTTTATCTATATATATATAAACATCTCTGCACCTACATGTTTTTCTCATACTGTAATATTTTCTGAGGATATATCTAAAGTCATTTTAAGCTTTAATAAATTTAATGACTATAGGTTAATTGTTTTTCAAAAGGCCCATGCCAAGCATATACATTGCCACTAAGAAAGTGTAAAATAGATTTTATAGGTTAAAGTTGTGTCTCATTAATGACACCTTATATATCTCCCTGGTCCCTCACCCACATCTTTCTACACTGAGGTGCCTGAATTAAACAAATCTTAAATCTGGTTTAGGTATCATCCTTCACTATAATTCAAATGATACTATAATGGGGATATGACATAAAATTATGCTTTGAGTTTTTAAGATTTGCATTGTATTATTTAATATAGACATCTTGTTTGTTTCCTATTCTTTTAAAGTTTTTAGAAGAATATAACAATTATTACTATAATACAATAACTTTACAACCACTAATTAAACTTTCTGAACTTTCTTCTTAACCTAAATAATCTGGCTATATCACTTCTATAATTAAAAACTAATAAAAATGCTTTTAAAATGAGGAAGGAATTCCCTTGCTGTAATCACTAATTGTGAGTTTAGGATTAAGTATCTCCTAATTAATGAAAATTTAGCAAAAATTAATTTACGATTATAGCTAAATGTGAAAAATTAGAAAAGGATCAAATCTCAAGAGTTTACAGATCCTTGTTACAAGGTCATTAAACCTCCTTGCAAATATGACTCAGAATTACTTTTGAATAAAGAATGAAAAATCTATTCCAGATATGTAAGTGTAAAGGAGGGATAATTAATTTAGATTTTTCTTTATTGAAATTTGGGACAAAGGTATCAATAGAAAGTTGTGACAGATCAAATAAGTAAGATATTTTCTGCAATAGATTAATAAAAACATGTTCAGAATATAGTAATTGTTACAAGAAACACTTTTATTTCACTAATTTGATTTTAATGGTGAATGATTTCTATTTTAATACCAATTATGAAGGCAAGAAAAAATGTACTTTTACTGCATGAACTTCTTATCACAGTTAGCTATTTTTATTTTATTAATTTTTAACAATTCCTGCCTGGACAGAAAGTGATACAGAAGAGCTTCTTTTGAAGCAAAATTGGGAGCCAAGTTAGTCTAAAATGTATTGGCAATTTAATCTCCATGGGGCAGCTCACTCACAAATGAAAGATCCTGATCTATTGGGTAATGCCAACAGGTAATGGATTTCTTCCATACAAGATGGGAGTCCTCAGGGAGAGAACACAGAAGCTAGTCAAGTTAGTATTTGCAGGAACAGCATGAAAGAGAGATGCTTGGGTGGTTTGCAGAAAGAAAAGTGTTCTCTCTTCTGGGAGAGCAGGCCCTGTAAGTGTCAGACCATGAGAATCTCCTCTCAACTGCTGATGCCTGAATGTGTACCAGGGTGAGACTGCAAAGCTTTGGAAAAGCAATGCATGCTCTGTCCCTCCAGGGCTCTGTTTATCCACAAAACAAGTGGTAGTTTTGAGGAAAATCAGTAAGATGCATTCTTTGCACTTTACAGTATTCTATGAAGTGAAACTACACCTGTTTATAAAATATGCTCAAACCACAAAGCAGTTAAAAGTCAGAATGGTGACTACAATGACCCTGGAAACTGGATTTCCAGCAGACTTTAAACAAATTTAAAGGATGGAAGCATTGCATGACAATTTCATACTGCTCTAAAAACTTCATTGTATACTCTATTGAATTACAGAACTATTTTGGTCAACTAAGAATTACTATGCATATCAGAAGCTGGATAGAAACCCAAAATGTCATGAATACAAAATTATATAGTCAATACAAATAATGAAATTCACACAGGTCTTTTTGTTGATAAACTTTAAGCCTTGCAATGCTATGAAATTATACTGATTAATAATTTATCACATCATCAAGGGTGCATTCAGATTTCTATTTTCCAGAGTGTTCTGTGAGATAGCTAATCTGTAAGCATGTATGCTGCCTCTAGTCTTAAAACACAAATAAATCTATTTAATTTAATAGTCTCATCTCACAGATGTGGAAACTGACATCCAGACATGGTGACTTTCTCATTCTCATTAACCACTCCATCTCTATATTGCTCACTCTGTTGTTTTGCTTGGCACAGTATTCCCGTTATCTGAGAATAATATTGAAAATACTTCACTAGGGACACCAAGTCTATTGTTGTATAAAAGATAATAAATAGTAAGTTAATGGGCATAAAACTATACATATGCATACAATGCAGAATCGGGGTAAATATGTCCAAACATCATCATGTTCTCATTAGAATCCCTTCCAATGCCACCATTTTGCCCTCACTAGACAAAGGTTCTTTTCCCAAACCCTTATGGTCCCTTCTTACATGACTGTGCAGACATGGTCTGTAAGCTAATATTCATTTTGTTACTGAAAATCTGACCACCCAGAGTTTAAACAAGGACATTTCATTATATCACATACTAAGAGGATATCTATTAAATATCAAAGCAAAATGTCACATCAGCATATGGATATTAGATTCTGGAGACCTGGGAAGAGAACAAGGTTTCAGATGAGAGATGAGATGGGAGGAGCTTTCTTGGAGTGAGTGACACATGGAGAGCAGTAGTGAGTCCTGGACCCACAAGAGCAGAGGTCAAGAAGAATGGAGAGAATAAAGAGGGAGAGGGACAGAGAAAGTGTGTGTGTGTGTGTGTGTGTGTGTGTGTGTGTGTGTGTGAAAGAGAGGTAAAGAGAGAGAGAATAGAAAGCAGGGAATCCAGAGGACTAAAATGTTTTAAAGAGATTTTTCAAGAAAAGAGTGGTCTAGTGTCTTAGCGGGTATAGAAATTTCAAGAAAACTAAAAATGAACCAAAATCTTATTTGTTCTTTACTTTTAAATCCTTTGCACATTTTGGGCAGTTTGTACATTGGCCATTGCCCGGGCCCTCACTACAGATAAAGGGATAGGTTTGGAGATAGGAATGAGTTTTGCATCTCTCTAGTCACATTTCTGAAAGAGGAGGAGGAGATAGATGATAGACAGATAATCTAACAGTAAATATGTCTGGTTGGAAAATGTTTTACTTGCCAGCCCATGGGGAAATGCCATAATACAAAGTTACACATAGAGTTATACACTGTGACTTCTAATGGATTTGGATTCTTGATGAATTCTAATGGATTTGAGATTCTTGATGAACTTACAAGAAATGTCTTTGACCAGCAGATTATTCACTCCCTGAGTGGTCCAACCACCTGTCCATATTACAACATTTCTATAATGTTTCTCTTTCTAGGATAGTGTACACACATACTTGGATACCTGATGCTTTTAAGGAGTAGTGTTCACAAAAATACATTCTGGGCAAGTTCCTTTATGATAACCATCATCAACAACAACAATAATAAGCCAAATGGTATGTGTTTTCTTAGAACTCTGTGATACTATTCCTTGTCTGCTATTCATTTCTTTGCAAGGAGGAGAGGAGCAAAGAAAGCCAATGGAACTTTGGAGAATCCATTGTAATCTATGGAACCCCACTGTCACAGCACATAGAGACAATAATTTGCATATAATTTATAAAAGTAAAAAACTCCATCTGAAGCCCACAAGTGGGTTTCTAGAGGAGCTAGATAATATGATTTGTAACACTTACAGGAAAGGCTAAGATGCAGTAAGAAAGCACCTGATTTATTGGAAGAGCTCATCAGATTCTCAATGCCAAGACTGTATGAATGATGTCACTCATGACTTTGTCAGCAGAATGTCCTTTAGTATCAAACTCTTTGGAAGCCCAGAATGAACAGCTGGTCTAATCATGTCGTTCCAGGATAGCTGGCCAAGCGTTTTGTGACTGTGCCTATGTATAATAAACAGTCTACTGTCTAAGATTGTTTATTACTTCCATCCTCCACAGGGAGCTGGGAAGCCTGTCTTCTTCCTCTGGATGAAAGTGTTAAAGTGCTGTTAACCAGGAACACATTGTTCTTCAGGAGCCATTGACATATTCAAGCAGAAAAGCAATGTCCTTCCTCTGAGTCGTGTACAACCCCTTCTGTACTCTAGCCTCTGTCTTCTTCCTCCTTCTTGCTTACTCTTATCACCTACCATCATTTCTATCAGCAACTTCCTCATCTGAGGCCCATATGCAGTGGGTCCACGTGATTATGGATTGGAAAGGCAAAAGTAACCTTTGAAAAACTATCTCAGACATTTGTTACTGTAACAAAAAATGAGAGCCTTTTCAAGATGCAAATGTGTTTAAAGTTACATATTATATCCTAATAAAATTATATTACTATTATAGACATGATTTAATGTTACAAAATAGAAAATGGACACTATAAAATTATACCTTTTGCATATATGTATGTATGTATCTACCTACCTATCTATCATCTTTCTATATATGTACTAATAGAAGAAGATACAAAATATTTACACCAAATGATAATATGATTATTTCAAGTTAAAAGTTGTTTTATGTGAATTTTTGCTTTTGTACATTTTACTTTTTCTACAAGCATGAATTATTTATAAAATAGGAGTCAAATGAATCTTTTAAATATCATATATTTCCCTTTATCTTTTAACATTGTCAAACTCTCTCTCTCTTCTTTTTTTAATTGCTATTATAAAGGTAATGTACAGATGGGTTACAGTTACATAAGTCAAGTAACGAGTACACTTTTTTTTGAACAATGTCACTCTTCCTTGCCTTCTCCAAGATTTTTTTAGCTCCTCCCCATTCACAAGTTGTATCAATAATTTACAGCATAGTGTCTAGTGAGTACTACTGTTACATTTTTTGTCTATTGCCCACTGTTTTTGTGCCCCTCATATTCTCAAAGACAGATAAATGAACAAACAAGACCAAAAAAGCCAACAATAACAACAAAAACAAAGGAAAAAAATCTCTTGTTTACATTGCTTAGGTATCTTAAGAAGCTCTTTGTTAACACCACCTGCATATAATTGTGTTGAAGACAAAAGATATTGAAACAATTCTTTATTTTGGGCTCCACTGAAAAGGAGAGTTTTGACAATTTACTGCAAAGAAAATAAACAGATAATGTATAGGAATGTGTGTAAGAAATATAAACAAACATTCAGTAAAATACAATGACCAGCTTTGAAATAACCAAGTACCTAACTTGATAAAAATTGTATGTACCAAGTACCTGTATATGATGGTTTAACCCTGGCAAGGTATGACCACTTAATTCCATCAAGTAAAAACCTTGTTTTATGGCAAAAGGGTTCTCCCATTTAGATGATCTATTCCTGGGCTTGGTACCTTAGCCATCATTACATGGTCAGTTGAAACCTTCTGTGAAGAAAATAAGCACAGATAAAAATACAGATAGAGCAAAATTGTTTACTTAACTGTGGTAACAAGACAAAAAAATACTTCCTTCTCCTTTTTCTGGATTTCAAATCTGCTGCAGAATTTGCTAGGTTGGTGTTCACTGACCTTGAAATGATTTCAGATAGACTTTAGCCAAAGTTTGTTAGCAATGTGTTTTTTTTTTCTTTTTTTTTGCCAGAGTGGCTTCTCTGGAGAAAAGCTTTGAAGAAGTAGAAAATCTTTGATCAATAAGAACATTGGCACAGATGATTTTAAAGGATCCTGAATACTTCAAAAGTTGTTCAAAGGGAGTTTATTTAGAGTCATCCTAATTCACACTGCCAAATTTTGAGTATGCCACAGGAGAGCTTGCTGAGAACAGATGTGTCCCAAGGAAGGGCTGCCCTGGCTTCTTCATCTCTTTGAGCAAGATTTAGAATGTGGATTTCCAAAGAGTCCTGTTGAGCCTACACTTAGTCTTAAGAATAAATGACAGATGAAAAGTATTTGTGGGAGATAGAAATGGGAAACAAGAATGCCTCGTAAAATTGTGCTAGTGATATTGGGATTTTTCTGAAGTAGAAACATGAAATTCCCACTTAGAAAATTCTATAAAAAACTTTTTGGATATAAAGTCTCTTCTTTTCTTTGTTTCTACAATGTTGAACATTCATCAAAAGTAGCTGGACAAAAGCATGATTATCTTCAAATCAATGAACATTTTACCAGGTAGTAATCACAATCATACTCTAGTATCTCTGTTTTAGAAAATAGAGAGTCAATAAAAATCATTTTCCTGTCCATTTAACATTTCATATATTGTAATTTATGTATATATACTTATATATACATAGTCCTTATTATAAGCATTTTTATAAATAAGAAATCAAATTCTGCATACTGCTTTGCAAACAGAATTTCTGACTTCTTAATCAATAAGCTATAAATAAACATAACCTTGAGAGGAAAACTAGCTTTGCAGAATTTAAGTTTTTTAAATACTCTACAATTTGTAAAGGGAGATATTATAATCCAGAATCTGCTTAAATGATTAATAATATATAGTCTACGATCTTAGAGCAGCAAGGAGTCAGAAAGCCATCAGTGGAAATCAAGTTGCCTACTATAGCGAGTAGTAAGAAGAAAGATACTGAGACTATGCTCAGGCATCATCCAGTTAAAATGGTCAGCAAGATGACCATTTATGACTGCCTATTATCCCAGGAGGTTATGGTCAACTTCAAATGAATTAAAAATCTATTAACTTCCTAGAAGAATGCCTGGCAGGTAATAAATGCTCAGTTAGTTTAACTATTGCCTTTTATTATTGCCATCATTAATATTCTACACATATGACAACTTAATGTGCTGACTATAGCACTATCTTTTAGGTCCCCGCCCCTTTCCACTCAACCTCAAAATCCAATACTCTGGGAACTTTCTATAGCAAATAGGCCTTGACACTCAACCACAGGCCCACAGGAGTCAAAAATCAAGCTGTTTGCCATTCATTAGGCTCCATGAACATTTCTCCTCCAATTTCGAGTTGCCTAAAATGAGCCAAGAGCCATAAAGTTAATGCAAGTATTTAATTATCTCAATAAAATGAGCCTGTGATCCTACATGCTGGTTTAATAACCCCACTCCTTTGCCTTTGGGATCACTTACAATATACATTTGAAACAGTGACACTTATTTCCATTCATTATTGTTCCCACTCACTCGGTTAATATGTGTTTATCTTATTTTATTCTCTGCAGCCCGGAAACCAGTGTTTATTAATCAGAAGTCATTTAGAGGCTGGTATTCCTCATTCTGCATTAAGAAAAGTGAACGCTTACTTACCAAGTAGCTAAGTACACATGGGTTCCTGTCCTCTGAATTAAAAGCTGGTTTGTACATATAATTCCTTTCCTGGCATGTTATGTGGAGGTATTAAAATTAGATTCAATGAGGACGATGTAATTATAGGCATAACTAAAGCTTCACCAGAGCCCTGTTTCAGGAACTTTCCTCACCTGCAGATGACAGGCTAATGATAGTGACTGCTTGTTCACGAGTGTAGAGCTCAGCAGATTGCAGAATGAAAGGGTCTAACTTGGGATGCTAAACACCTCACACACTCACCTCAGTGGAAAACATCTGGAAGTGAGAGTTGCAATTTGTTTTACATCCTCCTGGAGGCTTTGCTGCAACTGGAGATAGGCTGGCTTCTTAATTCTAAACTGCAGCACTGGAGTTAGAGGTCAAGGAGAGTGAGGCTTCCTGAAGGATCCCCTATCAAGATCATAATGCATAAAACAATGACAGATAAACATGGGCTGATATTTGATTTGTACCCGGCAGTGGGGAGAGAGAGGGCTGCTGGGAATTGAACCCATCGCAGGCCTTGAGTATGATCGGTAGCCACTCTACCACCTGAGCTATGCCCATAACCCTAGTTTTGTGTGTTCATTTTGGTTTTTGTTTGATGACCATACCTGGGCTTGAACTCCAGGCTTTACATGCATTCAAATCTCTTTGCCCCGAGATGGTGCTCTACCACCTGAGCCACACCTCTACTGCTAACTTTTTAACTGGTTAATTGGAGATAAAAGTCTTTTTGGACTGACTGAAAACCTGGTCCTCACATGTCAACCTCCTGAGTAGCTAGGATTACAGGAATGGGCCACCAATGCCCTGCTTTATTGTGTGAGACAGTGTCTCATTATTACTTTTATGCCTGGACTGGCCAAGATCTCATGATCTTACTTCCTTTGCTTTCTGAGTAGCTGAGATTAAAGTCTGTGTTACAACACACAGCTGTGATATTAACAGTAAACACCCTGGGTATCTGAATGGAAAAAGACTGGGGATTCTTGGCTGTAACACCCAGAAAGCCAAATACCTCCATTTTCTTGGCTAATCACTTGCATGGAGCAACTCATAAGGTGTTGGGAATCTGCAGGGACAAATATGCTGGGTGTTTAGTGGGGCTGCTAGAAGCTACAGCCTGTTATAGACCCCACCTCTTCTCTCTCTCTCTCTCTCTCTCTCTCTCACACACACACACACACACACACACACACACACACACAGAGTGGGGAATCTTTAAGAGGGTCTGACCTAGATATCGTAGGATTTTCACATCATACCACAAATCTTTATGTGGTTACAACTTAACATTAAGAATAGAAGTAGAAGTCTTCTCTCCCAACCTTTCTTTTTCTATGTATTTAATTTTATTTAGTTTTATTTTTAAAATATTACATTGAAGTATTTGTGCAAAGGAATTTCATTTCAGCATGTCAGTTTAACTTTCTATTTAAAAAAATGCCTGAGCTGGGGGATAGCCCAGTCTTCTCATCCCTGTTCCAACAGTTTGTTCATTACATTACACTGATTAATAATAAGAAGCTATCACTCATCATAGACTCTGTTGGCAATGTCCCTTTCCTCTTGTGAACAATGCTTTCTAAGGACTGTGCCTTATTGAAAAGGAATAGAAAAATGTAAGGGAAAATTTAGAGATTAAAACCCTGGATCCACTTTAGGAAAGGCAAGAGGCCATTGCTATTGGTGGTGAGGTTGGCCAAGGTGATGTTCTTCATGAACAGAGATGGTACACAGGGCTAGCTTCTTAGCACAGGTAATGAACCATATGCAATAATGCTGCATCTGCTTTGTTAATGCAAAAAGTCTGTTTCATAACCATGCTAATAGAAACTCAAAAGTAGACTTTCTCCCAATCTGTGGCCTTTCTATTTATCTTGCTAGCTATGTCCTTTGCCTTGCAGAAAGTCTGCATTTTAATAAATCCTATTTATCCATCTTTCTTTGTGTTTCTAGGTCTTTATTAAGAAAGTCTTGACCTATGCCAAGGAGCCCTAGTGTTTCCCCTAGTCCTTCCTTTAATATTTTCAGAGAATCAGATCTTACATTGAGGCCTTTGATCCATTTGGAGTTGATTCTGGTGCAGGGTGATATATAAGTATCCAACTTCAATTTTCTGCACATGTATAGTCAATTTTACCAGCACTATTTGTTGAAGAGTCTGTCTTTCTTCCATCCTGTTTTTTTTTTGGCTCCTGTATCAAAGATCAGGTGGCCATGGGTCTGTGGGATCATTTCTAAGTCTTCAGTTCTAGTCCATTGGTCCTCAGGCCTGTTCATGTGCTGGTATCAAGCTGTTTCTGTAGCTATGGCTTTATAATAGAGTTTGAAGTTTTGTATTTACATTCCTCCAGCACTGTTCTTCCTGCTGAGGTATAGAAAGCCCACAGATTGGGAGAAGAAATTCACTGGCTATACAACAAAGACTTCATGTCTAAAATATACTTAGAGCTCAGAAAATTTAATCCCCCAAAAACAAATCCTCAAAGAAACAACCACTCCATAATAAGTGGGTTAAAGACTTACAGAGAGACTTCTTTGCAGAGGAAAGAAGAATGGCCAATAGACACATGAAGAAATGCTTAACATCTCTAGCCATACAAGAAATGCAAATAAAACAACATTGAGATCCCACCCCACCCCAGTTAAAATGGTCATTATCAAGAAAAATAGTAACATGCTGGTGGGAGTGTTGCCAAATGGGAATATTGTGACATTGTTGGTGGAATGTAAACTTGTTAAACCACTCTAGAAAGCAATATGGAGGCTCCTCAAAAGATTCCACATAGAGCTCCCCTATGATGCAGCAATCCCATTCCTGGGCATTTACTTAAATGACCCCAAACACTAAATACACTAAAGCTACCAGCACAACCATGTTCATTGCAGCATTATTTACTACAGTAAAGATAGGGAATCAGTCCAGTGGAAAAATGGATCAAGAAAATGTGGTATATATACACAATGGATCTCTTTATTTCCATCAGAAGAAATGGCTTCACCCCATTTGTAAAGGAAATGGAAAGATTTGGAAAAAATCATATTAACTGAAGTAAGCCAGACCCAAAGAAACATAGGATCCATGGTTTCCCTCATTTGTAATAATTAATATGTGTCTACAATAGTTCTAGCAGAAGATTATAATAGCTCAATAGCTATGTCCATGTGACCATATAAAATGATGCTAATCAAAATAAGCTCCAAGATATGGAAACAAGAGGGGGGTTTGTTTATTGTTTTTTATGTTTTTTTAATGTACTGTTTGCAGTTATTTCTTTTTTCTTTCTTTTTTTTCCTCTGATTTATTCCTTGTGGTCAGTGATTCTGATTTTGGTACCCTTTGTTTTGTATATAAGTTTATCTGATTTGGAGAAGGGAAAGGGAATCACAGAAACAGTTGGCCGAAGGGTGAAAATGTAGCAGCAATACTCACAAGATACTATGTTGAAATGAACTTTACAACTTGGGGGGGGGGTTGAGTTGGGGGTAGGGAAAGCAAGAGAAAAAGAGAGGTGGTAATAATATTCGACAAGAATTATTCTCATTTCCTTACTTATGTTACTGTAACCCTTGTGTACATCATCTTGATAATAAAAAAAAGTAGACTCAACAAAGTTTTTAGACTGCTTTATTCCTGGATGATATATATCACACTTTTACATTGTTTAAGAATTTATTGCCTTTAATTCAATAATTGAATAAGTCAGTTTCCTATGAGCCACAAAAGCAAGAAATTTTCTATGTAATTTCTATTAAAAAAAAAGTATAAGTTATTTTGTCTAGTCCTGTTGACAGATCATATTTCTTCTCCCAAGTGTGAGAGTTACAGTAAGGCTCAGGGCCTGCTGAAATGACATGTCCACCTATAAAATATCAACAGTATAGACCAAATTGCAGAATGTTTAAATAGCCAGAAGTGCTTTCTATAAAGTTCAGAATCATACCAACCTCTCGTATCTTATCAAAGCCCAGGACCTGCCCATGAAATTGGCAGCAGAAACATTTTCTGGGCTGCCAATTACAGGTTGTCCATTCTCTGCCAACTTTCTTTGTTTCCACAACCTGGCCAAAAGCATATATAGTTACTGGCAGGAAACTGAATATTTGAAAGTGATTACAATACATTGGCATTTTTTGTTTCATAATGTTTAATTAAGTAATTTAAATACCATTTTAGCAACAGGGATAGATTATCATCAGCAGCAAGCTCTGTATTTTAAGCCCATCAGTTACCAGTTTTTCAAAGAAAGAAATAGACTGGGGTTCTTTGTGAACATTTTCCATAACAAGAACACTTTCACAAACTATTAGTGACTTTGGTATTTTGCTATTCTACAGCCATAATCTTCTCCCTGCCTAAGCAGTGGCTGCAATTACCTGCTGTACTACATAGAGGCAAAGGATAGAGGTTGCATAGCCAGAAATGAAACAAAACAAGCAAAAAAAAAAAAAGCCCAGGAAGACAGAAGTAGAATTTGCCCAAAATAACCAAACAAACAAGAAAACAAACCATCAGACAAACAAACACAGTCCAAGGAGTTAAATGGGAGCTTCTGAAACAATGTTAGTCTTTGGTTGGATCAAAGCATCCTAAAAAGGGGTTGGGGATTTAACTCCATGCAAGAACACTTGCCTGTCAAGTACAAGGCCTTGAGTTCAGACTTCAACTCTGCAAATTAAAAATAAATCCTAAAGAATGACAATGGTCTTCTAAACCAGGTTTTCTCTAGAGCTAAAACACTTCCTATAGATTTCAAGCATTCTAGATTTGGGCCTTCCATAGTGTGAAGCAGATGCCTGCTGACTAAGCTGTGCTATCTGGCTTACAGCCCAGAGGGAGGAAATAGTGGATGTGGGAGATGTGAAAGCCAAACCTAACTCTTACGTTTCACCAAATTTATGAAGGGCTGAAAGGTTGGATGGGTCTGGAGTAGAGAATGGGAGATATAAGGAGCCCAAAGAGGGACTGGGTATCAGACAAGGGAAACACCAAAAAGCAGGAGTAGCTTGAACATGTGTTATTGGGATAGGGGGTGAGGAGGGGAAGGGGCAGCAAATAGAGGAGAAGGGTGGGCAAATGCAGTCATAATATTCAATGCACATATGAGAAAAGGGAACTAGGTAAATTGAGGGGATGGATGGGGTTCACAGAGATGGGAAGAACAAAGGAAGAGGTGACATTGATCAAAATGTATGTACTCACAAGCTCACCTATTGAATTGAAACCTCTTTGTGCAACTGCTCAGGGATAACTTTAAAAAATAAAAATAAATAAAATGGCACTTTATGAATTCCAGATGATAATGATCTCCTAGCTTTTCACCAACTGAATCAAGCCATATTCATGTAGAATCAAAGACCTAAAGTTTCAGTACTGTAGAGTTCGATTCTCCTAAGGCCACTCACTATCAAAGGGTGATGACAGAATAGCTTCCGCTGAGCACACACAAATGCATTAACTGAAATTGAGGAGATGGTTGGGTGGGGAGAGATGGGGCAGAATGATTGAAGGGATGCCATTCATCAAAATGCTTTGTACTCACAAACTGACACACTGAATTGAAACCCCTTAGTACAACTACTTCAAGATAATAATAAAAAAATAAATTCTTAGACCATACATCAGACTCCTAAGTCAACACCTAAACTCAGAGTAGAGCCTGTCACCCGAGTGGACAATAGCCCAGGTCTTCTTGATGCAGTGTCTTAGAGTCTGAACTCAGGTTCAAACTTTTCATAGTATCTGGATGCAGATACTCAGGTGCTGAATGAAGCCAAGTGACACTACTTGGGACCTACCAAGGTGTGAGGCAGGGAGCTGGCAAAATGAAGCCCTAGGCCAAGATCTGGACAGAGGGTGTATAGATCATAGGCATGAATGATGCTGACTTGAGCAAAGGAGAGGCTTGAGACTGTCAGGGAACACTGCAAATATGGTCTCAGCTTAAACGAATCAGCTTGGCTGCTGTAGGTACAGGTGGAATGGCACACATCAATGAAGCCACCAGACATAAGTCAGCTCCCTGGGGTCACCTGAATAAGCAGAAGACACCCTGTAATCCTGAGATCTCTCCACTATCCAAACAAGGAGTCTGATTCCAGCTCTCCATACACCAGCATGGGAAGAGGGTGACATTTTACTAGGAAAATCAGAGTCTGGCCAAAAAGACAAAGGATCCAGACACTTGGTCAAGGGTTCAGTGTTAAATGAATATCCTGAAAGGAAGCTATTACACCAAAAGAATCTAGAACCTCATTGATAAAGAACAACTGAATTGTTTTGGGCAAATGAGGACCTCGGGGCAGAATAAACAGTCTACCATCAACAGGGTACTTGCCCTTATCTCCCCAGAGTGTGCTCTGGAAAGCAAGGTGTTCAGTGGGAAACTATGGAAGGGAATAATTGTAAAGAGATGTAATATCTTTGGGCTGTGAGAACTGCTGATGGCATTTTTACAGTTTTTTCCTTGTAATTTTTCCAACTTCTCTTTGGCATAGATAAGGCCTCTGGCACCTGGGCCTGCTGAGCCTGAGTCAGTGTCTACACACTGAGGCATTTGGTGGCCTGATAATGGTGAGTGGGCAAATGGGGAGAGGGCAAAGTAAAGGAGGATCATGTAAGAGAAAGGACAAGAAAGCTTTTTCCTTAGATCCATCTGAACAAGATTTTTCCAAAGCTTCACCATCTTGGAAAAATCACACCAATGTATCTTGACTGGAACGCATGAAATCTCCTTAGAAATCTTCTCAGGCAACTGTGTTTAAATATTTATGAACAATTTCTATAAATGACTACTGGCCAGTTGTAATAATTAAGTGTACTCAGATGATATAATTATCTTCCCATTGCCTGGAAATATGCTGAGTATGTAGCACTTATAAGGAAATCTCTTCGGTGCAGTGAGCTGACCTCGTTCTTCTCTGCCTGGAAAGACAAGCATTTTTTTTATTTTAATTTTTATTTTTTGTGAACATACTGTACAGAGGGTTTACAATTACATGGGCAAGATAATGAGTACATTTCTTATCAAGCATTGCAGCCTCCTCCTTTGTTTACCCTTCACATCCCTTCCCCAGCCTCCCCCCCCCCCCTCCCCCACCCAATCCCCTCCCCCACCAAAGTTGTAGAGTTCGTTTTTGACATGACAACTTGTACTTCCCATAGTTGCATCGGGTCCACCTATATCCTTAAATGACTTGTTTTTCCCCATCTCCTCCACAAATTATACCGACATCAAATATAGTGAAAGCAGGGGTTATACTGTGGGGGAGGGTATGCTTAGTTACGATTTAAAACAACTTCATAATAGAGGTATAAGTAAAACATACACTCTGTTTGGGTGGCTCTGGGAATTCTGTATATGTCCACCCGTATAACCTCCACTCATCTTAAGCCCTGTAGTATTTTTAATTCCTTGGCAGGTCACTTGTCCCTTTCTAAGGAAGATAAACACTCCATTGTTCAGCTAACCATTACTCTGACTTTTATTGCTGTTGGTTTCTTTTTTATGCCTTTGAACTGATGCGAGAACAGTTTTTATGGCCGCTTTCACTCAAAAGTATGCCTGTGGACTGGGAAGGTGGCTCAGTGGTAGAGTGCTTGCCTTGCATGCATGAGGCCCTGGGTTCGATTCCTCAGCACCTTATAAACAGAAAAAGCCAGAAGTGGCATTGTGACTCAAGTGGTAGAGTGCTAGTCTTGAGCTGAAGAGCTGAAAGACAGTGCCCAGGCCCAGAGTTCAGACCTCACGACCGACCCCCCCCCCCAAATAAATGTATGCCTGTGGTATTCATCAGTGTTGCTAGCATTGTAAGTAGCTTGTCCCGCTCATTGCAGTGCACTATTCCACAGCAGAACTACATCATAAGTTTATTTTTTTCCCACCAGGTTTGAACTCAGGGCCTGGGTTCTGTCTTTGATCTTTTTTCTCTCTCAAGATTAGTGCTCTACTACTTGAGACATTCCATTTTCAGCTTTTAATTTCAGTGGTAAGAGTCTCATAGACTTTCCTGCCTGGTTTGGAGTAGCTAGGATTACAGACCAAAGCCACTGGTGCCTGACAGCACAATTTTCTTTTGACGGACATTTGTTTCTCATTGATGACTGCTATAAATTAACTTCCCATGAACTCCAGCATAGGTCTTTCAGTGAAGACAAGCATTCATTCCTTTTGGGTGTAAGCCCACACTTAAAATTGCTAGGTCTCAGGATGCATTTCTATTTACCTTTAGTAAGCACTGTCAGAGTTCTGAAATGGTTGTACTCATTTATACTAGTACCCCAATAGACAGGCTTTTAAAATGAGGGATCAAGTATTGTATACATCTAAGATGAACCTTTCTCAACTTGACTATGTAAGGGTGGTTTGCCTATATTTACTTAGGGCAGGGAATAAACGTTCCAGATACGACAGTTTCTCACTTGTCTCATTGGATTTTTTTAAATTAATCTGTATAGACACCCATTGAAGAAAGGAAGGTGATCAGTGAAGGAAACCACTTGACCAGCAAAATGGCTAGGGTATATTCAAATCCTTGGGTGAAGACTCATGTCTATGCTGAGTAATATACAGGTCCAGGTCCTCTCTTTACAAGTTCTTCTAATTCAAAGCCATCATTTAAAAATTTAACCTTCATTTTTATTTCATATTTAGAAGTATATGTGCTCACTGTAGACATTCCAGAAAACAGAAGAAAACATATGGAGGTTGATGAAAGCACATAGTCTAGCTGTGAAAATTCTGGCCACATGCATCAAAATTTATTTATATATAAAAGCATTTTAGCTACATTAAAAGTTGTATCCTTTGAGGGTTTTTAAAACAATTTTATTGTAAGGGTGATGTACAGAGTGATTATAGTTATGTAAGTAAAGTCATGAGTACATTTCTTGTCAAACATTGTTACCCTCTCCCTCTTTTTTTCCCACTCCCCCCTACTCTCCTCCCTTCCCCAAGTTGTAAAGTTCATTTCCACCATAGTGTTTTGTGAGTGTCACTATTGCCCTGATTCTTCCTTTGTTCTTTGTCTTACCATTTTGTTATTCCCCTTTCCTTCCCCAGATAAGATAAACATATACACAAGACATAAGGTTCCAAAATCAAAAACAGTGACAACAGGGGAAAAACCAAAGGGGAGCAGGGGGAATGAAAGAAAAAAATAACTTCACATAGTACATTAAAAGCAAAAATAAAATAAAACAAAACAAAAACAAAAGACCTCTTATTTCCATATTGGCATCATCCTATATGGCCATATGTACATAGTTATTGAGCTATTCTGACCCTGTGCTAGGACAATCCTAGACATATACTAAATATTACAAATGAGGGAAAACCTCTAGCTTACTTCACTTTATATGATTTTTTCCACGGTTTTCCATTTCCTTATGAATGGGACAATTTCATTCTTTCTTATGGAAATACAGAATTCCATTGTGTATATATACCACATTTTCTTGATCCATTTATCTACTGAGGGGCATCTGGGTTGGTTCTATATCTTAGCCAGGGTGATTAATGCTGCAATGAATGTAGTTGTGCTAGTAGCTTTAGTATGGCCTTGTTTATGTTCATTTGGATAAATGCCTAGGAATGGGATTGCTGGACTATAGGGTGGTTCTATGAGGAAGCCTCTAATTTTTTTTTTGCCTTCCCTGGGACTTGAACTCAGGGCCTGGGCACTGTCCTTGAAGTTCTTTTGCTCAAGGATAGTACTCTACCACTTGAACCACAGTGCCACTTTCAGCTTTTTCTGTTTTTTTTTTATTTTTTTATGAACACACTGTACTGTTACAATTACATGGGCAGGTTAATGCGTATATTTCTTATCAAGCATTGCAGCCTCCTCCTTTGTTTACCCTTCACATCCCTTCCCAGGCTCCCCCCACCCCTCAGCTTTTTCTGTTTATGTGGCACTGAGGAATACAACCCAGGCATTCATACATAATAGGCAAGCACTTTACCACTAGGCCATATTCCCATATTCCAGCTCCCTCTGAGGTTTTTTTTTAACATGTATTTTGTATTTTTTAAAATTTTATTCTATATTATGATGTCTTTCCACATCACATATGTAGATAATTGAACTATTGTCCTGTTTGTCACTTTATTATTTAAAGTTTTATAACTTCTTTAGAAACAATGACATAGTAAATACTTTTATTCTTTCTTTAAAATATATTTTAAATATACATTTTATGAATGTGCCTGTGTATTTTCCTTAGATTAAATCCTAAACTTTTTAAATTTTGAGGTCAGTTTGTCACATATATTAACAAATCTAAATCTGAAGCTGAATGTTGTTAGAGAGCTGTGTCAGAAAAACAAACAGACATGCTTTTATCTTTTTTAGAATTTATATATTTATTTACTTATTTATTTTGGTTCCAGAATTGAGGGTTAAACTCAAGGCTTGTCTCTTAACTTCTTCCCTGAAAGCTGGTGTTCTACCACTTGAGACACAGTTCCATTTCCCAGAAATTATGGACTAATAATACATTCACAAGCCACATCAATTTCATAGCCATCTGTTCACCAGTTACTGTCACTTGATAGCCATGAGCCAATGGTGCAGTGGTTCTCTTACCTTAATCTTAATCACTATCCTAATCTTAATTACTAACTTGCAGATCACATGTTATGCCTCACCATAGCATATAGGTTACAGATTGGCTAAGAAAAGGTTAAAGCAGCTGTAGGGCCCAAAGTGGCCCTGCTAAAGACAAAGGCATAAATAATAAAGACACAGAGAGTCACTGAAAGTCATCAGACAAGGAAGTAACACAGAAACACAGTCACAGAGCGGTTCTTTTTATATGCTAGCTGCTTTAGATATGATTTCTCTTTGGAAAGAGTCTTTAGTGAGGTATGTTTCTTGAACATTTGGAAAAATTAGCCTGGCTTCATTTGTAGGGGGCACAGTATACTTCCTAACACTCTCATTGCTATCATTTTAATGGCTAGATAAAACACATCAATTTTATTATCCATATTTTTGTGGAAAACATGTATACCAAGGAAAGTTTTGCCTTGTCTTTTAATAGAAAACATGACATCAAATTTTAACTTCTTTCATCCTTCTGTAACAATATCCAAGCTCCTAGTTTGCATGTTCAGATTTTTTCTCCTCTTGGATACAGTTACAAAATTATTCTTTATCAAATATAAATGGAGAAAATTACCCTCGTATTACCACTCAGGATCATTTTGCCTTCCCCCCTCTGGCCTTTTTTTTTGTCAGTATTGAGGTTTTAACTCAGGGCCCCACACTTGCTCTGCTTGCTTGCGGAGCTGGTCCTGTACAATGAGCCATACCTCCAGCCTGGCATTTTGCTGGTTGTTTTGGAGATGGAGTCTGGCAGACTTTTCTGTATGGGATTGGCTTGGCATCATGTTCCTCCAGATCTCAGCCTCCTGAATAGAGGTGATTTATAGGCATGAACCACAAGCATGCAGCCAGACTATCTTTTCATTGATGCCCAACAGTGCTCTCAAATGACTGTCATTTGACTGTCAAATGACTGTAATTTTGAGGTCAGTTTGTCACATATATTAACAAATCTAAAGCTGAAGCTGAATGTTGTTAGTGAGCTATGTCAGAAAAACAAACAGACATGCTTTTATCTTTTTTAGAATTATATTATTTACTTATTTATTTTGGTTCCAGAATTGGGGTTTAAAATCAAGGCTTCTCCCTTAACTTCTTCCCTGAAGGCTGGTGTTCTACCACTTGAGACACAGCTCCATTTCCCAGAATTATGGACTAACAATACATTCACATTTGAATATGATATTTGAATATGATATTTTTGTCCTTTGAATATGATTTTTTTAGACAGTGGAATCACTCTGTCATGTGATCTGGGGTAAAGGGCTTGATTGTATAGGACTTAGCTCTGTAACTCATTACTTGAGAAGAGTTTGGATCTCTTAAGACTAGGAGCCATGTGTTCTGATTCTGCTCCAGGGTCTGGGACAGTGACTCTAATATAGCAGATTTTCAATAACAATTTGTTGAATTGAATTGTCTCCCAGAGGGCAGAAAATTTGATTAAGTGATTTCTTGAGGTACATTCCAGCTGTAAGAGCTCTGGTATTATGTTAGAAGAGCAATTAGAATGATGAAAAGAAAGTAGTGTCAAAATTAAAAACATCACATGAATACATACACCACAGAGAGTTTTTCCTGCGCATGCACCATCCAGCAAAGCCCTCATCCATCCTAGGTGTGATCATTGGTCAGTCCCATTGTTGAAAATAGGGAACCTTTTAATTCTGAAGCAAAAGGGCCAAATATTTTACCTATCATCTTATGGACAGAAAATGAGATCGCTTAGATGTGGCTGCACATATATGCTTAATTTTGAGTTTTCTAACAGTGGGATTTGTGTGTTAGTTCATCACACAAGTGTCCATCCAAGTGTCTCATTCACCTGGTTTTTGAAAATGCAATAAAAGGAAAAGAGACGTTGCTTTGGTGCCTTCGCAGGACATGAGCGTAAACTTGACAAGTGATGAACATGTATAACTCTGTAACACATTGATCCAGCCTGTATTGATGTTTTTGTTTGTTTTCCCTCATGGAACATTGATCTCTCACATAGGTTGCATTTCTAACAGAAATGCCCATTGGCTTCATTTCATGATTCCTGGGTACCTTAATAATGAATCATGGATGATTTCTCTTACAGTTGTCTACAGTGAATAACTAACCATGTAGCATCTTTGCAATTGGACCAGGGTGGAGCACATGAGACCTTCATGAGTGCTCACTGAAAATCCCAAGGAGATACAGACACACTGACAAGTTGCTAAAAACACATATTCCTGTAAAATGTTTAAATCCATGTTGAGATGTTTGCAACTTAAGCATCTTGATTTGAGGAAGTGTGTAGATTTGTTGTAGAAACAAGTTTAAAAGACCATTTCATTTACTTCCCATTGGGTAGTCATAGTTTTTTAACTGTAGGTTACTTTGGACTCAATCCAATTTTGTTCTCCCCTTACCCTTTGTTGTGGCAGGACCAATATTTGAACTCAGTTCTTTTCTTGGCTTACTTGATGGACAGGTGTTCTAACACTTTGAGCTATACCTCCCGCCCTGCTTTTATGCTGGTTATTTTAGAGATGGAGTCTCATGTACCTTTCTGCCCATGCTAGCTTCAAACCATAATCCTCTGTCTCTTAGCCTCCTGAGTAGCTAGGACTAAAGGTGTGAGCTGCTGTTACCCAGTCCAATTTTGTTTGATGGTAGAGTCAATGGTAAACAACTCTTAATCATTTTCCTCCAGGTATCTCTTAAAATTCAATTTCCTTTTTGAAACAGAATTAACATGCTACCTTTTCTAGAATTCTTTTTCACAAATGCAAATGAAGATCATTCTCTGGTCATTCCCAACTCCAGCTGCAGGTGATGGGGTCACAAGGCTCCAAGGCAACCTGGCCTTTCCTTACTTCTAATGGATGGATTTACAAAAGCATTGTAGAGGGAAAAACCCACTTCTCTGAATATGTCATTTTTGGGTGTGCTGGTTCTTTGGCTTGAACTCAGATCCCTGTACTCTGGCAGGCCTTTCTCACTCAATACTGGCATTCTACCACTCGAGTCATACCTCTAATCTCAGATTTTTGCTGTTGAATTGGAGATACTAGAGCTTCATGAATTTATCTTCCCAGGCTGGGTTTGAACCAGGATTCTCATATCTCAGCCTCCTGAGTAGCTAGGATTATAAGCATGAGTCACTAGTACCCAGTCTCAGTATATCCTATTCTGGAATGAAAAGGAGATGTGTGTGTTCCACAGGTTTCTAATTCAGATATTTGATGTTCTATGATCTCATTTCTGTAAGCAAGGTCTCATAATTGAAGCACTTACTTCCAGTAATAGCTGAGAACAGAAAAGGTAAACTGACTTGAATGCAAAAGAGTCATAGGCTGTTAGCGCCCTGGGTAGGTATTATCAGTCAGTGAGTTTGGGGCTCTTTGGCTTTTGTTCAGAATCAATGGTGAAAGATCTTTATGCATGGCAGTGAACTGAAAGGGCACAAATCAGGGAGAGCAGGAAGACTCTGGGTCTTCTGATTTTCGTTATCTGAACAAGGATTTGAAGTGCGTCTTCCACTCACCCTCTTTGACTGGCAGTGCACATCCGTACTTCAGTGATCTTACATTGCCAGGACACGTGGATGCCTCAATGCAGAACACTTTGTGAAATACTTCCTTTGAAAGCCCCTGACACTCCCGTTCTCCTCTGGATAACTCTTGTTTTGATAGCACTTTGGTGAGAAAGTGGGTTTTCTGTTTCATCGCTTGTTAAATTGAAGCTGTCTAATAAATGACATACATGCCACACACATTGGATACAAGTGCTCTGATGTTTGACAGAAAGCGCTCTTAAAGCTTCCACTTTGGCATTTTGTGTGCTAATAGTCCACATTCCCTGGGGAAATGGCTGGGGCATCCTATCAAATGATTATAGTAGAGGGCTGAATGTATATTTCATATAGAAAGGAGGGTAAGTTTGTTATTGAAATTTGTTCATTCTAGGCTGTCGAAACACACAGTGCCCTTCAGACTTACAAATCACTTTATTCAAGTAAACTTTGCACATTTAAAAATAATATGCTCTGAGTGTGGTGGCTCAAACCTGTAATCTTAGCAACTTGGGAAGCAAGGATGAGAAGGAAAAAATGTCTGTGAGACTCCATCTTGAGCAAAGGCTGGGCCTGGGATAAGCACTTGTTATCCCAGCTATGAGGAAGCATGAAGGCTGGGTGTGCTTGTGTGCACCTGTCAATCCCCACAACTCAAGGAAGCACAAGAAGTTCATAGTCTTGGTCAGCCTGGGCACAGAGTGAGACCCTCTCTCAAAAAAAATGCAAAAGGAAGTGAGGTAGTCTAGCAAGTGGGAGGTCCCCAGTTCAAACCCCAGCACAACCTAAATAAATAAATAATTGAAATAAAAATAGTCTGGATTTGAAGCATCATATTGCTGATGGGTTGTGGGCTTATATAATGAGAGGAGTTATAGTTTGATATTGCTTGGCTTTTATCTTTCAAAACAATATAACATGGAAGGACATCAATTATAGAAGGAATGGAGCATGGGTTTTTACCTTACGCTGTCATATACATTTCTTACTTTGGAGGATTTGCTTGTCAGATGTAACCTTTCTTGCTATCTTAGTGAGATGAAAACACTTATTCTCTTGAGAAAAAAAGATATATTGGGTAAAGATCCATGATGAAAGCTTACAAATGACAACTAATTTCTGGTCTCAAGACAGTCAATTTATGCTCACATAACATTGCTTGCAAGTTTAATGGCATGCTTTCTTTTGCAGAGATTTCTTCCCCTCATTTTGAAAAAAATATTGGAAAGAATAATTTTATGGGCCAGGTGCAGTGGCACATCCAGCTACTTGCAAGATGGAATTTAGAAAATCATGATTTGATGCCAACCTGGGCAAAAGTTAGTGAGACCCTGTCTCAAGAAAAGTTCGGGCATGGTGGCTCCCAGCTCTAATTCCTAGAAATGGAGGTAGAAGGTTCAATGCCAGCCTGGTCAAAAGCTAATGATACTCTTATCTTTAAAAACAGCTAGACAAGATCAATCAAAAGCCCACAGATTGGGACAAAATCTTCACTAGCCATACAACAGACAAGGGTCTCATATCTAAAATATACTTAGAACTCAAAAAATTAAATCCCTCAACAACAAATCCTCAAACAACTGCCCAATTAATAATTGGGCTAAAGACTTAAGAAGAGACTTCTCTGAAGAGGAAATAAGAATGGCCAATAGACACATGAAGAAATGCTCAACTTCTCTAGCCATAAAAGAAATGCAAATCAAAACAACATTGAGAGTCCACCTCACCCCAATTAGAATGACTTCTCTAGCCATAAAAGAAATGCAAATCAAAACAACATTGAGAGTCCACCTCACCCCAATTAGAATGACTATAATCAAGAACTCTAATAACAAAAGATGCTGGAGGCATGTGGACAGAAGGGAATCCTATTGCATTGTTGGTGGGAGTGTAAACTTGTTCAACCACTTTGGAGGTTCCTCAAAAGACTCCACATAGAGCTACCCTATGACCCAGTAATCCCACTTTTGGGCATTTACCCAAATGATCACAAACAAGACCATACTAAAACTACCAGCACAACTATGTTTATTGCAGCATTATTTACCAAGCTAAGATATGGAACCAACCCAGATGCCCCTCAATAGATGAATGGATCAAGAAAATGTGGTATATATACACAATGGAATTCTTTTTTTAATTAATTAATTTATTTTTTATTTGTGAA